>NC_081186.1:133661090-134261090 GCF_029867415.1 Vicia villosa | reverse complement strand
GAAAAGCCCTTGTGATTCTTGATTTTATGTTTTCAGTATGAGTTTTTGAATGAATGCATAATTTAGTCTTTTATTTGCAAGAGTGTTGGATGAGTGTCAAGTCCTTCATGTTTGTGTGTTTTTCATCCTTTGATAAATTTTTGCTATGTGTGATTCATGATTGAACTTGTGTTGTTTTAGATTGTTTTGTATGATTTTTCTACTTAGGATTCTTTTTTCGTTTTCATGTTGTCATCGTAGGATTGTGGTAAGCATTCTTTTGCTTGTACGTTTTGGTTTTGAACCGTATGTTTGTTTTTGTTTTTCGAAACTTGTTGATTCATGATTCTTTGGTTGATTATTTTTGTTCTTTTAAGTTGATTTATTCTTGTTTGAGGACAAATAAGTCTAAGTTGGGGAGATTTTGATAAGTGTCAATTTGTAGTTATTTTTTTATATAGTTTTGTGATACTTGTCGGTTCTTTTGCCTCAACTTGTGTGTGAATTTGCACATATTAGGTACTTTTGTACATATTGAGTATAATTGCGTATTCATGTAAATATTTTATCATTTGATAGTTTTTTATGTCTTTTTGTAGGTATCCATACGTGATTAAAGTGTCGATCAATAAGAGTCAAAGGCATAACTTCAATGATGCAAATTTGAGAAATAAAGTTTTATCAAGTGGGCTAAGCTCAAGTTGAAGTTCGAGCTCGCTAAGCCCATCTTATTGGCCGCTACAAGAAGTTTTGCTCTGGCAGGGGCTGTGTCTTTGAGCCCACTAAGCCATCTCAGCCCACTTAGCGGAGTCTCCTATACCAAATCATATATTTTCACACTAAGGCGGTTTGATCAATAAATGAAAGCCCGCTTAGTTCACTGATGTTGAGTAAAATTAAATGTAAGTATTGTGTTTATCGTATCCACAGGGATTTAGGCGATATCAAAATCGTTCAATATTTTCTATAGTTCTAAGCAGAAAGTTTCAAGTTTGTTTGGTTTAAAGTTACAGAAAGTAAAATGCGTAAATAACTAAAAGATAAGTTTCAAGATCATCACGTATCACTCACAAACAAAGTTCGTGTCTAAACTTTGATGAGATTTCTTACCTTATGGTTTAATCGACGATTTCTCAGCCTATTAAACAATATGGTAGCTATAAGATTTGATATGTTTAGTGAATATTAAATCTAAATCTATGTCTAGCATTCAGAATTTAATAGTTGTTACCTTGGATCAAGATTAGAATCGTATTTGTCAATATCAATTCAATCTATGAAATAAACGGTAAAACGAAGATAACAACGATAATGATTCAAACATAAATTGCATATAACGCCATGATCAAAGAAAATACATACTGTTTCGGTGAACTATGTAACACCCGTATTTATTTTTTCGTATTTTATTTTATTACTTGTGAATTATGTGGATTAAGTGTGTTTATATGTGCTTATGTGACTTTATGTTATTTATTGAGTTTTACTAGTAAATGACATAGGTTGGTGATTAGACTAGTTATTGGGCCTATGATAGGATTAGCCTTTGAGAGATGTTAATTAGGGCCCATTAGCAATTAGAAGATAGTAAGGGTTTTTCATACTCTAATTTTTGACCCTAAGATCATACATCATTCGCATATCAATCATCAATCAAGAGTTTCAACATAAAGCTCTGTTTTTGGTGTTATGCTCATTTCATCTGTAAGGGGAATTATCGAGCACCAATGTTTATTTAGTTTGTATATGTTATACTAACCAATATACCAAAAATATTGCCTTGTGATTTTGTATGTTTGTGTTTTGTAGGTACTAATACAAGACATCCACCAAAAAGGGCATTTTTCAACATTTTGCAGCAAGCTATCGATTGCACAAAGAAAGCAATCGATTGCACCAACTTGTTTTGCACCAGATTTGCCTTCTGACTTATGTGCAATCGATTTCACAAGTAGAGAAATCGATTGCACCAACTGTTTTTGGGCCAGATTTGCAGCAAGAAATCGATTGCACAAAGAGAGCAGACGATTGCACCAGTGCGAAGTTGGAAAAATGAAGGTAATTTTAAGCTTTTGAGGAGTGTGTCACCACTTTCATGTGTGAGGTGAATGTTCTAGATTGCACAATCAATTCCCTACATCAATTTGATCAATCTTATCATGTACCTTCATTTGATGACATAAACACCATTGGATCATAATTTTAGCTCCAAATTCATTTACCAAACCTAATTTCATTCCCCAAGCCTAACTCCAAACCACCACCAATCCCAAGCATAAATCCTATAAATAGAGGCTTTCACCTCTTCATTTCACAAGCTTGAAAAGTCAAAGAAACTCTTGCATTTTCTCTTCCCATCCTTTCCAAACCTCTCACCCAAAGTTCATTTTCTCATCCTATCTTATGGAACGGGCTACCAAAAAAAGATACATCTTATTGGTATAGGTAGTACCTATCAATCCTTATATACATTCCTTCAAATATGCAGTCTCTTTCCTGCATAGTCTCAGGCTCCCTCTCATTTCAATGTGGCGACCACCCTTGCCGCCTTCGACCTCACGTGTTACATGCGGTGCAACCACTCTTCTCCTTCTTCGGCCTCGAGTTTTATATGCCCAGTAGCTTCCGCATGGTTCGTCCTCGAACCACGTCGCATTGGGAGAGGTCTAGCTCTATACCATTTGTAACGCCCAGACTTCTTTCAGAATTATCGACTGACCCCGCAAACCAACACGGGTCTTTTCAGCATGATTTGTCTTTACTCACATGCTTTCCGAGAAGCTTCCCATAAGGTCACCCATCCCAAATTTTCTCCAAGTCAAGCACGCTTAACTGTGGATTTCTTATGGAATGGGCTACCGAAAACAAGATGCATCTTCTTTTCGGTAGCCCATCCCATAAGAACTCCATAGTTAACTGTGTTTGACTTGGAGAAATTTTAGGATGGGGGACCTTCTAGGAAATTTTCTAGAAAGCATGTGAGTGAGGGCAAATGATGTTGAAAAGATTCGTTTTGGTTTGAGGGGTCAGTCGATAATCCTGAAAGTAGTCTGGGGCGTTACAGTCGAGACACTATCTCTCGAAGGCATTCCAGTATAACTCGTCGACAGAGATTTATTTGATCGATTAAGATTCTTTTAATCTCCTATTTTTTGCACTTTACGGTGATGGCCATGGGATCATCATGGTGAGGATGAACGTCGAGTGCACCTTCCTCTGAAAAGACAATCACGACTTCTAGCATCTTTATACTTACAATCTCGAAAAGGTCGTGCACATTCAGGACCTGACGGGTGTATCTCTTGCAGGAAGAGCTGGCTTCGCCGCCCTTGAAAAATCCTCTGGCTATGTTATTGACCGTATTATTTATCGACTGATCACCGTCGTCCCTGGGCACTTCTTTAGTCTTTCTCGCCCCTGGGTTTCAGGTATCTTCTCGTTCACGCGGGTTGCATCATTTTTCCTGGTTGGAGGATTCACCTTTTATGTACTTCTTGAGGTGGCCCTCTTGTATAAGATTTTTTATTTCCTTTTTTAACTGGTAGCACTCATCATTATGATTCCCTTTGACTCTGTAGAATTTACATCATCTTTCTGGTTCAAATCCCAATACCTCGGATCTAGGATCAGGTGGCTTCAAGATGTTGTGCATGTGGAGCATATCATGCTAGATTTGTTATCGACGGGTGTCCAAAGGCTTACAAATATTTGTAGGTTTTCCCACCTTTTTGAACATGGATTTGTCCTTTATGGCCGAGGTGTAACTGTTCTTCCTCGAGGGATGAGAGCTCTCGGCACCAGTGACACGTTCTTTGGCGTCACAAGCCTTCTTTTCAACATTGATTTCATCGCCTTTGATGTAGCATTTCGCTCAAGCAGCTAATTTGGAGAGTGTGAGTGCAGGCTTTTGGGCCAGGAATTCATTGAAGTACCCCATTTTTATCCCATTTTGGAACGCTTCCATAAACATTTCTTGGTTTGGAGGGATTACCTTGATGGTGGCTTCATTGAAGCGGGTAAGGTAATCCCTCTGCGATTCCGACAAACCCTGGCATATGTTGAAGATGATGATGGTTGTCATCTTCCTGTGAATACTGGTGACGAAATGGTGTACCAGCATCTTTACCAGTTCTTGATAGTTGTTGATAGAGGAACGGGGGAAGCCCATGTACCATCAGAGGGCGGCCTCCTTGAGGGTACCTGACAACATCTTGCACTTTAGGGAATATGGCGCTCCTATGATAGCTATCTGCATGTTCGTGGGAGTCGTTGCATCCATCAAACTTGGCCAAGGATGGAGGCTTGAAACCCTCGGGAACGGGGGGCCATATTTTGTCCGAAAGGGGTTGCGGATCCAGAAGTTCCATCTCTTTCGAGGATTGACCTCCTATTGGCGTTGTATGATATTTTTTATATCTTCTTCTAATGTTCGAGTGTGGCGTCGTAATTCATCCATGGCGGCTCGCATCTCTGCCATGACCTCGGCATCTCCCGTATCGTTGGTACCCTAAAAAGTACGTGATGAAGCTCTTCTGTTCACTATAACATCCCATAATTTCAGTTTATTAATTTAATTTGGATTTAAATTAAATAATTGGAATTTTAGTATTTTATTTGGATTTAATTGGAAAATGATGGAGTAAGAGCTATTGGGCTTATGGTGTGATGTTAGTAAAAGAGAGGTGCTAATTGGTTAGGCCTTTTACTAAGTTGTGGTTAATTTATTTTATTTTATTTTTCATAAAATAAGAAAAGGGAATCATTTGGGAGAAAGGAAGAACACGTGAAAAGAGCAAGAGAAGAGAAAGAGGCAAGAACGTGGAACCAGAAGGAAAGCATTCAAGAGATTCATCGAGGTAAGGGGGGACTCTTCCTTTTAGTATCTCTTATGTGATCTTAGATAATAGGTAGATTGATGTATGGTTTGATTCAATTAGACATTGGGGTTGCTAGGTTAGGTTGTTATAATTGGATTGAATTGATGATAATTGTGTGGACTATTTGGTTAATGGTGCGTTTAAATGATGTTTTGTGGTGTATAATTGAATATATGATGATTGTATGCTTGTATGTGATGTCTGGAATCGTTTTTGGGTGAAAAGGGTGTGAAATCGCAGGGTCTGTCGCAGACTTGGGGTTTGCTGAAATCGCAGGTCCGCTGAGCGGAGGTCCCAACGTAGTTTGCTTCTGTTGGACGTCGCTAGAGGTTCGCTGAGCGGAGGTCTGAAGGATTCGCTTCTGCCTTGCTTCGCTGAGCGAACCTTGTTGTGTGTGAATTTTTATAAAACTTCAAAACATCGTATCTTTTGATCCGTGTATCATTTCTTAGTGCCGTTTTGGGCGTCATGCAAGTAATTAAATGTTTTATATGATGAATGATGAAAATGGGCAGTAGTCGACTTTATTCTTTAAAACTCGATTAAATTACTTGATGAGAATTGAACATTGTGTGCATATGAGATAGGTGTGACAATGTGTTTAATGTGATGATGAATTGGTTGTGATTGATATTGTGATTGTGAGGAATGCATGGCTATTTGAATGATGTTGAAAACATGTATATACTTATTCGGTGATGTGGTGTTGAGGTGAGTGTTCATCGTGATTCGGTGATGTTTTAAGTATGTTATGTGTGTTTCATTCATTCATATGCATTTGATGATGGATCCCGTTGATGAGTGGATCGTTGGTGGATAATTCCCATTGTGCGGAGATTAGTAAGCAGTCATCGTGTGCCCATGGGGGTGTGAGCGATGAGGTTAATCGTGTGCCCATGTGGGGTGTGAGCGATTAAAGGGCAGTATCGAGGAGAGAAGTCCTGTGAATGTGATTCACGAATTTTGGTACCACATGCATAGTGTCAGTTGTGTCATATGCATTTTGTCATAACATGATTGTATTGATTTCTGTGTTCGTGTTGTAATCTATTATTGTGTGATTTGATGAATAATAGATGAAGATCTGAATGTGTATAATTGGGTGAACGGTATATTATGATACTTGTTGCTTATGAATTGCATAATATTTACTAATTGAGAATGAGACTCACCCTTACATGTTGTCATTTTCAGATTGAGGAGTAGCGGCATTAATACTCGGTGAGGATGACTCGTAGAGTTTATCCGTTTATGTTGGGTCGTGTCGGTCATGCTCTAATCTTGTAACACTGGGGGACGATAGTTATAGAGATTTATGAGAATTCTCTATTTTATTTGGTGTTGGATTATATTTCCATTTTGTTATGTTGATGACGTTTCTTATTCCGCTGTGATAAACATAATTGTGTTTTTGGTAAATCATTTCCTAATAAAGTATGACCTGATCATGATTGATTTATTTATTTTAAATAATTGTGGCACCCTTGTGTTTATGTTTTTACTCTGATATATTTATTTAATTTGCCGCGGGGTTTAGAAGAGTGTTACATTCACCATGTCTGGTAATGGTTAGAAGTTGGAGTTGAGGGTGCGACAAGGAAAGTAATGGTTGTTAGAAAGAGGTGTGGCCCAAGTTAGTTTTATCGGGACCTACGGTGGATGTCATTGTATTGTCCAAAAAGTACAGGTTTGTGTGTGTTCCCCCTGAGTAATGTTGGAATGTGTATAAGTATGTGTTACTTGGGAGTTCCTCTATCCCTCTAAAGGGATAATGTATTTATAGGAGTTTTACGAGGCCTAGGATTTTTGGTTTTCTAGACGTAGTCTTAACTACCCCTTTTTACTAAGGAGATATTTGACCAACTATATTTTCGAAGTCAACAAGAACTTTTTTTTATCTGACTAAGTGTTAGGCCGATTCACGGGCGACTCCATTGAATTCCGTCCAAGCGGACCATTTATTATGCGATGGACGTCCTAATCTAAAACTTTGTTAAATAGGACACTACAATTATTATAAAAGGCTAACACATGCCTCATATTCAAGTACAAATTATATTAACCTTGAATACCTCTCAATTTCGGTCATAACCGATTAATACATAGGGGTGTTTGCATATACTCACTTCGAGATCGGGGCATTAGGACATTGAATCAATCACCCAAAGTTTGCCATTAAATTTTAATTTACCTCCTAACTTGGATTAGAGTACCATTAGGACTTTCTTAAAAAAAGTTTTAAGAAATTATCTTTTAATATTATTTTTTTCAAAATCTAAGTCTATTAATTTATCAATGAAAAACGAATTTTTTTACATCGCTTAAATATTACTAGTTATAAAGTAAAATCAATAAAAATAACATGTCTTTTTGGATGAATTTATTAATATACATTTTTTTTAGCATCCATAAATTTATTAGGAAATTCATAATAAATAGAGGACAAATATCTAGTCACTCAAAATAAATGGAACCAAAGTGGCCACACAAACCACGATAGGAGTAATTATTGCATTATATTTTTGACGAAAGTAATTATTGAATTATTGGTATTACGGTTATTTTGTATTTAGTGAAAGAAAGGTCCTTGAGTTGTTGGTAGGTTTTGAAGGACAAGAATAGTGAAAATGGGCAATAGTGAGGGTGCAACATCAACACCTACGAAAGTACTATGCCAATGTCCATAGCATTCAATCATAGTATCTACTAGCAACTAGCAATCCCTATTCAATAGTACAATTCATTTCCACCGTTCTGATTTCATTAAACAAAATTAAAATATACCTAAACTCATTAAATTTGATTGTGATATTATTGTCATCACCTACTCACTTTAATTCCTTCCATAGGAATAATCACACACATTCAAATTTACCTTTCATAATCAATTTTATTGAAAGGATAATGTATGTTTGATTTTATGTTTGAAAATTGTATATTTTTTGTTAAGTTTGATATTTGAATTAAAGAGATCAATTTCAATGTCTGTATAAGTTTTATTAAAGTCGAAGTAAAATTTTATATGAACCAATCTAAACAGAAAATGTTTGCACCTTCTATAATTCTAACTTGAGACTTTGAAGGAAGTACTCTTTTAGAACTCAAGTTTTTATCAATAGATCAATTTTTATGTATAAAATTGATTGTGACATATTGTTTGCTTTCGTGTAAAATTGATTATATTTTTAGAATTAATTCTATTTAAAATTAAAATTTGTAGCATTTTAATTTTAAACATTATTTTTTGGTCTCAGATATAACTGATAAAATAATCTTTAAATTAAGAAAATCCACGTTCTATTTATTATTTACACTCAGTTCTAATTTTTTTTAAAGTTCTCTCATCTCTTTTCCTCCATACTTTCGAATAAATAAAGTTTCATCTTTTTCCCTCCAAACTCTCGAATAAATAAAGTCTCGTCTCTTTTACTCCACAGTCTCTAATAAATTATCACTATATTAATATTTTAAATGTTATGTTAGATTTAGTTGTCTTAATATTTTGGATTTTATTTTAAATACTATGTTGAATAAATAGTGTAGTTACAAAAAAACTATTTTGATAGATCATTTTGATTCAGAAGTTTTTATTTATTGAAACTATATGCACTCATAACACAATAAATAAATATATCATTTAGTGGTTGTATAACTTGTATTTAACGACCTACTTTTAAATTAGTCTATACTTTAACTAAATTTTATCAAATAAGTTTCTATACATATGAACAACACCAAATTCATTAATTTAGTCTTAGTGTCAAATTAGTCCTTATTTTATAAAATATTATATGAAAAAGCGTCTTTCCACAATTCCACTTTTAGACAATCAAAACTATAGTGTAGTTAATGTATACTACTCCGTCCCATATTATAAGCAATTTCACATTTTTAGATTCATTCAATAATTAATGTATCTAGTCTATATACAGACTAGATACATTAACTATTGAATGAATCTAAAAAGGTGAAATTGGCTTATAATATGGGACGGATTATAATATGGGACGGAGTAGTACTAATTATCAAATATTTTCATGTAGTTATCCAATTTAAATACATTAGCATCTCTTATACATTTACATCCTAATTGTGAATTATGTTTAAACATATTTATAACGAGAAAAAAATAGATTAAACTATAAGCTCTATTTGGTAAGACATATTTTTGAGTTTATAATTTATGTCTTATGTCTTATAAATTCATATTATAATTTAGATCCGTTTGATAACAGTCTTTTCATCACGAGTTTATAGCCTATTTATAGCTTATTTTTCAGACGTTATTTCAATAGCGTTTTAACTTATGTCTTATAGCTTATTACTTTTTCTTTCTTTTTTATCCTTATTATTTCAATTAAAATTTATTTTAAACCCTTATAATTTATTTTAATTTAAAATAAAATAATTATATATTCAATATCTTTTATGTCATTTTACATTTATAAGTTAAATGAACCGATAATTTTACCAAACACTTCAATGAGTTTATAAACTATCAATTTCAATAATTCGTTATAAGCTATAAATCATCAGTCATCAGCTATAAACTATCAGCTACCTTATCAATCAACCGCTATTTTAATCAAACACACCCTATATAGGAAAACCCCAAGTCCTATTTCAAATTAAAAACAGCTTTGGACACAAGTTTCATATGACAAATGCAGATCCACAGAAGCATGCAATAATAGATTCTTCATTTAATTTCTGCAGCAAAATAATAGCATTGGGAACCAAAAATTCAAGAGAAGTCTCCAATCAAATCAAAACATAACATTTATACAAAGTGAAAACTCCATTACCATACAGTAACTACAAATGTCTAAGCTTTATAATATATCATATTCAACCAAAATTACATTATTTGCATCATGAGCAAACTTAGCCACCACCACAAAATCACGAACCCACATAACAAGCCCAAAACACAAAACACTAAATAAAAATATTTCATTCTTGTGCATGCACTCGATTAAATCGATTAAATCAATTCAGTTAATAGCTATGCAGCGACATATATTTGAAACATCATATACACCGATTAAGATAATCAGTGATCAAGAGCATTAGGACCAGTACAATAATTCAAAACATGACTCCAAAGCCACTGCACCAAATATTTCCTCCTTATACCATTCATATTATACGTGGCACCATCTCGACCGTCCAAAACCTGTCCTGTATAAGATCCACCACCTCCCGTTCCATAAATACCCTCACACAAATCCGCTATTTCCACCGGAAAACTCGGATCCCCACCGGCATACCAAGCATTCGCTAACGGATTACTCGCCAGCTCAGCAATCTCATGTCCAATAACACTAATCATTCCGTCAACTCCAACGTCGCCGTTAGGCGACTTAAACGGTTTCACGTTAGGTATAAACTGCGGAACAGCGAAGGGATAAGCACACTGTCCCGCACAGAATCTCTCACTGTTCCCCACCCACGCGTAAGGAAGAGTGTAACCAACAAGTGAAGGAAAAGTGAAATAGTGAAAACCGCATGCTGACGTGCAGAAATCCTGAACGTACACGTCATCGGCTGTTAACAGAAGATAAAGACCGCTTCGTGAGTTTATCGGTAGGGGTTTAGTTTTGGCGGTGATAGCGCTTTTGATAACCGATTGTATTGATAATCTGGTTAACGATTTTCCGTGGGAGTAGAACCGGTCGTTTTTCTCTTGGCCTAAGTGAACCGTGTTGGAGATGTTGGACCCGGTTTGGTCCGTGTAGAGCATGACGGTTTTCCACCAACTGGAAACAGAAGGGTGAGGTGCGTTTTTGGCGGAGATTGAGTTTATGAACTCGCGGATTATTTTTTTCTGGCTGCGTTTCCAGGTGCCGTACCAGATTGTGTGGACGGTTATGATGTTGGTTAAGACGGGGCCCATGTGGTAGCGGAGTTTAACAAACTCCGACGAGCCTTCGTATTTCTTGGAGGCTCCGAGGGCGTAGTCGGAGATGTTTTTTGAGGGGTTTTGTGGCCATGGACGGTAGCTGGAGACTGGGACTGCTGTGAGGAGGAATGAGAGAAGGAGGAGAGTGAGGGGAAGGACCGCCGTGAACGGCGGCGGTTGGGTGGGGAACGTTTTCAACATTTTTTTTCCACTTGTGTGAGTTAGAGAGTGAAAGAGTAAGTACAAAACGTGATCTTTCAAGAGTGTGAGGCTTTTTTTTATACACCGAAAGCAAAAGGTTTTTATTTTTTATTATATTTTTGGGAATATCAAATTTAAAGTAATACACTAGTATGAAACAATTTGGGTTTAAGCCGCTCGGTTGTTGGAAGTAAAATATTTTAGATTAATTTATTTATTAAAATAAATAAATAGTTAAAACTTCACTTTTAAATAAAAATGTACGAGTGAAATGTGGCAAGTTCAAACTCTCTTTTTTTTTTTTTTTTTTTTTTTAATATTTGATGTCTCTGCTTCTGGTGTCCTAATGTCTTAATCCATGTAATTAAAACTTACTCCCTATATATGATAATGTAATTTTTATATTTATTTTAGTTTATGATAGTGTACTTTTGGCTATATTTGAATGATGCGTGTTGGCTAAATTACCGGAGAGTGAAAAATAAATGGAAAATGAAAAAATGTTTAAATTTTAAGAGACATTGATTTGCGGGTAATGGAGGACAGTTAGATTCTTAAAGTGAAGGATGGTGTGGGGCCCAAGGAAGAGAGGGTATCATTTACATTGATGATGGTGGTTGTCGTCATATGATTTGGGATTTTTCTATTACCTAGAGCGGGAAAATAAAATGAAGGATAAGGGTATATTTGGGTTTTTCGAATAGTATATCTGTTTTTTTCTTCTTACAAGTTTGAAATTTAAGAAAGAATAGAAAAAGAGGGGACCGCATTGTTATGTGGTCCGAACAAAACAACCTATCGGCTGTTGCTTTGTTGGATGATCGATATGCACCCATCCATGTTTCCATCAGATGCAGATTCTATGCAGTCACTCATGCATATATTCGGTACATAAATAACCATTTGATCAATTAAAAATATTAAAAAATATTTTGAAAAGCAAAATGAATTAATAAGGAGTACAAGGAGTACTCAACCCATTACACATTAGCAATAAAAAAACAATCAAGAAGAGCATGAATCCATTATCAGTGATATATTGAATACATTATCAATGAATTTATTGTATTTGTATTTATTTTTAATAAAGTTTCACATCAGATAATATATAGTTTGAATATATCTTTATAATTTGGGAGTAATTCTTACTTTATAAGTTGGTTTTATAGGGATGAGTTAAATCCAACTATATTTTTTAACATGTATTCGATGGCCACCTACTATAATTTCCACTATTGGATCACCTGCCATTTATCTTCACGATTTAGTTGTTTAGTCTTGGACGTGAGGAGGTGTGTTAAAAGTTTTACATCAAATAATATATGACCTAAACATATGCTTATAAGCGAAGATAATCCTCTTCTTATAAATCAATGGGTACATTACATTAAACCACATTTCTTAACTCCGGCATCCTTGGATATCTCTCCTATACCCTTTCACCTTTCCTCTTTTTTCTAACACTTTATTTTCCTTTTTGTTCATCAAAGCTTACTTTCCCTTTTCCTAATATTATCTTGGATATGAATTTTTTGAAACATTAATTGTATGTGTAAATGTGTGCTTTTAAATAATTTGAGTGGTAGTACTTTGGATGTTTGGTTCAAAGTTTATGATGAAGATTTTACTAGCTAGAGTAGAGATAGGGAAAGGCAACACCTCAACATTAGACTTTAATTTTCTTTCTTTTCTTTTCTTTGAATATCTTAGATTCATTCAACTTAAAGAAATTCTTACCCTATAAAGACACACATATTGAAGGTAGGTACATTTGATTTTAATTCGTGAACTCACAAAAATGTCTATTTATTTATGATTTAAATTTGAAGAGATAATTTGGTCAAAAAAGATTTAATATAGGCATAGGATATTATCATGAAACTTGATACTTTCTCATCAATATATATATATATATATATATATATATATATATATATATATATATATATATATATATATATATATATATATATATATATATATATATATATATATATATATATATATATATATATATATATATATATAGTTATTGAATTCATCTAACAAGTGAGATTTTACTAAAGAAACAAGAGAGGGAAGGTAGCAGATACTTAGTTTTTGTATTGTTGTCTCATTGTAAGATATGGTAGGTGATAAGACTATTAAATTACTCTAAAACTTTTAGTATGAAGCGGAACATAAATGTTACCTAAAAAATTCATGAATAGATTTTAAGAGTGTCTTTTTTTACTTTAAACAAAAACAATTAACTTATAAAAGAAGTTTGTCATTTGATTGTGGGTTCCTTAACTTACTTAAAGATGGTTAAGCATGAAGATAAAATACACGATGAGTATTTATTCGAAAAGCTATTTCTATTGGCTAAAATATTATGGTATAGAAAATGGGGATAGCTGTTTCTTAAGTTACTCCTACATTTTAGTGAAAAACTAAAATTACTTTTAGAATTTTGAAATATATTTTTGAACTATTTTGATTTACACACAATTCACTGGTTAGGAGTTAGATTCCAATTTTACGTCAAAAATTAATACAGAGATGTATTTCAGTATAACATACAAAAATGCACATTCGAGTGAATTTTTAATCAAAAATACATTAGACTTTTTTTCTTCCTCACATATCTCTTACTCTCTCAAACTCTCAACTCACTTTCAAGTTTCTACTCTTAACATCCAATCAATCAAAGAGTTTAATATGAAACATTTAGTAAGTTTTTTTATTTCTCTATACATTTTTTTTATTTCTCTACACATTTGTAAAAATTGAGTGTTAGGTTGTGTAATAGGTAATTTAGATAGGTTATTTAAGTGAGAAATGTGTTTGATATGTAGTTTATATGAGAAATTCTTTTTTATAATTGTTTATAATGTTGGAGGTTAATGCAGAAATACACTTCCGTATTTGTTCAAATTTTGATTTTCCATAATCCAAAAATGCATTTTTGTATTATGTTTGTCTGTAGTATTTGGCTTTATTTTTATTGTGTTGGTTTGATTTTTTCTACTATATGTATTGTTTTTGTGGTTAAATTATAGCATTATGGCTGGTAATCAAGATCGATTAAGGCTTAGAATAGTGTCACAGCATGCACCGAGTTATAAGGAAATAGTCTGACCCTCACAACCACTAGTCAATTCTAGTTTGATTGACGCGGAGGCATCAACTTTCAGGGTTCGGGCACCCCGACTTCGTCTTCCCGAAGTAGGTAGGTATCACCTCCTTATGCCTTAGAAGCCCCGCTGGTACAGGTTGAGGCACCTAATGTTGTTGCAGTCGTTCCCGAGGAGTTTAAGGAGGCTTATATGACTTATTACTATTGCATTTATATGTGGACCATATTGCCAGACATGTGTGGGACGGAGAGGTAAAATTTATCTTTATTTATTCTTTGCGACAAATGTATTATGATATTCAAACTTTTTGATGTGATGCTTAAAATGATGTACCATGATGCTTTAAAAGTCATGAACCATGGCTCGAAAGATTGCGAGGCTGCATCTCAGGAGCAGTGGTTTTAAGGTGTGATGCAACTATTTGGGTTGCGAGACTTATGCAAGATTGGTTATTCTACCATTCACCATGGTATATTGTCAGTGTTTGTTGAAAGTTGACACTTTTAGACTTCATATTTTCATCTTCAACAGATGCCCATCACACTAGACGATGTGTCATGCCTGCTGCATCTCCCGATAAGGGGAAGATTATTAGACCACTCTAGGATTAGCATAGATGAGACACTAAAGATGATGGTGACCTAATCGGAGCTGACCTAGAGGATGCCCTGAAGGAGATGAAAGAAGACACCTGAGGGTGTCATGCTAGATTTGGATACCTAGAGAGTCTGTATGCACAACGGCTGACAAAGGAAATATCCTTTTGATTTGGATGGTTGGTTTATAGGTCACATCTGATGTATCTACATTTGCTTGAGCGAGTCATGCGCCAGTTCAGATATATGCAATTTATTCCAACGACCCTTCTGATCATGCTCCTCCTGCTATTGCCCCACAAAGATGTAGATGCTATGTATGATGATTTTTTAAATCATCTGGCACCATTTGAAGCATGAGGTATTGTAGCTCCTAGTGACTAGAGTTGTGCATTTAGCTACGTGTAGTAGTATTTCAGAGTGTCACATACTTATATGACACTGGAAGATCCATCTAGGCAAGGTCTGGGAGATCCACCTAGATCAGATCATTAGGAGATATTAGAGGGGGAGCATGCTAGGTAAGATAATGTTGTTGATGTGTTTCCTACATTTGATGCATTATAGATATTGTGCGGACGAGTATAAATAGAGGAGTTTTTCCAAAACGCTCTCCTCGGAGGAACATTGTGCATGTCATTCTTATTAAGACACAGACGACACTAAAATACATGAGGCAACGTAGAAACATGGGGTCCGACATAGTATAGTATTTGTATTAGGGATAGTATTATCGTTCGTAATTTATTTTGACTTTTGTATGAATTCATGTATTATTCATTTATGTATGATATTTTCATCTTATTTGATAAGTGCATGATTTAATTTATAAAAAATTATTATGATAGTATAGTTATAATATATGGTCTATTACATCGGTGTATTTTCAATAAAAAATTAAACTTTATTGTCTAGGGTGAGTACGAAAGTGTATATCCGTATCTGATACGGAGATGCCACTCCGGATTAATTTATGTTAAAATGAGGGTGTCTCATTTAGTAATACATGGAGTGCGTATAGGGTGAATACACAATTGCATCTCCGGACTAATTTATGTCAAAATGAGGGTGTCTCAATTGTGAATGCATGAGTAATGTATAGGGTGAATACAAAGGTGCATCTCTAGACTAATTTCTGGAAATGCACTTCCGGATTTGTAGGGGCATTTTTGGATTTCCTTAGGGTGCTTCTCCACCACTTAGGGTGAGAGAAGAAATTCCCTACAAAACCTAGTTTTGACTTGCCTTAATTGTTTGTTCTCTCAGGTAATGCGTGTTTTTGCATTGTTATATATGTTGTGTCTCGCGTTTGTCCTAGTTTTTTATATCTTGCTACATTTTTGTTTCCCACATCAATGCAGGAATTGTTGTTTCCTATCTCGCCTCTGTAAAAATCGACATGTCGGTTAGTGAAGATACAAATATGAAGCACAAGTTATAATGAGGAATTATCAAATTTTATGTGCCTTTGACAGGTTAAAATACTTTTATGACATTCATGAACCTTAGTGTTGGGCGAGAATATGGAGATATGGTGGTTTATAATAGGGGTTGAGTAGACTTGTCCCCTTAAACCAATTTCGAAAATATTTTATTTATGAAATAAGAAATTAAAGCGCTGAAGCAAAACATGATAAGCGGAAGAAAAAATATAGCGGATAGATTCAAAATATATATTTTCCATTATCTTCATAAGAAGAATAATTCAATCAATATAAAAAAACAAAATAAAATGAATTTGCTTTTGTTGTGAATTCAATGCCAAGAACAAAGTATAATGCAAAGAAAGAATAAAGAACAAGGAAGAAGAAAAACACAAGAATTGGTTATAACTGCTATTCTTTTACTTTCTCTTAGAAAACAAGATTGCAAGTTTACAAGAATAACAATAACCTCTCTCACCATAAATTAGGATTTGCTGTCTACAATGATGAGAGACTAGTATGTTATTTATAATAAAATCTAACATACTAACTAATGGGCTTTTTCCATAAGGCCCATTACACAAGCCAACTTAATAAACAAGCTAACTTAACAAATTAGGGTTTAAACACTAAAACCTAATTTAACATGCTAACAATCCTAGCATCTTCGACACAAGCATGTGAACAACCTTCAACTTCATACTTAATCCTGTCGAACCAAGAAGCTACACTTCGACCATACTAGAGTTCGATCCAATATCTCACAAATCTCCACCTTGGATCTAACTCTACAACATCAAGGGAACGAACTAGCTTTCTTCATGCAGCTTTATCAACTGTATATAGTGGAAAAACTTGCAACTCGGCAATGTCTTGGTGATCATATCAGCAGCATTGTCCTCAGTGGAAACCTTCAGCACTTGGACCTCTCCGCGCTCGATTACTTCTCTGATGAAATGCAGCCTCACATCAATGTGCTTAGTTCGCTCATGATAGGCTGAATTCTTCGACATGTGTATTGCACTTTGACTATCACATTTAACAGTGATACATCGACCTTGAAGTTTCAGCTCCTTCACAAAACCTTCAAGCCACAATGCTTCTTTCACAGCTTCAGTTAGGGCAATATACTCTGCTTCAGTGGTTGATAGAGCAACAACCTTTTGAAGTGTTGCTTTCCAACTAATTGCAGTGCCAAACATAGTGAAAACATATCTAGAAATAGATTTTCTAGAATCCATACAACCTGCATAATCAGAATCGACATATCCTTCGATTACTGTTTTACTATCTTCACCCAAGGCTCCACCATAAATTAGGACCCTGTTCAGAGACCCATTTATATACCTTAAAATCCACTTCAATGCTTGCCAGTGAGCCTTTCCAGGATTCACCATGTACCTGCTTACAAGACTTATTGCATATGCTATGTTGGGTCTAGTACAGACCATAGCATACATCAAAGAACCAACTATATTAGCATATGGGATGCTATTCATATAGGCTCTTTCGACATCAGTACTGGGACACTGATCAATACTCAATTTGAATTGAGGGTTTATCAGAGTCACAACTGGCTTTGAATTGGACATACCAAATCTTTCGAGAATCTTTCGTAGATAAGCCTCTTGAGATAAGCATAACTTCGACTTCTTTCTATCTCTTCGAATGTCAATTCCAAGAATCCTGGAAGAAGCTCCCATATCCTTCATATCGAACTCCTTATTGAGTTCAGCCTTCACCCTCATTACATTTTCGACATTGTTGCTTGCTATGAGAATATCATCCACATAAAGCAACAAAATAACAAATGAATTACCAGGTCGAAATATGAAGTAAACACAATGGTCAGACTAAAGTGGAACATAAATGTTACCAAAAAAAATCATGAATAGATTTTAAGAGTGTCTTTTTTTCCTTTAAACAAAAACAATTACCTTAGAAAAGAAGTTTGTCATTTGATTGTGGGTTCCTTAACTTATTTAAAAATGGTTAAGCATGAAGATAAAATACACAGTGAGTATTCATTTAGAAAAGCTATTTCTATTTGCTAAAATATTATGGTATAGAAAATGGGGATTGCTGTTTCTTAAGTTGCTCCTATATTCTTGATAAAAATTAAAATTACTTTTAGAATTTTAAAATATTATTTTAAAACGTTTTTTATATACATATAATTCACTCGTTAGTGAGTCAGATTCTAATTTTACGTCAAAAATTAATACGGAGATGTATTTCAGTATAACATACAAAAATGCACATCCGAGTGAATTTTTAATCAAAAATACGCTAGACTTTTTTTCTTTCTCACTTATCTCTTACTCTCTCAACTCACTTTCAATTTTATACTCTCAACATCCAATCAATTAAAAAGTTTAATATGAAACTAACATTTAGTAAGTTTTTTATTTCTCTATACATTTTTTTTTATTTTTCTATACATTTGTAAAAATTGAGTATTAGGTTGTGTAATCGGTAATTTAGATAGGTTATTTAAGTGAGAAATGTGTTTGATATGTAGTTTATATGAGATATGCTTTTTTATAATGTTGGACTTCTATGCATTTATGTTATTTTTTCGTTTTTTCTGAGTTGGAGGTTAATACAGAAATACACTTCCGTATTTGTTCAAAATTTGATTTTCCATAATTCAAAAATACATTTTTGTATTATGGTTGTCTACAATATTTGGCTTTATTTTCATTGTGTTTCATCTGGGTTTGATTTTTCCTACTATATGTATTGCTTTTGTGGTCAAATTATAGCATTATAACTGGTAATCAAGATCGATTAAGGCTTAGAATAGTGTCACAGAATGCACCGGTTATAGGGAAAGAGCCTGACCCTCGCAACCATTGGTCAATTCTAGTTTGATTGACGCAGAGGCATTAACTTTCAGGGTTCGGACACTCCGACTTCGTCTTCCCGAAGTAGGTAGGTGTCACCTCCTTATGCCTTGGAAGCCCCGCTGGTACTGGTTGAGGCACCTAATGTTGTTGTAGTCGTTCCCGAGGGGTTTAAGGAGGCTTATATGACTTATCACTAATGCCTTTATATGTGGATCATATTGTCAGACATGTTTGGGACGGAGAGGTAAAATGTATCTTTATTTATTCTTTGAGACAAATGTATCATGATATTCAAACTTTTTGATGTGATGCTTAAAATGAAGTACCATGATGCTTAAAAGTCATAAACCATGGCTCGAAAGATTGTGAGGCTGCATCTCAGGAGAAGTGGTTTTAAGGTGTGATGCAACTATTTGGGTTGCGAGACTTATGCAAGACTGGTTATTCTACCATTCACCATGGTATGTTGTCAGCGTTTTTTAAAAGTTGACACTCTTAGACTTCATATTTTCATCTTCAATAGATGCCCATCACACTAGACGATGTGTCATGCCTTCTGCATCTTCCGATAAGGGGAAGATTATTATACCACTCTAGGATTAGCATATATGAGACATTAAAGATGATGGTGACCTAATCGGAGTTGGCCTAGAGGATACCCTAAAGGAGATGATTGAAGACACTTGAGGGTGTCATGCTAGATTTAGATACCTAGAGAGTCTGTATGCACAACAGTTGACAAAGGAAATATCCTTTTGATTAGGATGGTTGGTTTATGGGTCACTCTGATGTATCTACATCTGCTTGAGCGAGTCATGCGCCAGTTCAGATATATGCAATTTATTCCAACGGCCTTTCCGATTATGCTCTTCCTTCTATGCACCACAAAGATGTATATGCTATGTATGATGATTTTTTTAATCATCTGGCACCATTTGAATCATGAGGTATCGTAGCTCCTAGTGACTAGAGATGTGCATTTGACTACGTGTAGTAGTATTTCAGAGTGTCACATACTTATATGACACTAGAAGATCCATCTAGGCCAGGTCTGGGAGATCCACCTAGATCAGATCATTAAAAGATATTAGAGGGGGAGCCGGCTAGGGAATATCATGTTGTAGATGTTGTCATACCCTAATTTTTGACCCCCCCTGAGATGACATATCTTCAGGCTTTTCATCAGGTCAAAGCAAGTGCCTAGAGCAGTCACTTCTTCATCTGGCATTTAATCGAGGATGTTCAAAGACAAGAAAACTCAGGCAAAGGATCAATCAATAGAAGGATTGGTCTCTAACACAATCATAGGACTCAAAAGCTTCGTTTTTATACTCACCTATGATTGATTAGACACCCAGTCATCTGAGTACAGGTTTACTCAGGTCACCAGACTAGGGTTTTTGAGCCTATCAAGGACTGAAATCAGGGATCACCTTTGGGAAACCCTAAAAAGTTCCAGGACATCTATTAAAGACTTCAATCATCTTCAAATGATCCATACAATAAGATCCACTGGACATCACACCTCAATTCAAGTTCCACAGTCACCAATTTCATCTGGTCGACAATTAGGGTTTTTGACCTAATTCATCTGGATAGTTGACTTTTAATCAGGGCATGGATCCAAAACTCAAGACATGATTCAAGAACCTCTACTACCTCAATATAACCCATTTACATCACTCATTTGAGGAGAAGATCTTGATTCCACACAAAAGTCCAAAATCTCACTTTATCTGGAAAAAGTCAACTGTATGGGATCACCTTTGACTTTTAAGATTTTTGGTCAAACCATGACTTTCAAAGATCAATATCATCAATATATGGATATTAAAGTCATTTGACCAAAGAAATTCAAGAAGAATCATCAAGGAGCAAAAAGTCGGGAATTAGGGTTTTTAAAGGCATTGTGAGAACTCAAAATTTCACCTACACAACTCAAAAAACTTCCAACATGAAAGTTGTAGATCTTGCAAAATAAAACAACATCTTACAATGCAACTTTTTTCAAGAAATCAATCATTTAAGAGATTTGGAATTTTCAAGCTTTAGGTTATAAAAACTTAGAAATTCTTCTAAGTGATTTTAACCTAGTTTTCATCCAACTTTGGGCTCATTTTTCACAAATTTCCCAAATGATTCTGAAGAAACTCCAAACTAATGATTTGAAGTAGATGTTTAGGGCTTTCCAAATTGTGATCAACCTTCCCCAAATTCATTTTGAGCTAGGAGTTATGCTTGTTCAAAGTTGGCCTCATGAAGTAAAATTATAGGTCATACATCATTTTTGAACTTTGCAATTTTGTGCACATGACCTCACTTATGGATGCTACACGACCCATAACACATCTGAAAACATGCCATGCATTCATTTTCACCATGACATGAGAATTGAGGAAGATTCCCAAAACAAGAACATGTGATTATGTAATGATTACATTTGGGAATTTATGGTAAATTGATGAATCACCCAAGGAATCTTCTCACCAACCAATTAGAGCTCACTCTGCATCAGAAATGTTCCCTAAGATCAGATAGGATCAATGGATGGGGAGCTGGCTCGAACATGCAATGATCACTCTTGGATATTCCTTGAAATTTCTTCATGGCTAAGAAACCAAACTCACTTCACTAAGCAAGCTCACTATACACAATTGCTCTGAATCAATTGCCTATAAATAGAGGGCTCTTTCTCATTCAGAAAACACACCAAAGCAACCATAATCCTTGCTTTCTCTTTCTCTTCTCATGCTTATGGTTTTTCAAAGTTCTTTGGCAAGAAGAATCGTTTTCTTCAAACCAGAGCTTCTCTTTGAAAAGTAAGCATTCTAACATCTCAAGGGGGTTCATTTGAGGTGATCCAAGCACCTGGATCACTTCTGTAAGTGGAGGAACGCCATTGTTGCTTTCACTTTGGAGCATTTGCAGTTGGAGGGCCACAGAGCAATTCAGAAGGTTCCAAGCAAGGCCAAGCATCTAGGCACATTCCTTAGGGTGTGGTGAAGCTATTCAGATGGTCGCAGCTCATCTGTAACTACAGATTCGTCATCCTCCATGTTCACTTGAAGCTCAAATTGAAGGAGTCGGGTAGAGCAATTCAGAAGGTTTGAGGTCACAACAAGCATCCAGTTAGCATCACTGAGTCCCAAGGAAGCTTTTAGGATCATTCATACAAGCCCAGGTGCTCTCTAACATCCTCACGATCTCCATTTTCAGAGGTAAGTTTCTCAACTCCACCTCTTTAATTTGTGTATCTTTTTGGTTAAAACTCAACACCATTTCATTCAGCATCATAAGAGGATTAAAAACCCTCTATCATCAGTCATTTATGCTTCAGTATAGCCATTTAATTTAAATTTCAAATTTTAGGGTTCTTCACGTATTTTAGATAATTCAGTAGATGTAGTTAATATAAATTCATATTAGTTACATATTTGGAATCGTGAGTGAATTTAGAGCAAGTTTGGTCTTTACATCTTTGCAAATGGTTGAGAGTTGAGAGAGTTTAGAATTTCAAAATATAGAAGCTTGAGGTTGAAGATGACCATGGTGGTGGCGCGCAAAATTCAAATCCAAGGCTAGAGTTTATTTTATTTTGAATGGTAGTTGTTTCATAAACGACTAAAATGTGATAGCCCAGTGGTAAAGAGTGTTTGTGTGTTGCGCGTGCCCAAGGTCTGGGGTTCGAATCCCCCTCGCCCCAGACCTTTTGATTTTATTTTCTTTTTTTGTTCTATGCACTTGAATAACATATGTATTGCATTGGAGTCATTCCTTTGACACCAAGCGCGCGTTGGCCCAGTAGTGTTGTTTTGAGTAATTGACTGCAAGGGCGTGGGTTCAAGCCATGGTGAGACCAAAACATTTTTTTACCACTATTTGCTTTAATTTCTCTTCACAATTTTAACTAATCCATTCACATATCAAATTAAATCATTTTCACTTCATTTTTCATACACTTGTTAATTAATATATATATTTTATGAATAATAAAAAAAATCACAAAAATATTATTTATTTTATATATTTTTATTAGGTTAAAAATGGTGTTATTTTAAGTGTTTTAAATATATTCATATATATGTTTTTATTAAAATTTCAAAACCTAATATCTCATAAATATTTTAGTGGTAAAACCCTAATTATTTAGGTCTTAATTAGGTATAGATTTTTATCTTTACCTTAATTAAGTTGACTTTTGTCAATTTTCAAAACTGTTTTCAATCTCAGATTAAATAGATGATTAAGGTTTTCAAACAACAAAACCTTATATCATTCCAATCTTCTTCCGACTGTTTTCATAAACAGTAAATCATTTTTAAGTGGGCCTCTAATAGAGTGTAAGTCCCAACACCTTTTTCTTTTCATAGTTTGTTTTTCAAAACTGTATTTACAAAATCTTCTTTCTGTTTTCAAAATATTCTTCTGGTATTTGAAGGGCATTATTCCCGGTGAAACTCTTCAGATACCTATGTGACCTATGTCCATCTTCACTTCTTCTGTTTTCAAAAAACCATTAACTGTTTATCATATATATTCAGCTGTTATCCATCAATTGCTGGTAAGGCTTTGTACATACTTCTTCAAAGGCCTCCACTCCATCCAGGTTAGGCTTTATAAGCTTTCAATTTACAGTCTTTGTTTAAATTACTGTCAAATATAAACTGTGCATATATTTGTTTAGAACTATGTCTGAGTGTAAACCTTAGGACAGTTAAACTATATATATATATTATAGGAATATAGCCTAGGATTGAGAATGTCTTCCCGGTGAAGGCTCTTTCCTAATTAGAGATTTGTAGTTCAAACCCCCAAGATGAACTATTCCCGGTGAAACATCTTGGCAAAAACCTTAGAATCCAAAAAAATAGGACACATCCACCCAAGAGGAATTATTCCCGGTGAAACCTCTTACCCATTTGCTTAAAGCCAAAATAAATTCAAAACCACATAGCTTTCTCTTGTGCTATAACAAGGACCCTCGACTAGCCTCCTCTTGGGCTTTGTACAAGGACCCACAGGCTTCTTAAAAGCATTTCCAGCTTCCTCTTGAGCTTGTATACAAGGACCCATCAGGTTTCTTATAAACATAGGAACAGATCTTTAGTCACCTTTTAACATACCCTGGTGAGTTTCTTCCAATTTAAACTAGACTTTAAACAAGCTAAGTTTGTCTCAATTTTACATTGAGTACACCTTTTGGAATGAGAGACATGGACAGTCTTTATCACCCTTATCTTCATTAATCTTCCTTAGCAGAGTCTAGGATCCATACTTGTTTACCCTCAATAAGTGTCAGCCTTTATCTTGGGCTTTAAACAAGAAGTCTAATTAGATAATCTTTCTGCCATCATTTTAACAAAACCCCTGGAAAGGGTTAGCCTCCAAAGTCAATTAATAAAAATCTGTTTAAAAGAACAAAACCCCTGGAAAGGGTTAGCCTCCAAGTTCAGTCAATAAACAGTTAAAACCCCTGGAAAGGGTTAGCTTCCAAAAATCATTCTTTTCAAAAGATAAATTCTCCAGCAGTTAAAACCCCTGGAAAGGGTTAGCTTCCAAAAAACCTCATTCTTAAAAAAGATAAACTCACCAGCTGAGTCAAAATCCCTGGAAAGGGTTAGCTTCCAAAAAATCAGTCTTTTAATAAATAAATCCTTCAGTAGAGTCAAAACCCAACAAAAATAGTTAGCCTCAACCTTGGGCTTCATACAAGGCACCAAAACAATAAAACTCCCCTGTTAATAGTCAGCCTCAACCTTGGGCATTGTACAAGGCAGATAATAGAGTCTCCCCAGTGAGATCTTCATCATTCAGGTAGCAACAACCTTGGGCTTTGTACAAGGCAGATAAACCATACTTCATGTGTCAAAGATTCCTAACATCTAGGATCTTTTCCCTATTAGAGTCATTCATACTCAGTCAGCCACAACCTTGGGCTTTGTACAAGGCAGAAAATAATATTTTTCCTAGCTAGAGTCAGCCTCAATTCTGGGCTTTGTACAGAATACAAAAATTCCTTGTAATTAACCCCCAGTGGAGTCATCTCCCAGAGTCGATAAATAATACATTAATCAAAAATCCTCAAGCTTGGGCCTCATACAAGCCAGTTAAAGATCAAATCTTTTATATAGTAGATAGACATAGCTTATCTCTATAGAGAGATCTTTCCTCTATCTCACCACATTCAAACAAACAAACATTACATTTCATTTTAATTTTAATCAAGTCTCCCATTTAGGATTTTGAAAGGCATGAGCTGGCAGTAAAACCCAGACATGTGGTAACTTTCCCTAATTTGGATGAGCATCTTTCTTTCATTTAAGAGGCATTTGACTGGTATACTTGCACATACACAAGTAAGGTCCCCCTCTTGAATGAAATGAATTCAGTTATTCTGTCACTCTTTTAATGTTTGTGGTGGAATAGTAGAAATACCTCTCTGTAAAGATAAATTCATGTCTCTTTACTGTAAACAGAGATTTAATTCAAGCTTCAACCTTGAGCTTCAAGCAAGGCACCCAAAAAATAATTAATAATTAATTAGTTCCCCGAACTACATTAAGCTCTGACTTCCATTAGGGATATGTAGGCATGAGGTTCACAAGGAATCTCAGCGAGCTAATAAAATACCAAAAAATAGTCAGTCAGTCAGTCTGTCTTTCTTTTATTCAATTCAATTCCTTCTCCTAATACAAAGGAGAAACTTTCCCAATAATCATTAGCAGCACAAACACATTTAGACACAGAGAAGGTTCCTGTAGAGTACTACAGATATGTAGGGTGCTTAAACTCTTCCCTATGTATAACCGACCCCCGGGACTCCAGAATTTCTAGTCTAGGTGAATCCCCACACTTAGCAAACTCCTAGGGTTTAGTTGAGATCTTTTTTCCCCTTTCCTACTCGTAGGACAAATAAGAAAGTTCGTGTGATATCGTAGGAAGAACTGAAACAAAATTCATCCCACCACGGGCGCATTCTCCTTCCAAATTTCGCGTGAAGGGTCTAGCGTGCCGTCCTCCCAAGTGAAACGGGGAGGTAAAAAAAACGACAACCACAGAAAAATGGCGACTCTGCTGGGGATTTAAGTGTTAAAAACCTTGGTTTTTCATCCAAACCAATGGTTGACCTGTTGCTGGTCCATCCCCAATGAGGAATTAGGGATGCCAAATTCCCCCTCAAACAAGAGAGGTCCTGCCTAACCTCTGTGTCATTTCATGTGTTTGCTGCATTTATATTTGTTTATTTTGTTTATTCTGTATCAGGAAAGGGCTTGATTCCCCCTTGTGGTGAGAAATCCTATACCCGGATTTGAGTGCAACATAAGATAGGATGGAGGATGTCTTCCCGGTGAAGACCCTCTAATCTTGGTTCACAATTCTACTCTTGGGATTTGCCTGGCTGGTTGTGATTAACTGCGCCAATGCATTCCAAGACTGATTTGTACCAGGAGGACCTAGAAACCCATTAACCCCACTTAAAGCCTTTTGTTAGGACGTAGAGCGGTGATTACGAAAGTAATTGTCACGCAGATACTACACTCAGAGAAAACTCTCTTATAGATACCAGTCAACGTATCTTTAAGATTGAGCAAAAGCTCTGAGATCCCCTAGAACCCGTTCTACAGGTACATAAATCCTTATCCTTAGTTTACCATTGGGGCGAGGTTTGCGTTTTTGACTTCATGACCACTATACCCTTCTGCGCCATGTTTGCTTAAAAACTCTTGTGTGTGCATTCGTGCATTCATGCATCATTCATTAATAACAACTAAAAACAAAAGAGTCTTTTTCGAGTCGTTTTTCAAGGAAACTAAATAACGCACGTTTTGAACTTCATAGAAAGAGAGAAACGGAGAAAGGACTTAAGGATCTATACCATGGATTATGGGAGAAAGAGAGCTAGGAAATACACCTTCAAGATTCCCCAGGTCGAGGAACTGGGAAAGCTCGGAAAACTGGTGGTCAACCCCCAGGCTTTCAAGGAGAAGTATGGAAAACTTCTGCCTTTGCTCAATACCAACATTGTGGATGGGATCCTTCCCACCTTGGTACAGTTTTACGATCCAACGTATCACTGCTTCACCTTTCCAGATTATCAGCTCATGCCTACGTTGGAGGAGTACTCTCGTCTGATTGGAATACTCGTGTACGCGCAAGATCCGTACTCCAGTTTGGAAAAGAATCCTGACGACATTATCATTGCTGCAACTACTCCTTTGAACGTAGTCGACATCAGAACTCATATGGTGAGTAGAGGAGGAATTCAAGGATTGCCCTCCAAATTCCTGTTTGATCAAGCTCGGTACTTCGTCAGCATCCAAGATATGAGCGCTTTTGAGGAAATCTTGGCTTTGCTTATCTACGGATTGTTTTTGTTCCCTAACATTAACGATTTCATCGACATCAACGCAATTAAGATCTTCTTAATTGGAAATCCAGTTCCAACCTTGCTTGCGGATGCTTATCACTCTGTGCATTCAAGAAACCTGCAGCGAGGAGGATTAATCGCATGCTGCGTACCGTTGTTATACGAATGGTTCGTCTTGCACCTGCCAAAGTCTAGCACTTTCTGGAACATGAGGGATGGCCTTTACTGGTCACAGAAAATCATGTCCCTCACTCATACGGACATTGAGTGGTGTAGTCCTGACAACGACGAAACCAAGATCATCTTCAGTTGCGGAAGTTTTCCCAACATACCCCTTATTGGAACTAAGGGAGGAATCAGTTACAATCCAGCTTTAGCCCGTCGTCAATACGGCTATCCCATGAAAAATATACCAAGTAACATCCAATTGGAGGGTCTGTTCTTCAAGAACATCGACGATCATGGCAACATGCTGAAGAAGGAAATTGTCCAAGCCTGGCGTCTTGTTCACAGCAAAGGGAGAAGATTGTTAGGAAAACATCTTTGCATCTCCCTGGATCCTTACCTTCAATGGGTACGCGTCAGAGCATTCAAGCTCAGGATGCCATATCAGCATCAAGAACCCATCCCCCTAAGGGAACCAATATACCTTTTCTCCACCGATGTTGAAAAACTACAAGCGGCATTAAACAAGGTATGCCAAGAAAGGAATGCTTGGAGGAACAAGTATCGAATCGTCAACACGAAAAACGTTGAGATTCATAACATCCTAAGAAGGAAGGATGAGTTACTTGAAGTGCTCGATCGACAAGTGTCACAAACGTCACTTTCTCATCATATCCCTCCTGCTTCCTGGATCATCGATCAGCTCACGTCAGAGAACGCTCAGCTCAAGAAACAGAAGAAGATGTTAGAACGTGAAGTCGGCTCTTCATCAAAGTTTTAGAGTCCTTTCTCTCGGTTTCTCTGTATTTCTTTTTCAAAGTGTGTAAAAAACAGCGTTTTCGCTTAATTAATAAAAGTTTGATGTTTCATAACGTAATTATGGTGTTTCCTTGAAAAATATTAACTTAATTGCATATCATGCATCGCTTTAGTCGTACGCACTGACACGAGAATTGTCGCGGATCTAATAGTCACTTTCCTTTCTCCAGAAAGAGAGGAGGAGAAGGAGGTGAACCAAGACTTTCAAGCTGTCTCATCCATACAACACTCGTTCAAGTCGCAAGAAAAGAATGGAAGACTTTGAGCAAGAGAATGGAGAACTCAGAGAAGAGGTTAATACTCTCAAAGATGCTATTGAAAGGCTCAATAGCATGGTAGAAGCCCTGGTAGTTGCACAGAATCGACCAACGCCAGAAGAACCACAAAGGACTGTGGTTTCCGAGATTGTTTCTACTCCTATTCCTCAGTATGCCATGCCACCCAACCGACCTTGGGGCATGCCGTATAACTTTACTCCAGAAGGGTACATACCTCCAGTTTCTGAAGTTCCAAGGGTCACCATGGATATGCGTCCGCCGGAGGGTTACAAACCTCTGGAAATTGAAGTTCCAAGAGCAACGACAATGGGTTTCACACAACAGAATGCTGAGATTCCAAGATCTGCTGTCATGGCTTCTCCACAGCCCATTATGCATACTTTTCCTCCACAGGGCGGACAAGTATATCATCACGCTCCCAGTGAGGACGCTGGCGTGTATGAAAGATTGGACGAGTTCCAGGAACAGTTTCTGCAAATGCAGAAGGAACTCAAGACTCTTCGAGGACAAGATCTATTTGGAAAGAATGCTGCAGACCTCTGTCTGGTTCCAAATGTTAAGATTCCTCACAAATTCAAAGTACCAGATTTCGAGAAGTACAAAGGGAATTCATGCCCACAAAGTCACCTCGTAATGTACGCTCGAAGAATGTCAACTCAGACTGATAATCAACAATTACTCATTCATTATTTTCAAGACAGCCTGACTGGTGCTGCACTCAAATGGTACATGAACTTGGACAGTTCAGAGATTCGTACTTTTCGAGACCTCGGAGAGGCCTTCGTCAAACAGTATAAGTACAATCTGGATATGGCTCCCGACAGAGATCAACTCCGGGCCATGACTCAAAAGGATAGGGAAAGCTTCAAGGAATACGCTCAAAGATGGCGTGAAGTTGCTGCACAAATCTGTCCACCACTTGAAGAGAAAGAAATGACAAAAATCTATCTCAAAACTTTGAGTCCATTTTACTACGGACGAATGGTTGCAAGTGCACCAAGTGACTTTACCGAGATGGTAAACATGGGTGTACGTTTAGAAGAAGCAGTTCGAGAAGGACACTTGAACAAAGAACCGGAATCTTCTATTGGTCCAAGGAAGTATGGAAGTTCTTTCCAGAAGAAAAAGGATCAAGATGTCAGCAATGTCTTGCACAAAATCAAGAAGAAATTTCAACCTCAAGTTGCAGCAATAACTCCGGTTGTTAACTCAGCGCCAGCTTATCAACCTCAGGTCTCGCAACAACAAATTCAACAAAGGTCGCAGCAACCTCAGCAGCAGGTTCGACCTCCAAATTACAACAATCGGGCTCCAAGGTATCCTGCCTTTGACCCAGTACCAATGTCGTATGCGGAATTGTTTCCAACATTACTGGCAAAAGGACTCATTCAAACAAGGAGTCCTCCAAATCCTACAAATAGTTCCTCACCATGGTATAAGGCTGACCAATCTTGTCCCTATCATCAGGGGGCACCAGGTCACAATATTGAGAACTGTTTCCCTTTCAAGATTGACGTCCAACGATTAGTGAAGAGCGGAATGCTATCCTTCAAAGATACTAGTCCAAACGTCCAAGCAAATCCTTTGCCGCAGCATAAAGAAGCTTCAGTGAATTGGATAGATCAACACCCTAACGTCATTCAAATCTACGACATTCGTCAGATAGTAGAAAATCTTGTCAAGATGCAAGCTAAACAAGCTGGGTACGGCCACGTACCACCGCACAACTACTTCACATGTGAAATTTGTCCAAAGAATAATCAAGGATGTGCCGTAGTTCAAGCTGCATTACAAGAACAAATGGACTTAGGATGGATTCAACACATTCGAGTCAAAACTGAGCATGACATCAACATGGTTCAAGGATGTCCAGGAGAATACAAAATCTACAAAGTTGAAGATCTTGAAGGATCGGTAGTCAGGTTCCATAAAACTTTAAATGGACTTGCCTACTTTGGAACAGATTTCCACCCTTACAGTAGGTGCAGAATCTGTCGAAGAAATTCACAAGGTTGTTTGCGCGTTCGCAATGATATCCAGAAACTGATGGATGATAATACCATTACAGTTCTTGCCAACAGGGAAGATGACGAAGTCTTTACCGTATCTCCTCAAATTAATCAAGTTGAACCAATGCAAGTTAAGTATGATAGCAGGAAGACAGCAATTGCTCCGTTAGTCATCTACTTACCAGGTCCTATACCGTATGAGTCTAGCAAGGCTATACCATACAAGTACAATGCTACATTCATTGAAAATGGTAAGGAAATACCATTACCGTCTGTTGTCAACATTGCTGATATTAGTCGAGTCACCAGAAGTGGACGAGTCTTCAACAGAACAACAGAAAATGTGGAGAAACCTTCGGAGGAAGTACCACATAGGCAAGACAATCATCCGACCAATGCTGTTCAAGCGAAAGAAAATGATGAGATCTTGAAGTTAATCCAGAGGAGTGAATACAACATTGTAGATCAATTGCTACATACTCCGTCTAGGATATCTGTTCTCTCCCTACTATTGAGTTCTGAAGCTCATAGGGAAGCTCTACAGAAAGTTTTGGAACAAGCTTTTGTAGAACCTAGCGTCACAATAAGCCAATTCAACAACATCGTTGCCAACATCTCCGCCGGAACTAACCTTAGTTTCTGTGATGAAGATCTTCCTGAAGAAGGAGTAGACCACAATCTTCCACTTCACATCTCAGTTGGCTGCATGGGTGATGTACTCACAGGACTCCTAATAGACAATGGGTCCTCTCTCAACGTCATGCCTAAATCAACATTGTCAAGATTATCTTTCAAAGATTACCCGCTAAGGGAAAGTCATGTCATCGTCAAAGCCTTTGATGGATCAAGAAAGTCAGTTTTTGGAGAGGTAGATCTTCCCATAACTATTGGACCTCAGACGTTCAAAATCACTTTCCAAGTTATGGATATTCCAGCACAATACAGTTGTTTGCTAGGTCGCCCATGGATTCATGAGGCTGGGGCAATTACTTCAACACTTCATCAGAAACTGAAGTTCATAAGAAATGACAAATTGGTAACCGTATGTGGAGAACGAGCTCTGATCGTCAGCAACCTGTCATCATTCTCCGACATAGAACCAAAAGAAGTTGTTGGAACTAAATTCCAAGCACTTTCCTTGGATAAGGAAAAAGGAAAGGAGAAAGCAGCGTCTATTTCCTCCTACAGAGATGCAATCCAAGTTGTAAAGGATGGCACTACCAGTGGTTGGGGGCACATTAATATTCCTACCAACAACAAGAACAGAACAGGAGTTGGATTCTTTCCAACATCATCAAAGACTATTCCAGGAATTGAGGTAGTTCTTCCAATTCAAGAAACTTTCCGCAGCGGAGGTTTTCTTCAACCTGTTCAACAAACAGTCAATACCATCGGTACGGAAAACACCGATGAAGAGGAATGGCTATCCTATCTTAACAAAGCAGGATACATATCCCTATCAGAGTCTGAATCACCTTGCTGTTATCCGACTAAGGGATCTGGAAGTAAGACTCGACCAAGCAGTGACGAAGTTACAAATAGCTTCACCACCAGAAGTCATGGTTCATCAGAAGAAGTTCATCCTATCCCCGAAGAAACCTGGGATACATTAGGAGAACCAAGCGGAAAATTCGACTACATGGTGAAATACTCCGCTCCTGAAAGCTCAAAAACCTCTTTGGAAGATATTGTTCCAATGGGATGGAACATTGATTACAAGTACCTTACTCAGCCAAAAGAGATATATAACCCTTGCTATTCATCATCATCGACTGGTGAAATCATCATTGAGGATTATATCCCCAAGTCACCTTCCGGGGCTATGGATCTAGAGTATACATACCTGGTCAATGCCATCTTGGGAGAAGAGCAAGACCAAAATACAGAAGAGGATGATCTCGAAAGTGTCTCCGACAACGAGTCTCTCCATTCAGAAGATTGGAAGTTTCCTCAAAAGAAAGTTCGACATACTCCACTTGGAAATGCGTATGCTCACACCGCTCAGTTTGCTGAAGTAGAAGAAGATCGTCTGAGTGTTGCAAAGACAGTAGTTGGTAAATCAAGACCTACCAAAGGCCAGCTTAAGCCTAAGGTTCCAGATTACCTAGTGCACAATGGGGTTCGCCACTATTGGACAGCTGTTGAAGTTACAACTGTTGTTCGCACTCCTAAGTAGGAACTTTCACTGTTATTTTATCCTCTCACCATAGCCCAGGGTGAAGAGATGTTTCATAGGGCTTTACATTTTACTATTTCTTAGGAAAATGTCCCTCTTTGCTTCGCCCAAAGCAATAGAGTTTTGTTTTATAGGGTCTTTGTTTCAAGAAATGACTGTCAATAAATAAAAATGTCATTTTTGTTCCGTCGTTAGTTTTTCCTTTTCTTTTTTCGGAAATTGGTAATCCTAAAAAACACCCTAAAAAAACATCAAAATATTCCATTAACTGCATACACCGAGTCTTCCCTCGTTGTCTAAATAAAATCATCACACATATGCAGATTAATCATAATATACCCCGTTGAAACGTGCGATCGTATGACTTCTCCAAGCTTTGAGTTTCCTGTATTCGAGGCAGAGGAAGAAGAAGACGAAGAAATATCAAAGGAAATTTCACGATTACTTCAACAAAAGGAAGAGGCCATTCAGCCATACAATGAGCCTCTAGAGATCATTAACCTTGGTTCCGATGGAAACAGAAAAGAGGTTAAGATTGGAGCTTCGCTCAGTTCAAAGATCAGAGAGAGTCTGATACAGCTGCTCAAAGAATTCTCAGATGTCTTCGCTTGGTCTTATCAAGATATGCCAGGGTTGGATACCAGTATAGTGGAGCATCACTTGCCATTAAAAGCAGAATGCCCTCCGGTCAAGCAAAAATTGAGAAGAACTCATCCGGAGATGGCCATGAAAATCAAAGAGGAAGTTCAAAAGCAGATCAACGCAGGTTTCCTCGTCACTTCAGAATACCCTCAGTGGTTAGCTAACATTGTTCCCGTTCCTAAGAAAGACGGAAAAGTCCGCATGTGCGTCGACTACAGAGATTTGAACAAAGCTAGCCCTAAGGATGATTTTCCTTTACCACATATTGATATGTTGGTAGACAGTACATCAAAATCCAAAGTTTTCTCATTCATGGACGGATTTTCAGGATACAACCAAATCAAAATGGCACCTGAAGACATGGAGAAAACTGCTTTCATCACCCCCAGGGGCACGTTCTGCTATCGTGTTATGCCTTTTGGACTAAAGAACGTAGGGGCAACTTATCAAAGAGCCATGACTACGCTTTTCCACGACATGATGCATAAAGAAGTGGAAGTCTATGTGGACGACATGATTGCCAAATCAGAAAATGAGGAAGATCACATACAAAATCTGACAAAGTTATTTCAACGCTTACGGAAGTTTCAGCTTCGCCTGAACCCCAACAAGTGCACCTTTGGCGTCTACTCAGGAAAACTCCTTGGTTTCATTGTCAGCAAACGAGGAATTGAAGTAGATCCAGACAAAGTCAAGGCAATTCAAGAAATGCCTTCACCCAGAACCGAGAAACAAGTTAGAGGATTTCTTGGACGTCTGAATTACATCTCGAGATTCATATATCTCATGACTGCAACTTGTGCTCCTATTTTCAAACTTCTACGGAAAAATAAAAGTTGCGTCTGGTGTCATACCCCAAAATTTGCCTTCCATATTCCATTTACAATGATCCAAAGTTCAAGGTTCAGTTCCAAAGATTACTCATTCAAAAGTCCAAGATCCACAGTCAACTGATTCAAACCTATGATCATTGGTCAAACATCAAGCATAGAGGTGCATAAACATCATTTGATCAAAGATTGATCATGATTCCATTAATAGAAACTCAGAGATGAACAAATACAAAAAGGTTCAAATTAGGGTTTCTTAGGAGAAAGTCAACCCAACTTTGACTGGGCATAACTTTCACATGGAACATCAAAAATGCCCCACTCAAAGCCTGTTTTGAAGGAAATTGGATTCCCTACAACCTTGTCTCTCACAAGCCAGGGCTGGAAATGCTTCATTTGGGAGGTACAAGGCAAAAGATTACAGGTCCTTTTTAAGCATTCTTCAAAAGCAGTTTTTTTGCAAAGAGGATATGATCAAGATAAAAGCTCCAAATGGAAAATATGTTCCAAAGTGGCTTATAGAGGACCTCTTGAGGTTTCCAAAAAGTATTAGAACTCCCTCATAGCTTAAACATTGAGTGAGATATGCTTGATCAAAGTTGATTGATTTTGGAGGACCAAATGTGAACAAATGAGGTTCAAACTGAGAAATTTTGCAAATGGGCCTATGGTTTTATGATACAAACTTGATCCACAAGCTATCCAAACAACATGCCACGAATTTCACCTTTCTTATTTAATTTATATAATTTTATTTCATTTTTTAATGATTTAAAATAGTATTAATTAAGTAGAAAATCAAATATTTTGTTAAATATATGCATAGGGATTGGTTTTAATCAGCAATTATGACAAAATAATGAAATATTTTCGTGCTCAATTAAATGGAAAAGATCAATACCAAAATAAGGCCAAAATAGAAAGTTCATATTTGAAAATAAAATCAATTTTCTCAAGTTTGGTAAGATTGGATTCAAAGGCATTTGGGCTGTGTGTTTAACCTAATTTCGTCCCTCTATAAGTACTGAACACAAGGCACAAGGATTAGGGGAGAAAATCTGGGCGAAAACACAACTGCAAGAACGCAAAAAGTCACCAAAATTCTGAAATCGGTTTGAGAAAATCAGAGGCTTTCAAGGTGATTTGAAGATTGCAAAAGCTTCCCCAGGCAATTTGGAAGCTACCTGGATCATCACGCTTCATCAACACCCCCAGAAATACCTCATATTCGTCAAGGTAAGTCGTTTCAAAACTCTCTTCGATCTGAACAATACACGCATCCTCATGATGTTTTGATCATATATTCTGGTTGGTATTGATGCTCTGATCATGTCTGAATTGTTTGTTTGGAGTTTACGTGCCTTAAACATGTTTGGCCATTAGAGGCCGGTTTGAGTTCTAGGTTTTCTAATTTGGGGTTTCTTATTAGGGTTAAAATTAGGATCAATTGAGCATATAATTGAATTCGTATGGTTTAGACAAGGAAAATGGTGGGGTCGCGAAAAGTTTAGGGGCAAGCATGACCTAATCGCTATTTTACAGGTTTAATGGCTACGAAAGACTGCGTAGCGAAATCGTAGCAAATTTATAGAGTTTTTTGCAGGTGTTTTGGGGAAGATGATGGCGTGTCAACGCCCGGTTGGTCGGTTTGAAATTTCGCGCTTGTTTTTTTATTTAAGGGTTTTCGTTTTAAATATAATGCGTGAGGAGCGTGGGTCAAACAACAAGGCAACTTGGTTGGGGTGGTTAGTGAACACGTTTGGGAGTGGAGGGTTGCAGGTTCGAGCCCTCCCTCCTTCATTATTTTTCTGGAAAATTACTTCTTGATCCAATACATGCGCCTGCGCATAGACCTCCATACACCCTCATGATCCAGCCCTTAATCCCCACTATTCCTAGATCTAACGCCCCAGCCTGGCTCCCCATGATATGCACCTTCAATATAACCACACTGAATCCTATTCCTAATAAACTAAATTAATTTTAATTAATTATATGTTTTAATTAATTCTTTTTAATATATTATTTATATAATAATAATTATTTTTTACAAATAAATTATTATATGATATTTATATTAAAAGTTCTAATTTGTTGTTCGTGCCGATTAAATCAATTAATCGCTATGGTCAACAATAATTTTAATTAAAATGTTTATTTAATTAAAATGCAATTGAATCATATTTGGTTAAATGGTTGCAATTATTTTATTAGTTGTGATGATTAATCTTTTCTCTTTCTAACTCCTAATTCGCTATTCTTTTTAATCGAATCAATCGATTACGAGGGGTAGCGATACAAATTAATTATTAAAAATTATTAAAAAATACCTTAATTCATTATTAGTGATAATCGAATCAATCGATTAAAATTGGTAGTGATGCAATTTCAATCTTTTAACTATGGCGATCGAATCTATTGATCGTTGCGGTTAATAGTGCTAAATCAAATCAGGGTTGTACGCCCAAATCCTAAAACACTCAAAATACACTAAACCACGTAACTACGGATTTACATCCTTTCAAACACTGCGATGTTCATAACTACGATAAGGTAACTCAAAATACCTTCGAACATTCGCATTTCAAAACAACTTCAAACTATTCAAACTTTAATTCTAAGGCGTGCAACCCTGTCCCCGAACTACGTTGACTCTGATTCTCCATAAGGAGATACGTAGGCACTTGGCAACAAGGCGAGTCCCCTTCCTCCAAATCTTAATCATGCCTTTAACCCTATTAACTATCTGTCACCCTTCTTTATGTTTTTGCCATAAACCTTTATCTTTGAGATGTTAGCCTTTAGGAAAGGGTTTTGGGTGCCTAACACCTTCCCTTAACCCGAATATAGTATCTTACCCTAAATCTCTTAATTGCGCGAGGTTTCCTATTCGCCTTGGTAGAATAGGTGGCGACTCTAAAACATCTAATTTTAGGGCAGGTTGCTACAGCTGGCGACTCTGCTGGGGATTAGTGATAACAAAACTGTAAATTATTATGCTCCTTTAGGTTTTGACAGGGTTTAGGTTTGGCAACTTTTTTTTAGGGTTTGGCTAATTCGCCTTTTTTAGGGTTTGTAATTTTTTTTTAATTTTTTTTATTTTTTTTAAAAAAAAATTTGTTTATTTGTTTTTTATCTAAAAAATATTTAATTGTTTATAATATGTTTATATTTAATTGTTTATGTTAATATATTTATATTTAATTGCCTAATTGTCATATTTTTATATGCACTGCTGACATATTATGTAATGTTAAAACCCTAAGTGTGGGAGTTAACTTTGAGATCAATAGGGGACATGAATCGCCTACGAGTCTCATTGATAACTCCACTCGGAGTGGATTGAGTATTCGGAAATGTCCAAAACGAGGCTTGACTTTGTTGAGGGCAGGACTGGATACTTGGCTGATCTCTCCGAGAACCTACCCCAAAAATTCGAACCTCATGGATAAAATGAGTTGTTCTAAAACCCAAAGAGACAAAAAGTCTCGGAGGCTACGAACGACCCCATGAGACCTTCTAGAACCCCCTATAAAAAGGTTGGCTCCCAAGAGCCGCTACGTCGAACCTATGAACTTATGTGATTATGTGTTATATGTATATATATGTGTTGATCATTTTTTTTATTATTTCTTTTTCCATTCATGATACATCAAGGGCATTCTTGCATCATATTTTATTCAAAAAAAAAGAAAGAAAAAAGGATATCATACATATCATGCATGGCATACACATCATTTTCATGACATTAAGAGAAGATTCCTCTTCTATCTCCAAAACAAGGGACCATTGGGAAGGATAACCTAACATCCCAACCATATTATCCAACAAGATTTCAGCAGAAGAGATCAATGGATCAGCAAAAGTAACAGGGTGGCCAACGCACCTGGAGGTCCAAGCCAAAACGATCATTCACCCCGTTGTACATGCCACTGTCTCAAGCTTTGCAACGTTTGCTCAGTCAGAACCTGGTAACTCTGCTGCCTCCATACTCAGCTCCAGCTAACCCCGCTCCTGGGTACAAGCATCATGCTAGGTGCGCTTATCATTCAGATAGTCCTGGCCACGATACAGAGGATTGTGGGCCATTGAAGCACAAGATCCAAGATTTGATTGAAGAAGGGCTCATTGAGTTTGAAGATCCTCGCAAGTCTAATACCATATGTGGCTAGAAGGAGGATTTCTTAGATCATTAGTTTTGTTTTCATTCGCAATTTCTTTCCGTTTGTTTAAACATTAGTCTTACGACATATGCCGCGTACTTTACAATAATCATTAATGCATTGCTTACGTTTGTCTTGATTTATTCCTAGTGTTCTCACTATATTTAAAACTGTGTTTTTACTCGGTTTTCTCATTTGTGATATTCAACTCTCGTTAAGAGTCGTACACCTTTAGAGGGAGAATGACGAAAACGATACCACAATTTCATACATTACGCTTTCGAATAGACCGTGTTGACGATGTACAGGCATTGTTTCGATTCCCAAATAATGGAGATATAAGGATGTTAATCCCTTGTCAACCCCTTTGAGCCTAAAGAAGTAGGAGTTTTCCTTCATATAAAATAAAACCCTTAATACATAACCTGGGGTAGGGTAGTTGCTCAGTTAACTTAATTATTCCAAGTTGTTCCTTTGAACATAATCACCGATGGTTCCCCGTCATCATTAAGTCCAGCAGTCAATGTCCGCAAAGAAAAAGAAAGCAATACAAGGGCCTGCTAAGTCAAAACCTATTAAGGAGACTTAGATAAAATTGGGGCATCCCGCTGACTGTAGTTTTAAAACGAACAGTTCAGGCAAAAGTTAGGGATAACAAAGTCGAAAAGAGGTCACCACATACCCTCGACAAAAGGAAGATATTACAAAAAAGGAGAATGACTGCCTTTGCAGATAAACCTTTGGTTTTTGAACCATCAAAAATATCAATATTCCCAAAGTCTTTTTGGAGCTTAAACACATAGCTAACTGAGCATAGGACCGGAGGACATCACGAAGAGGGGGATGGGTACAAATAAACTTTGAGCCTCTATCCTTTGTTTCTTTAAACCGTGAACCAGGCCACGTTACAACCCTTAAAAGTCCTAACTGAAGCATGGTTAGTTCGAAAGCGCACTGTTACCAAAGGTATCCCGACTCCTTAAGGTCTACTATAACTCTTGAGTTGATATCACTTTCTTACAAAAAAAAACTTCGTTTTATTCAAAAAATGTTTTTAAACTTTCAAGACAAACATATGCATTCGCATCTTATGAATTTCATTACAAAGTACACTTGTCTATATAGATTTAAATGTTAACATCAGGGAGAAGTTGCATGGGGCATGGCTAACGGCTAAAAATCCTACTGACTGACGAAGTAGCTTTAAAAACTCGTCAAAAGAAGAGACATCCCTTACGCATGACTGGGATGGCTAATGTGTACACGGGGCATAACCCGTCATTATCCCATTTACATGGGGCAATCTAATCAAGATCCATTGGAATCTCTCAAGGACGCTGAATAGCCCATGGGGCAAGTCCATCACCTGGGGGGCACGTTGCAAAGGTCATTCAGTATCAGATGGTGTCAATGCCAGTCCCACATCCTTTCCAGGAACCTTTATAGGATATTTCTCAATCTGTCCATATAGTCTTCTTTAAGACATGTTCAAGTACTCTTTACCCTTTCTAGGAGCCTTGTTCAAACAGTCTTTTAAAGACCCACCCTCTTATCCTTTCTATTTTCAAACCCTTTCAGACAGTCCTCTCTAAGACATATTTCTTTCCAAGAACCTTTTCTAGGTAGTCTTCTGTAAGACATCTCTTAACTTTTTCCAGTTAGTCTTTTAAGACATATTCAAACTTCTCTTATGCTTTCAAGAACCTTGTCAAACTTTGTTTAAAGTACAGAGTCTTTTCTAAGACAGTTCACCATCCTTTCTAGGGTGATCTTCTTCAAGATGTTATTCTTTCCTAAGTTTTGTTTAAAACCCCACATTCCTTAAAACAGTCTTTATCCTCTATAGGAATATTTTTGATCATCTGCACGAACATGTCCCTTTGAGCTTTATTTAAAGCACAATCTTGTTTAAGACAATTCCCCATTCTTTCCAAGGACCTCTTCAGGTAATCTTATAAAAGACATCATCTCATTCTGAGTACTCAGCAAATCACTGTCTGTCAGGACGCAACCGAAACGCATGACTCATTCTGAAAAGCATCTGCTTCGCATTCAAATCAACACTTAGCATCAAGGAGACCTCGAAATTGGTTTAATCAAAGACGATCATTCCTGACAAATACCCGGAATGGGGAAACCACGTTCAGAGGGTTTTCCTAAAACAGGGGCATACAATCAAGGATCCTATTAACTAAGGGCATATCTTTCAAGAATTCAAACACTGGGGCAATGTATATCAGGCAAGACATGGTGAAACTCGAGTTCTCTCTAAAGGTCCTTCCTTCAGATTAAGGGGCACGTCTCTCAAAATTTCTGATAATCGGGAAGTCACACTAGTATCATACAAGGAGCATTGTTGCATAATTGATATTCCTACGCCTGTGCTATTTACATCCCGCAGTGTGGGATAAGCATACATGCATAATTCTCATTTATTTTGAGAATCTCATTACATGACACATGCATCATGACATTGCATAAAACTAACGTTGCCTTTTCAGGTCACTTCATAATCAAAAGGATGTTATCATCCAATTACAGCACAAATGCGATCGTATCCACGATTCGATCTTAACACTCACAGATACAATTCCAAATACCTCATTCCAAGTCTTTCTGCAAAGGCAATCCAAAAGCAATCAAAGAATTTCTTACCTCTCCAGGTAGTCTTGTCCAAGACAATTATCAACCTTCCCAAGCAGTCTTGTTTAAGACGTATCCTAACCTTTCTAGGCAATCTTGTTTAAGATGTATCCTATCCTTTCTAGGTAGTCTTGTCTAAGACGCTCCATGTCCTTTATAGGAACCTTTCTAGGTAGTTTTGTTTAAAACGTTTCATGTCCTTTATAGGAACCTTTCTAAGTAGTTTTGTTTAAAACATATCGTGTCTTTTATAGGAACCTTTCTAGGTAGTTTTGTTTAAAACGTCCCCATGTCCTTTATAGGAACCTTTCTAGGTAATTTTGTTTAAAACGTCTCACGACCTTTATAGGAACCTTTCGAGGTAGTTTTGTTTAAAACATATCGTTCCCTTTGTAGGAACCTTTCTAGGTAGTTTTGTTTAAAACATCTTATGTCCTTTATAGGAACCTTTCTAGGTAGTTTTGTTTAAAACATATCGTTCCCTTTATAGGAATCTTTCTAGATAGTTTTGTTTAAAACATATCGTTCCCTTTATAGGAGTCTTTCTAGATAGTGTTGTTTAAAACGTATCGTTCCCTTTATAGGAACCTCTCTAGGTAAGTCTTGTTTAAGATATCCCGTATCCTATCTAAGAGCCTTTCCAGGTAAATCTTGTATAAGACGTATCACACCATTTCCAAAAAAACTGATATAGGTTAGTCTTGTTTAGGACATATCATTCCGTTCCAGGTAATCTTCTTAAAGACATGTATCCAATCCCTCCTCATCCTCTCTAGGAGCCTTTCTAGGTCAGTCTTGTTTAAGACATATCTAAGTTAACTTTATAGTCTTGTTTAAGGCATATTATATCATTCCCAATAACCTCTCTAGAACAATCTTGTTTAAGACGTATCATAACCTTTATAGGTAATCTTGTTCAAAACGTTTTCAAATCCTCTCTAAAAACCTCTTCAGGTAGTCTTCTTTAAGACAGTCTTTTTCTAAAAAAAAAAACCCTCTTCAGGTAGTCTTCTTCAAGACATTCTTCTTCTAAGGACCTTGCTAGGTAGTCTTTTCTGAGACAAGCATCGTCATTTCCAAAAAACCTTTCCAGGTGGTCTTCTCCAAGACAAATTTTCATATCCATTCCAGAAACCTCTTCAGGTAGTCTTATGTAAGACAATACTCCTTCTCTCCTCAAATACAATCAGATGATCAAGGTCAGAAAAGCATATGCTTTAGACAAGTATCCTGCCAGACAAATGGGTGGCATCTATAAGCCCATCTCCCACAAAGCTCCTTCCCTACGCAAGCAAATTTCAGGGCATTTCAGTGTCCAATCATCTTCTACCTCTTCAGGTTCAAGAAGATTGAACAGGGGCAGCTGTCATACCCCAAAATTTGCCTTCCATATTCCATTTACAATGATCCAAAGTTCAAGGTTCAGTTCCAAAGATTACTCATTCAAAAGTCCAAGATCCACAGTCAACTGATTCAAACCTATGATCATTGGTCAAACATCAAGCATAGAGGTGCATAACCATCATTTGATCAAAGATTGATCATGATTCCATTAATAGAAACTCAGAGATGAACAAATACAAAAAGGTTCAAATTAGGGTTTCTTAGGAGAAAGTCAACCCAACTTTGACTGGGCATAACTTTCACATGGAACATCAAAAATGCCCCACTCAAAGCCTGTTTTGAAGGAAATTGGATTCCCTACAACTTTGTCTCTCACAAGCCAGGGCTGGAAATGCTTCATTTGGGAGGTACAAGGCAAAAGATTACAGGTCCTTTTTAAGCATTCTTCAAAAGCAGTTTTTTTGCAAAGAGGATATGATCAAGATAAAAGCTCCAAACGGAAAATATGTTCCAAAGTGGCTTATAGAGGACCTCTTGAGGTTTTCAAAAAGTATTAGAACTCCCTCATAGCTTAAACATTGAGTGAGATATGCTTGATCAAAGTTGATTGATTTTGGAGGACCAAATGTGAAAAAATGAGGTTCAAACTGAGAAATTTTGCAAATGGGCCTATGGTTTTATGATACAAACTTGATCCACAAGCTATCCAAACAACATGCCACGAATTTCACCTTTCTTATTTAATTTATATAATTTTATTTCATTTTTTAATGATTTAAAATAGTATTAATTAAGTAGAAAATCAAATATTTTGTTAAATATATGCATAGGGATTGGTTTTAATCAGCAATTATGACAAAATAATGAAATATTTTCGTGCTCAATTAAATGGAAAAGATCAATACCAAAATAAGGCCAAAATAGAAAGTTCATATTTGAAAATAAAATCAATTTTCTCAAGTTTGGTAAGATTGGATTCAAAGGCATTTGGGCTGTGTGTTTAACCTAATTTCGTCCCTCTATAAGTACTGAACACAAGGCACAAGGATTAGGGGAGAAAATCTGGGCGAAAACACAACTGCAAGAACGCAAAAAGTCACCAAAATTCTGAAATCGGTTTGAGAAAATCAGAGGCTTTCAAGGTGATTTGAAGATTGCAAAAGCTTCCCCAGGCAATTTGGAAGCTACCTGGATCATCACGCTTCATCAACACCCCCAGAAATACCTCATATTCGTCAAGGTAAGTCGTTTCAAAACTCTCTTCGATCTGAACAATACGCGCATCCTCATGATGTTTTGATCATATATTCTGGTTGGTATTGATGCTCTGATCATGTCTGAATTGTTTGTTTGGAGTTTACGTGCCTTAAACATGTTTGGCCATTAGAGGCCGGTTTGAGTTCTAGGTTTTCTAATTTGGGGTTTCTTATTAGGGTTAAAATTAGGATCAATTGAGCATATAATTGAATTCGTATGATTTAGACAAGGAAAATGGTGGGGTCGCGAAAGGTTTAGGGGCAAGCATGACCTAATCGCTATTTTACAGGTTTAATGGCTACGAAAGACTGCGTAGCGAAATCGTAGCAAATTTATAGAGTTTTTTGCAGGTGTTTTGGGGAAGATGATGGCGTGTCAACGCCCGGTTGGTCGGTTTGAAATTTCGCGCTTGTTTTTTTATTTAAGGGTTTTCGTTTTAAATATAATGCGTGAGGAGCGTGGGTCAAACAACAAGGCAACTTGGTTGGGGTGGTTAGTGAACACGTTTGGGAGTGGAGGGTCGCAGGTTCGAGCCCTCCCTCCTTCATTATTTTTCTGGAAAATTACTTCTTGATCCAATACATGCGCCTGCGCATAGACCTCCATACACCCTCATGATCCAGCCCTTAATCCCCACTATTCCTAGATCTAACGCCCCAGCCTAGCTCCCCATGATATGCACCTTCAATATAACCACACTGAATCCTATTCCTAATAAACTAAATTAATTTTAATTAATTATATGTTTTAATTAATTCTTTTTAATATATTATTTATATAATAATAATTATTTTTTACAAATAAATTATTATATGATATTTATATTAAAAGTTCTAATTTGTTGTTCGTGCCGATTAAATCGATTAATCGCTATGGTCAACAATAATTTTAATTAAAATGTTTATTTAATTAAAATGCAATTGAATCATATTTGGTTAAATGGTTGCAATTATTTTATTAGTTGTGATGATTAATCTTTTCTCTTTCTAACTCCTAATTCGCTATTCTTTTTAATCGAATCAATCGATTACGAGGGGTAGCGATACAAATTAATTATTAAAAATTATTAAAAAATACCTTAATTCATTATTAGTGATAATCGAATCAATCGATTAAAATTGGTAGTGATGCAATTTCAATCTTTTAACTATGGCGATCGAATCTATTGATCGTTGCGGTTAATAGTGCTAAATCAAATCAGGGTTGTACGCCCAAATCCTAAAACACTCAAAATACACTAAACCACGTAACTACGGATTTACATCCTTTCAAACACTGCGATGTTCATAACTACGATAAGGTAACTCAAAATACCTTCGAACATTCGCATTTCAAAACAACTTCAAACTATTCAAACTTTAATTCTAAGGCGTGCAACCCTGTCCCCGAACTACGTTGACTCTGATTCTCCATAAGGAGATACGTAGGCACTTGGCAACAAGGCGAGTCCCCTTCCTCCAAATCTTAATCATGCCTTTAACCCTATTAACTATCTGTCACCCTTCTTTATGTTTTTGCCATAAACCTTTATCTTTGAGATGTTAGCCTTTAGGAAAGGGTTTTGGGTGCCTAACACCTTCCCTTAACCCGAATATAGTATCTTACCCTAAATCTCTTAATTGCGCGAGGTTTCCTATTCGCCTTGGTAGAATAGGTGGCGACTCTAAAACATCTAATTTTAGGGCAGGTTGCTACATCTGTACAGACGATTGTCAGAAAGCGTTCGACAGCATTAAAGAATATCTGCTCGAACCACCCATTTTGTCTCCTCCAGTGGAAGGAAGACCTTTGATAATGTACTTAACCGTCTTAGAAGATTCCATGGGTTGTGTCCTTGGACAGCAAGACGAGACGAAAAGAAAAGAGCATGCCATTTACTACCTAAGCAAGAAATTCACTGACTGTGAATCCTGCTACTCCATGCTCGAGAAGACGTGTTGTGCTTTGGCCTGGGCTGCCAAGCGTCTCCGCCAGTACATGATTCGACATACTACTTGTTTGATCTCTCATATGGATCCAATCAAGTACATCTTTGAGAAGCCTGCCTTAACTGGGAGAATTGCCCGTTGGCAGATGTTGTTATCAGAATATGACATTGAGTATCACGCTCAGAAAGCCGTGAAAGGAAGTATCCTAGCTGAGCACCTGGCTCACCACCCACTCAATGGTCATGAATCAACCAGTTTTGACTTTCCGGACGAGGACGTCATGTACCTCAAGATGAAAGATTGCGACGAGCCACTACCAGACGAAGGACCTGAGATAGGATCCCAGTGGGGCTTAATCTTTGACGGAGCTGTCAATGCTTATGGACGAGGAATTGGGGCAATCATTGTTACTCCTCAAGGTACCCATATTCCATTTACTGCCAGATTAACTTTCAAGTGCACAAACAATGAGGCCGAATATGAAGCTTGCATCATGGGTCTCGAAGAAGTCGTGGATCTAAGAATTAAACACTTGGATGTATACGGAGATTCTGCTTTGGTCATTAATCAAATCAAAGGAGAATGGGAAACACGCCAACCAGGGCTAATTCCTTACAAAGACTACGCGAGAAGATTGTTACCATTCTTCGACAGGGTAGATTTTCATCACATTCCTCGCGAAGAAAACAACTTGGCTGATGCATTAGCCACACTCTCTTCCATGATTAGGATAAATCATTGGAATGACATTCCTCGGATCGATGTTATGCGCCTGGATAGGCCCGCTCATGTTTTCACAGTAGAAGCAATCATCGACGACAAACCGTGGTATCACGACATCAAGAACTTTCTTCAAAAGCAAGAGTACCCTCTTGGGGCGTCAAAGAAAGATAGAAAGACTTTGAGAAAGTTAACTTGTAGATTCTTCTTGAATGAAGATGTTCTGTACAAGAGAAACTTCGACATGGTTCTGCTCAAATGCGTTGACAGAAAAGAAGCAGAAGTACTCATGAGTGAAATACATGAAGGTTCCTTTGGTACTCACACCAATGGACATACCATGATAAGGAAAATACTGAGAGCAAGATATTATTGGCTGACGATGGAGTCAGATTGCTACCAGTATGCAAAGAGGTGTCACAAATGTCAGATCTACGCTGATAGAATTCATGTGCCACCATCTCTTCTCAACATACTCTCTTCCCCTTGGCCTTTCTCCATGTGGGGAATTGACATGATTGGAATGATCGAGCCAAAAGCGTCCAATGGACATCGCTTCATCTTGGTAGCTATAGACTATTTCACCAAATGGGTCGAAGCAGCTTCATATGCAAACGTTACAAGACAAGTTGTCGTCAGGTTTATCAAGAATCACATCATCTGTCGCTACGGCATTCCTAGCAAGATAATCACTGACAATGGGTCAAATTTGAATAACAAAATGATGAAGGAACTTTGTGAAGAATTCAAGATTGAACATCACAACTCATCTCCTTACAGACCAAAGATGAATGGAGCTGTAGAAGCAGCTAACAAAAACATCAAGAAAATCGTTCAGAAGATGGTCATCACTTACAAAGATTGGCATGAAATGCTCCCGTATGCTCTTCATGGTTACCGTACATCAGTACGTACTTCGACTGGAGCAACTCCTTTCTCCCTTGTATATGGCATGGAAGCAGTCCTACCCATAGAGGTTGAGATCCCATCAATGAGAGTCTTGATGGAGGCAAAAGTAACAGAAGCCGAGTGGTGTCAAAGCAGATTCGATGAATTGAACTTGATCGAAGAAAAGCGCATGACAGCTTTATGCCACGGTCAGCTATATCAACAAAGAATGAAGAAAGCTTTCGACAAAAAGGTTCGACCTCGCACAATCAAAGAAGGCGACCTTGTACTAAAAAAGATTCAATCTTTTCTCACAGATTCGAGAGGGAAATGGACTCCCAATTATGACGGCCCCTACGTGGTTAAGAGAGCTTTCTCAGGAGGAGCCTTAATACTCACGACTATGGATGGAGAAGAATTCACCCGTCCTGTGAACGTCGACGCAGTCAAGAAATACTTCGCCTAAATAATTAAAAGAACAGCTCGCTAAGTTGAAAACTCGCAAAGAGCGACTTAGGCAAAAAAGAGCGTCTCGGTGAATCGAAAACCCGAAAGGGCGATTCAGGCAAAAGTTACAGACATAAAAAAATAAATAATCAATCCCGGTAGACTTAAAACCCGAGAGGGGTGGTTTACGCAAAAGTTAGGGATATATGGGAAGTAACTGTGTTCAGGACAAACTTGATCATTCAAAAATCCATAGCGAAGTATTCATCAGCAGTAGGTCATCTTCTACGAAGCACGAATACAGCGCAACTCGGAGTGGAAGGGAAAGATAACGGTCATCACGTTTCATCGCAGCCCTTTTCCCGAAAAATTACCAATTTCCAACTTTGTAAATACTCCATGGAATCAAGCATTTGGCTGATTACCATTTCATAAATAATAATTTGAGCCTTGTGCCTTTCTTTGCAATCGAGTCTTTTTCAGTTCCTTGAAATGCGTTTTTTAATTTAAACAGTCATTTTTTTTAAACGAAATGTTTTCATAAAATAAAAATGAATTTACTTGCAAAAAAAATAGAGGTGAAATTTTCTTTCTAAGGTTTACAAACAATAGGAAGAATGCAAACAGCTACTCCGAGAACGGTTGAGACTCCGGGAACCAAGATTTCCCCATGAGGTCGCTTTGCGAACATCTCCCGATGACGGATCTTCACTTCAATTCATATCACTCACTTCGGACAGCGGACAACTGATAACCAGGTATCCCCAACAAAGTTCGAACTACAAGAAGAAGACATCTTCTGATCAACAAGATTCAAGTCGTACCATAGGATTTTACATCCGCGACAATTCTATTCACATTCACTTTGCATTTCATAATCATCGTAATATTCATGCATTTTGTCTCACACCATATTTGCGTAATTAGCATAGTCTAGCTAGGTTTTGATCGTGTTAATACCCAAATTACTTGGGCATATACTCAAGATTCCCCTGCAAAGTTGTGAAAGGGTTTTCTTCTTCATGAAGAAGGTTCATACACCCAAATTCCCCAAGGAAGTCAACAAATGGTAGTCTCCCTGAAAGAGATAGTTTGTTCACTTTTGGAATTCCCCAACTGAGAATCTCCTACAGAGCGACGCTCGACAATCTTCTTCAAATAAGATAGTTTGTTTCGCATTTTGAATTTCTCAGAAGTTTGGTATTTCCCCAGCGGATCAACAAATGATCCCCAACGGAGTCAGTGAATGGTAGTCTTCGTCCAGAAGATAGTTCAGATTCCTCAGCGTAAGTAGGTGAATGGTAGTCTTCTTCCCGAAGACAGTTCATCCACTTTCGAGCAAAGTTATTAGCCCCTCAAAAGAGCGCGAGACCATATGACAATCCTTCAAAAAATGTCAAGTTGAAAGGAGGGATGGTGAAGTTTCTTTATTTACCGTCAAATGGTATCTTACCTCCAAGTGCTGGTAAGAAGTTTGATGAAGAAACAAACCTTTGAAGTTTCTTTATTTACCGTCAAATGGTATCTGTTATACCCCAAAATTTGCCCGCATCTTTTTTCAAGAAAACTTCAATCTAAAAATTAAGAGTTTCATATAATCTTGGATTTTCACATCCTGATTTATGAATACTTGATTTTTAGAATATTTTTCTTATATAGTATTTTGGCTCGCTGTTGAATTTATTCTTACGCAAACGCCAAGTACTGTTTATTACTTCACACATGCTATTTATTTGAAATTTACTTACAGATAAGTAGTACTGACGCAATTGGTACAGAGTTAAATCTTTTGCAGGCGCAGAGTCCGGGATTCAGACTGTACTGGTAACAAGTAAATTATTATTAATTTTTGTTTCACACTAACTCTTGTACTATATTCCATTATTTTCAAAATCTTTTCAAATCTCTTTTTTAAAAAAATCAAATCTTAACTTTATTCTATACATCTCTTTTTCCCAACACTATCATACACTTTCTTTCAAATCTTACTTCCACTCAAATTTTCCTTTTGTACGGAATCACTTCATTCCCCAACGTCTCTATCCCTCTTTCCATTCTATAAATACCTCTCATTTTTTTCATAAAATCTCACATCAAATTCTAAATCATTTCTCAAATTTCTACTTCATATTCATTCTCTCTTCCTCCCCGGCAAAATGGCGAAGCGGATGGAAACATGTTTTCTTATGGTCATCACCATTGCTACGGTGATCATGTCCTTCTTCTTTCTGCATAGTCCTGAAAAATGTGGACCTGCGATGGTTACACTCCCGATCATCTATTTTCTGTTGGTCATAGCATGGGTTATTAATCGTCATTCTTAAAGTTTGCCGTATCTCTTATTTTCTTAAATGTACCGTTTACTCGTCGTACCGTTCATTATAGTATGTAATGTTTGTACTGTCAGTATTAAATGTTGTACTATTTGTCATATTGTTGCTTAATTATTCAGATAATATTTTGTGTGTTTTCTGCCAGTCAAATATTTATGTTTCTGTGCATTAAATGATTTTCAGGGTTATTATCGGTAATTTTGCTCGCGTACAGTAAATAATAATTATTTATTATGTCTGTGTTTTTTAACAAGTCATGTAAATAAACTTTCATCTTTCACATAAAACAAAAACAACAAAAAGAAAATTAACTTTGACTGTTGATTTTTCACTCTAGCTGTTACATGCCTGAATAGTCAGTTGACAGTCAAACTGCTGACAGTACAATTCTCCGTGTTTTGTACCATCAATCAAATCAAACTTTTGCATTTCAAAATTCCAAGATTTTTGTCCTAGAAGTCTTCTGAATATCACATGATTAGCAGAGACTCAGCACTGCACAAAAATCAGGTACGCTTAACTGTCTCCTACACAAACAGTCCCTGATTAGGGTTTATTGTTTTTTCAGGAGAAACAAGTTTTTGAGACCTCAAATGGATTTCATGGACCTCCATATATCTCAAAGTACCATCATACAAATTTTCAGACTTCAATTCACTCAGACGCACCGTCAGCAGCTCAAATAGTCAACAGACGACCCGTTTGACCAAAAAAGTCAACAGACAGTCAAAAATGAAATTTTTTGTCAACATCCATATTTTGTCAAAGGATTCATCATTTGATCATTGGATGATCATAATTCATCAAGGAAAGATTAAAAATCATCAAAACCCTAAGATTCAAAATTAGGGTTTTCTCCTAAAAAGTCAACTGAACTTTGACTGGTCATAACTCTCTCATCCTTCATCCAAAAAATTCAAACCAAAGCTCATTTTGAAGGAAATTCAATTATATTTCAAATGCAATTGGTCCCATGGCCATTTGATTCACCATTTGAAAAATATGAATCAAGACATTACAGGTCATTTTCAAAGTCAACAAAAAGACACTTTTTTCAAAAGGATACACAAGGAGCATCAAAAATCATTTTGACATGAGACCAAAAACATTGGTTAGAGGACTCTTTGAGGTTTCCAAAAAGTGCAAGATCTCCTTCATATGACAAAAATTGAGGGATTTACACCTTGTTGAAGTTGGCTAAATTTTGGGAAAATGCATAAAACCAACATTGCTCAAAAATGTATTTTTTTCCAAATGGGGCCATGTTTTCATAGTTCAAACATGTTTACCATGATATAATGGGCCTCCCTCGACCAAGACAAAGCCCACATCATTTTTATTCATTTTTGGTTTAATTTTATCCCATTTAAAATTAAATTAAAAAGGAAAAAGGAAGGATAAAGCATAGCTTGAATTCTAAGCATGACTCATCAAAGTTAGCTTACAATCTGCAGCAAGGAAGATACAAGGAAGGCCTAGGGCAAGAGGTATGGAAAAATCAAGCAATGGTTGCTTGAATTTTAAGCTTGAAAGTCAAAAATTCAACAAAAGCAATCAATGCTTTTAGCTTCAATTTTAAGCACAACATGGCCTATAAATGAAGCTGCAAACTCCATCAAAAAAGAGAAGGAGAGAGACACACGAAATCATAGCCAAAGCATAGCATAGAAACCTCAAAATTCTCACAAAATATCAAACACTTTGTAATTTTCGTTTTGCTACTTTTAGCTTACTTCAATAAAAAATAATCATTCAAATCATCCTTTGGAGTCATATAGAGTAAGATTGATGCACTAAACAAGTCCCATGATGCTTTAAATACGTGTACCATCATCTTCATATTCATAACTTCATCACTTTCGTTTTCCAATTTTCCACGTATAATAACTTAATCTAATCGTTGATGTGAGTTCCTGACATCATTTAGAGTAGATCCAATGTAGTTCATGCGAGGGTTCACTCCTCTAACTCCTTCCACCATTATTGGTTGTTTAAGCTTGAGAAGCTTCGAGTTGCACCTTCCAGGGACTTTTAGTAAAAACTAATGCCACTAATGAACTCAGGGGGTCCTAATTAGGCTATCTGGGTTATTTGCAACAATTTATTTCCTTATTTTTGCAGGTTTTAAAAAGCATAAAAAAAAGAAGCAAAATTCGCAGGTAATTCGGCTGCTAAATCCGCAGCAAAATCTGTAGGAAAAAAGAAGAAGAAGATGAATAGTGTAGTTGAATGTTTGACTGCACGCGTGGCCGGATCTCGCTTCCCCATTGGCCAGTTTTGGCGCGTGTGGACCCCATCAGAAGTTTGAATTCCTTTTGAATTCAGTGCATGCAGCCTTATCATTATGCCATGCACTCTTTAATCTGAGCCACTAGATGCAGCCAATCTTCAATCCAACGCACCAAAACACTCATCCTTACCATGGACTTTATTTAATTTCCACATCTGATTACTATCTTTTTATTTTCTATTTTATTTTAATTTCTTTGTTAAAATTAATTAAAAATAGTTTTAAAAATCCAAAAAATACACAAAAAATATTTTTAGGCTTCTAAAATAATATTTTATTTTCTGATATAAAAATATTTTATTTTTTCTCATAATTTAAATATTTTGCATAATTAATTAGTTTATATTTATATATTTGCTTTTTAATTATTTCAACCAATCAAAAAATCATAAATTTTTTTGTTCTTTATATTAAATATAGTTTATATATTATAGGCTAATTTTGTACATATTTAGAATAATTTTCTCTTTAAGTTTTAATTATTTGTGTAATTATTTATATAATTATGTGTTAATTAACTTAATAAATTTCAAATCAATATCAAAAATCCCAAAAAAATTAGTTTTGTTTTAAAATTAATTAACAAACATTTTGAACATATTTTAAGCTTAATTTTTAGGTTTGAAATTTATTTTCATCTTTTTTCCTCATTTTAATTTAATTAATCATGCATTAATTATAATTAAAAACAATCATAAAAAATCCAAAAACATTTCTTTTATTTCCTTGCAATTTAATTCCTAGATAAATGTATAGGTTGTCAAATTCATGTAAATAGCGTAGTTTACATTTCCTGCACAATCGATGTAATAGCGTAGATTTACTTTCCGCATTTTAAATTCCAGCACATATAAACTGCGGGTATGCCAAAGATAAAATTGAATCGTTAGATCACTAACTTCAAAGATAAAATATCTGAATCCAAACACAATCACACTTGCACCTCTTAGGGTAATCCCTTTCTCATTCTTTTCAAAATCAAAATCAAATTCTATTATTTCAAACGCAAAATCGAACTTTTGTTTATATCCGGTGAAAGGATAGATTTTTAAAGGAAATAGGATAAAGACCTTATAACTCAAGGTAGACCTCCTAATTTGCTTGCTCAAATCAAAACAAACAAATCTCTCATATATCATTGTTTTTTTCAAAATAAAACTTTCAAAAAGAGAATACTTTGTATATATCCAAACAAGGATCATTACGAAGTTAACTCTCTTTTTTTCCAAAGCATCTTTTGAAAGATAAAAACACTTTGTATACATCCGCACAAGGATCATTACAAATTCAATTTACAAAGGTATTTCAAAACCACATACGAGCATTTCAGAGCAATTGAAAACAAGTGAGCTAAGCAAATTAAAGAGCCCATGGATAACCATGGATACAAAGGGTGCTAACACCTTCCCTTTGTATAACCTACCCCCTTACCCAGAATTTCTTAAAGGTCTTTTTTCTGTTTCTTTTATAAACCTTTCCTTAATTGGATAAAATAAAAGGTCGGTGGCGACTCTCTGATTTTCAAATACAAAAGCAGAAACAAAAAAGAGTCAGTTCGCGTATCTCTCCACGAGAGGTATGGCAAAAAACCGAGCGCGCGACAGAACTGGCGACTCTGCTGGGGATACTTTCTAAAAACAAAATGTTTTCAAAAGGGGTTACCTTTAGAGAATAAATCATTCCGATGTTTTGAATTGTTTGACTTGATTGCTCTATTTTTCAAAAGGTTGTTTGGGTATTTTGCTTGTGTGAAAGATTCTAACCCGAATCTCGAGATACCTTAAGTATGTGACAATAGACCAAGGAAACTGTACGGCATGTACCGATACGGTTGATCTGGTAGTCACCGTTAGTGCGATACTTTGGTTTATACTGATGTCCCTTGAAAACGATTAAGGAGTATATAAGGCTTCCGAAATGTCATTAAACACTAATTTGTCTTAGAACCTTTTAGTTGAACTTGACTTGTGGCCTATTAAGTGGCTAGCTTTGAAGTTGATCGAAGTTAGTTATGCTCGAGGAATATTTTGATCGGCCGTCCGAGCGCCGTATTGAGATGTTACCTCCAAGGATCATAGAACCCGAATACTATTCTAGGACAGGTTTTAACCATCTCAACTTCAGTGGGGAGGGTATCTGTGGTGTCGTTTTTTTTACCTCCCCGTTTCACTTGGGTGGACGGCACGCTAGACCCTTCACGCGAAATTTGGAAGGAGAATGCACCCGTGGTGGGATGAATTTTATTTCAGTTCTTCCTACGATATCACACGAACTTTCTTATTGTCCTACGAGTAGGAAAGGGGAAAAAAGATCTCAACTAAACCCTAGGAGTTTGCTAAGTGTGGGGATTACACCTAGACTAGAAATTCTGGAGTCCGGGAGGTCGGTTATACATAGGGAAGTGTTTAAACACCCTACATATCTGTAGTACTCTACAGGAACCTTCTCTGTGTCTAAATGTGTTTGTGCTGCTAATGATTATTGGGAAAGTTTCTCCTTTGTGTTAGGAGAAGGAATTGAATTGAATAAAAGAAAGACAGACAGACAGACTGACTATTTTTGGTATTTTATTAGCTCGCTGAGATTCCTTGTGAACCTCATGCCTACATATCCCTAATGGAAGTCAGAGCTTAATGTAGTTCGGGGAACTAATTAATTATTAATTATTTTTTGGTGCCTTGCTTGAAGCTCAAGGTTGAAGCTTGAATTAAATCTCTGTTTACAGTAAAGAGACATGAATTCATCTTTATAGAGAGGTATTTCTACTATTCCACCACAAACATTAAAAGAGTGACAGAATAACTGAATTCATTTCATTCAAGAGGGGGACCTTACTTGTGTATGTGCAAGTATACCAGTCAAATGCCTCTTAAATGAAAGAAAGATGCTCATCCAAATTAGGGAAAGTTACCACATGTCTGGGTTTTACTGCCAGCTCATGCCTTTCAAAATCCTAAATGGGAGACTTGATTAAAATGAAATGTAATGTTTGTTTGTTTGAATGTGGTGAGATAGAGGAAAGATCTCCCTATAGAGATAAGCTATGTCTATCTACTGTATAAAAGATTTTGATTTTTTAACTGGCTTGTATGAGATCCAAGCTTGAGGCTTTTTGATTGATTGATTATTATTATGACTCTGGGAGAAAACTCCACTGGGGATTAATTTACAAGGGGTTTTTATATTCTGTACAAAGCCCAGAATTGAGGCTGACTTTACTTAGGGAAAATCTATTTTTTGATGGGTTTTATTTGGTGTTCTGTACAAAGCCCAGAATTGAGGCTGACTCTAACTAGGGGAAATATTATTTTCTGCCTTGTATGAAGCCCAAGGTTGTGGCGGACTCTTAAATAAACTGAGTATGGATGACTCTATGGGAAAAGATCCTAGATGTTAGGAATCTTTGACACACGACATATGGTTTATCTGCCTTGTACAAAGCCCAAGGTTGTGGCTACTGAACAATGAAGGACTCACTGGGGAGACTCTATTATCTGCCTTGTACAATGCCCAAGGTTGAGGCTGACTATTAACAAGGGATTTTTATTGTTTTGGTGCCTTGTATGAAGCCCAAGGTTGAGGCTAACTGTTTTTTGTTGGATTTTGACTCTATTGAAGGATTTATTTATTAAAAGACTGATTTTTTTGGAAGCTAACCCTTTCCAGGGATTTTGACTCAGCTGGAGAAATTGTCTGTTAAAAGACTGATTTTTGTCATGTTTTTGGAGGCTAACCCTTTCCAGGGGTTTTAACTCTTTTGGGGAAATTATCTCCTAAGAGAATGAATCTTTGGTTTTTGAAGTGATTTTGGAGGCTAACCCTTTCCAGGGGTTTTTGTTAAAATGAAAGAATGTGTGGAGGCTAACCCTTTCCAGGGGTTTTTATTAAAATGAAAGAATGAATAGAGGCTAACCCTTTCCAGGGGTTTTTGTTAAAATGAATGGCAGAAAGATTATCTAGTGAGACTTCTTGTTTAAAGCCCAAGATGAAGGCTGACTCTTGCTGAGGATAAGCAAACATGGATCCTAGACTCTGCTAAGGAAGATTGATGAAGATAAGGGTGACAGAGACTGTCCATGTCTCTCATTCCAAAAGGTGTACTCAATGTGAAATTGAGACAAACTTAGCTTGTTTAAAGTCTGGTTTAAATTGGAAGAAACTCACCAGGGTATGTTAAAAGGTGACTAAAGACCTGTTCCTATGTTTATAAGAAACCTGATGGGTCCTTGTATACAAGCTCAAGAGGAAGCTGGAAAAGCTTTTAAGAAGCCTGTGGGTCCTTGTACAAAGCCCAAGAGGAGGCTAATCGAGGGTCATCGAGGGTCCTTGTTATAGCACAAGAGAAAGCTATGTAGTTTTGAACTTATTTTGGCTTTAAGCAAATGGGTAAGAGGTTTCACCGGGAATAATTCCTCTTGGGGTGGATGTGTCCTATTTTTTGGATTCTAAGGTTTTTGCCAAGATGTTTCACCGGGAATAATTCATCTTGGGGGTTTGAACTACAGATCTCTAATTAGGAAAGAGCCTTCACCAGGAAGACATTCTCAATCCTAGGTCATATTCCTATAATATATATATATATAGTTTAACTGTCCTAGGGTTTACACTCAAACGTAGTTCTAATCAAATATATGCACAGTTTATATTTGACAGTAATTTAAATAAAGACTGTAAATTGAAAGCTTGTAAAGCCTAACCTGGATGGAGTGGAGGCCTTTGAAGAAGTATGTACAAAGCCTTACCAGCAATTGATGGATAACAGTTGAATATATATGATAAACAGTTAATGGTTTTTGGAAAACAGAAGAAGTGAAGATGGACAAAGGTCACATAGGTATCTGAAGAGTTTCACCGGGAATAATGCCCTTCAAATACCAGAAGAATGTTTTGAAAACAGAAAGAAGATTTTGAAAATACAGTTTTGTAAAACAAACTATGAAAAGAAAAAGGTGTTGGGTCTTACACTCTAATAGAGGCCCAGAGATTATTTACTGTTTGTGAGAAACAGTTGAAAATGATTTGAAATGATTACTGTTATGAAAACAGTTTTTATGAGTTTTAGGCTTACCTCGAAGAATGAGAAATTGGATTTCTGAGTTTGAGGTGTTACCTTAATCCTCGAGTGATATGCTTGGAATAAATTAGGATCTCAACAGATATTAAGCATCCACACCAGCAAAATAGAACGTCGGATAAGCTCACAGCTTACAACATTCTTTGATCATCCAGTAATTGTTTAAAGACTTCTACAGCAAATGGAAGACCAAACAAACAGACAAAAACAAACAGACAAATCCAAAAGACAATAGAGAAATAATCTCTAAGTCTTGGATGAAGTGAGAAAATTCAAGTAATGTGCAACAGTAATCAAATAAAAATTTAAATGATTAACTATACAAAATAATATGAAAATATCAAATTCAAATTAATTCTAAGAGAAGATATTTTTGTAGTTTTATGTGAAAATATTTAGAAAACATAAAATATGTATCTAATATATTTTTTGGAGTTTTTTAATAAGGATTAGAAAATCAAACTAAAACCTATATTAAAATACTAAGTCTTTTTTTTTATGTAAACAATCTCTTAAAGAAAATCAAAAGAAATAGTTAGTAAAAAAAACTAAATAATTGGGCCTGAGGGTGGTGTAAAACAGATTGGGGGTGCAGCCCAAATTGACTTAAAGCTGAATTTAAAAAAGTGTGGGCCGGACCGGGTCGGTTCATGAGGAACCCGGATCCGCCTACTCTTCAATGACTTAACTGGGTTTTGAAAACCCTAGATCAAAAGAAAGACTTTCTCTCCCTCTTGGCCACATGTTTTTCGTTCTCTCACTAGAACAAACAACACGACAACAACAAAGAAGGCTCCCACTCGGTTCTGTTACCAGCGAAACAACAATAACGACGGTAGACTCCTCTCTCGGTGTTCATTCTCCAAGCTCTCGCGAGTTCTCTCTCTCAGAATCGCTCTCGGTTTCTCTCAAATTCTCACCGAGTAGCAGCAACAACAACGCTTACAGGGTGCTCTCGGTTCTCTCACTGAAACAAAAACAACAACAGCAAAAACCTCTCTATTTCACGGTGGCTCTCGATTTTACGGTGGTTCTAGGTTCAACAACAACAGCTTGTGCTTCCAAAGATATCACCGATTCCGTTTGAAAGAACAAAAGTTCTCTTAACCCAAGGTAACACAAACTTGTTCCAATTTTGTTTTTCTCTTTTTACGACATAGCAACAATTTGTTTATTTTCTCTACGCGCCGGATTTGTCGCCGAGGTATGACTTTGATTCTTCTTGCTTCTGGAAACTGAATTATTGTTGTTGAAATTTCTTTGAACCTTTGAATTGATTGTTGGTGTTGTTCTGAATTTTAGCTTTAATTTGCTGTTCCTATGTTTCTGGAAATTTGCTGCGAGTTGTAATTCTGAACTATTGCAAATTTTTGCTGTGATGCTGAACCGTTTGCGAATTGTTGCTGCTGCTGAATTTTTTTACTTGCTGCAGGTACAACAATGGTTAAATGAAATATTGAGAGTGAAGGAAGAGAGACTTACCTGTGGCGAAGATGTTGAAGATTCATCTACGGAGGCTCGAAGATGGGAGCCATCATTGAAGGTTGCTAGCAAGCAAGGTATGAAGGCCTTCCCTTCTCCTCTTTCTTTTGTAGTTTGTAACTTAGAAGTTACAGAACATTGGCTGCGGTCTCCCCACTTTTTTTCTTATCCTATATTTTCTTGCCTTTCCTCTATTTATAGAGGAACAAAAGAGGGACAATTTTGGTCATTTTGGCAACTAAGCTTAGTCTTTAAGCTCACTTAGTTGTTAAGTTGTCATCATTACAAAGAATATTCTTTCCCAAAATAATCATTGCAAAAATTTCTTTCATGCTAAGTTTGCTTAATGGCAAAGCTCCACAAGAAAATGCACATGGGATAGAATATTATGCACATGGGATAGAATATATTATGCACATCTCTTGCAAGTGAAAGTTCCACGACAATCTTGTCTTCATGTCATGAAATTGGTAGTCTCTAAGTATAGCACTTATGACATAATATATATCCCTTTTACTTTCTTTGACTTTTGACTTTTTGACTTTGATTTGGGCTTTTGGGCCCCCTTGAATTATTTTTGTGAGACTTTTGCTAATTCCACCCTTTTTGTTTCTTTTTCATGTTGCATGAGAATTCTTGAAGGAAGAATAAAGAAACTTGGTCTTGAAGAATGGAAGCTTGAAGATTGAAGAATAAATTCAAGAAAACTTTGTATTTTTCTTTTGTTGTAATTCTTGAACTTAATATCAATGCAATTTTGGTTCATGCATTTCTTGAAAAATTGTGTAGAATTTGAATGTTGTATCTTGAATTTTGAATGAAGTTCTTTTTGTAATTCATTTGGAATTTAGAACTTGTTCCATGTAAAAGAAATCCACTTTTGGATCTTCCTTTAGAATCTTGCATGAAATTGTGTATGAAACATGAAATTTGAATGTTCTTGAACAAACTTTGAATTTAGAAATTCAATTCCCTTTGATATAGAAAATGATGGAAAATCCTTCAAGTAGCATGAAGCTTTTAGTCTTGAAATATATTCTTGTATCATGAACTTGAAATGATATGGAACTTGAAATATTTGAATTCATGATTTTGAATAATTACTTGAAATAATCCTTCAACCAAAAGATTAAAAAGATATTCCTTGCAAATTCGATTAAATTCCCCTGAATTGTTTCAAACTTGTACCAACTTCCAAGTATCAATATGAACCAAATTTCTTCACCATGATGAATCCATAGGCCAAGAGTCGCAAAATAAATTCCAAACAAAACTCTTGAATCTTGCAAAATGGCAATGGCACCTTTAAATGAAAATCTCCATGGACATGAAGTTATCTTGCAAAGAATGAATGAACTAATGAAATCTTGATCACGGCTTCCAAACCGATCAAGAAACACTTTTGAATTTGACGTCAATGATGTGACATCTCAGGAGGTGTCAAAATTAGGGTATGACAGTATCACCTATCAGCTTCATGCAAGCCTTTAAACTTAAGGCTATTGTTTGATTTGTTTTTGTGTGCCACATGTTTGACATCATAAACATCATAAGCATCATAAGCATATCATTTTCTCACTAATCATTTCAAGGATCAAAGAGTTTACCTTTTGTTATTGCAGGTAATGGCTCCCTCCACCAGAGATTACATCCGAATCAACATCTCAACGGTGCCATCTGAACTGAAAAACTTAGTATCAGAATTCCCCAGGAATGTTCAATTCACCGAAAAGCACGGTCACCTACTCCATTTGGTTACCTCAAAATTTGAAGAAGACATGATACGGGTCCTGTTCCAGTTCTTTGACCCCGAACATCATTGCTTTACCTTTCCTGATTACCGGTTAGTACCCACCTTGGAAGAGTTCTCTGAACTAATTGGATTACCTGTTCGAAATCAATTACCTTTCACTGGTTTAGAAAGGATTCCAAAACCTGAAACCATTGCTGCTGCTTTACATTTGCGAAAGTCAGAAATCGAGTCCAATTGGGAAACAAAGAGTGGAGTTAAGGGTTTGCTTGCTAAGTTCTTAATGGAAAAGGCTCGATTACTACTAGAAAACAAAAGTTACCCAGCTTTTGAGGAGGTTGTGGCTCTTCTGATCTATGGGTTGGTTTTATTCCCTAATCCCGACCAGTTCATAAGTGTACACATTATCAACCTTTTCCTAACCCGTAACCCGGTACCAACATTGCTGGGAGACATTCTACATTCTCTACACACTCGTACCATGAAGAAACGAGGAACTCTCATGTGCTGTATACCACTACTGGCTAGGTGGTTTACATTTCATCTTCCCCGATCAGTGTTGAGAAATGAACAAAGAATGCAATGGTCTCGCAGGATTATGTCTTTGTCTCATTCAGATATCCGGTGGAACAACTTCTTTCAAAGAGACATTACTATCATTGATCATTGTGGAGAGTACCCTAATGTGCCACTACTTGGCATCAAAGGAGGCATCACTTACAATCCCTCTTTAGCTTTACGCCAATTCGGATATGCACGGAGCAACGGTCCTCATGACATGATTATCCGTGGCATTGTGTTTGATTACGAGGATGATTCCCAAAGACATCGACGAAGGTTTATACATGCGTGGGGAAGTGTCTATAGAATAGAAAGCAAAACTTTGGGACAATGGAATTCTATTCCTATGGAACCTTACCTCAGATGGGTTCGGGCTCATGCTCAGAAACTCATCATGCCATATCCCGCTATTCTACCTATGACTATTGAGCCGGAAGTCGAAGGAGACGAACCTCAAGTTATTCTACATCCGGATATGCCAACTGACCTGGAAGAGTTGCAAAAATCTTGGGTTCAACTAAAAGAGGAAAGAGATACCTTCAAAGCACACTGTCAAGACTATGAGAGAAGATTATTGGAGCTCACCGGACAACTCCAAGAAGAGCAGCAGATCAATACATTCCTGGGTGCAAAGAGAAAGCGTCCATGGGAGACCTGAGGGATCCTTCATTTTCTTTATTTATTTCTGTTTTGTAAGCCCGAATGAGGCAAAAAAGAAAAAAAAAGAAGAAAAAATAATAATAAATTGTTTGACTAACAAATGTTTGTTTTTCTTTTGTTTTAACAAATCTAAACTCTAAGATCCTTGAAAACATTGCATATACATTTCATTCATTGCATACACATTTCATTCATTGCATATACATTTCATTCATACACATTGCATAACAGGTTCACATGACGGATTTCTCATCTCCTCGCTGTTTATTTCAGTCAGAAGAGATGGAATCTGAAACAAGCATCAAGAATCTCGAAGCACAGAACGCCCAAGTTCAAGTGGCAATTCTGGAACTGGCAAAGGGGCAACAAGAACTGAAAGCCCTGATGATCAAGAAGAAAAAGAAGCCCAAAGGATCTGTAGGCTTGAGCCAACTGAAAAGAAAGATCAAAATCCCAGCCAAAAAGTTCAAAAAGCCACCGATCCCTGAAATAGTCGGTGATGGTGAACAAGGAGACAATCACAGCAACCAGGGTTCTGCCAAACCCTCTCTCTCTTCTAATGAAGAAGATTATCATTCTGGAGACGAACAAGATGATGACAAGTATCAGCAGTTGGAGGAACGCATGAAAGCTATGGAGATACAAAAAATACCTGGCTTAGATTTCAATGATCTGGGACTCATCTCAGATGTTGTTATCCCTCTAAAGTTCAAAGTTCCTATCTTTGCGAAATATGATGGAGTTTCTTGCCCAAAACTACATCTGAGGTCCTATGTGAGGAAGATACAACCTCACACAACATATAGCAAATTGTGGATTCACTTCTTTCAAGAAAGTCTGTCGGGTAAACAACTCGAATGGTACTACCAGCTGGAAAGTACCAAAGTTCATACCTGGGAAGATTTAGCTGCTGACTTTTACAAACAGTATCAATACAATGCTGATCTTGCACCAACCCGTACTCAACTAAGGGGCATGTCCATGGCACCAAAAGAAAGTTTCAAAGGATATGCACAAAAATGGAGAGATATGGCTGGAAGGGTTCAACCACCCTTATCTGATCGTGAGCTGGTCGACATGTTCATGGGCACTTTAACTGGCCCTTTCTATAGTCATTTGCTGGGAAGCTCATCATCAGGTTTCACTGACCTGATATTGACTGGGGAACGTGTCGAAAGCGGCATTCAAAATGGAAAAATTCAAATAGGCTCTTCCTCTGGTACTACAAAAAGGCCCATCAGTGGGAGAAATGAGGTCAACACAATGCACAGTCTGAAAGGTCGCAAAAGTGAGCAGCACCAATCTGTAGGGGCAGTTCTGATCTCCGCATCTGCACCTCAAAAAGATCAACAGCCAAAATATATGCGTCGACCAGATGCGCCAAGAAGAAATTTCACCAGAATCAATATGCCAATCTCTCAGGCATTGCAGCATTTGCTAAAAGCAGATCTGATCACATTAAAAGATCCTCCAAAGAATGTCAACACTTCCTCTCCGAGTTATCGCCCCGATGCAGCGTGTGCGTATCACTCAAACTGTCCAGGACATGACGCAGATCACTGTTGGGCCCTGAAAAATAAAATACAAGACATGATAGATGCTGGGGAAATTGAGTTCGATCCTCCAGAAACTCCAAATGTCATCACGGCACCCATGCCGAAGCATGACAAAACTGTCAACGCTATCCTAGACACTGTTTACATCTATGATGTGACCGAATTGTCAACTCCGCTCCTCGAAGTCAAAGGAAAGCTAATCCAAGCTGGTTACTTTCCAGGTTGTGATCCTGATTGCTTTTATTGCTCATACCTGCCCAATGGTTGTGAAAATCTGAGAATGGGAATTCAAAAATGGATGGATCGCCGTATCATTATGTTTGAGAGGCCCCCTTCTATGGACGTTTTATGCGAAGTCTTTGCAAACGGGATGAGAATAGAGGATGTCTCAGTGATCTCCAGCTTACCATTCAAAATCTCTGCCAAGGCTCCTTTCAAAATTTCTGCTACACTCAAAGTGGCATCAGTAATCATTGCTAGTCCAACTCCATTTCCATACTCCTCAGACAAAGCTGTCCCGTGGGGTTACGACACTAATGTTTATATCCATGGAGTTAAACGGGATACCTTGACCAAAGAGGCCACAAAGTTAACTACTTCGACTGTGGATAATATTGTGGGTACCAGCAAGATCACGAGAAGTGGAAGAATCTTTTCACCAGAAATTTCTCCAAATATTGCTGCTGGTCCAGTCCAGGTCCCAGTTCCTAATCAAAATGTCAACGCTCGAGGCAAAGAGCCACAAGTTGAACCAGTTCAAATACCGGTGGAAGTCACTGTTAGGGATCCATCAAAACAAGAAATGGAGGAAATATTGAAAATCATCTGCAAGAGTGATTACAATATTGTCGAACAACTGGGGCACACTGCTTCAAAAATCTCAATGCTGTCTCTGTTAAAGTATTCAGAAGCTCATGCCAAAGCTCTGATGAAGTTCCTGAAAGCTGCGCATGTGCCTCAAGAGATTTCAGTCGATCAATTTGAAAATTGTGTTGCCAATCTAACAGTGACCAATGGCCTCGGTTTCTCTGATATTGATCTAACCCCTGCTGGAAAGAATCACAATAAAGCCTTACATATCTCCATTGAATGTAATGGCACAACTCTATCTCATGTGCTGGTAGATAACGGTTCTTCTTTGAACGTGTTACCAAAAACAGTACTGGAAAAGCTTGACTTCGAAGGAGTTGTGTTACAACCAAGCGATGTTGTGGTAAGAGCCTTCGATGGGTCAACAAGAACAGTGTACGGAAAGGTGAATCTCCCAATCAGAGTGGGCTCTCAGATCTTTGATTCTACCTTTTACGTAATGGAAATTCACCCAGCATATTCCTGTTTACTAGGACGCCCTTGGATACATGGGGCAAACGCTGTAACTTCTACCCTGCATCAGAAGTTGAAATATCCAGTAAAAGGAAAGATTGTCACAGTTTATGGCGAAGAGGAATATGTGGTTAGTCACTCGAGCAATTCCAAATATGTCGAGTTGGATGACGAATTCATCGAAACTCCCTGCCAATCTTTTGAGGTGGTCTCTCCAGATGTCTCCACTACCAAGCATATTTCTGCTACTCCAACTACAACTATGGCTTCTCTCAAAGATGCCAAAGCTGTGATCGAAAAAGGTGATTGCACAGTATGGGGACAGCTCCTCGATATACCTTACAAGTCCGACAAGCTAGGCCTGGGCTATGATAGTGGAAATCAAAAGAATGATCAAAGTTCTTGTTCTGGAGGATTAATGTCACATTTCATCAGCCAAGAAGTAAACGCCATTGAAGACGATGGAGTGTTCTTGAACCATATCATTCAGCCATATCCAGATGAAATTTCACCCATTTCCATGGGAATGTGGGATACTTTGGGAGATCCAAGCGGCGGATATAATTATCAATATACCGCACCTCAAAGTTCTTTTATTGCTATGGAAGATATTACCCCAACTGGATGGGGTGATCAATTTGAGAATGACAAAAGTCTCACAAGTCCCAGCACTCAGCAATATCAAAATCCACCTAAAGAAGTATGGGACACGCTAGGAGAGCCAAGCGGCAAATATGACTTTATGGTGAAATATTCCGCTCCTCCGAGCTCACAAATCGCCATGGAAGACATTGTCCCAACTGGATGGGATGAACATTATGATGACAATTTTACTCCTGAAAACACCAGGGAAACACCAAATAACGAGGGTTACTTTCTGTCACAGTACACTACTCAGCAGACTGCACAAGTCTCCCTCAAAGACATCATCCCGACTGGATGGAACGGCCTTATCGAGTATCTCGCTCAGCCAACAGAGGTACCTCAACCTGGATCCTCATATCCAACAGATCATCCTACTTATCCCGAAAGATCACCGACTCATTTCCCCACCAATGAAATCAATTCTGTGGGAGATGAAGAAGACAACTGCAACTGGAACAGCTGGATACTCCCTGCTCACAACAGTGGATTGAACAATTGGAAAACTGAGGATGTGATCTCCTTCGATCAGGAGTAAATGCAATTTCCTGTTTTCTTTGTGTATATTGTGCAAAGATAAAAATGGTTCCTGTACTATCGAACCATGAGCTTGAAAGCCGTGTGCCTTGCCCGAAGCACACTGGTCCTTTTATAAGGGTTTATCATATCATGAGCATGTGCATTCAATAAAATCATGGGACGTTTGCATATTCAAATTTTATGATCCTTTTTTCTTTCTTTTCTTTTCAAATAGCTATGTTTTCTTACACACACTCACATAAATAAAATGCAGATTCACATTCACGTTGGATCCAGTCGATAACGATTCTGCTATTGCCCGTCATGACTTTGAAAATCCGATCTACCAAACTGAGGACGAAAGTGAGGAAGATTGTGAAGTACCAAGAGAACTTGCAAGGCTGCTAGAACAAGAAGAGAAGGCTATACAGCCTCATGAGGATCCAATTGAGGTTATCAACTTGGGCAGCGACGAAGAAAAGAAAGAAGTCAAGATAGGGGCTGATCTAGAAAACAGTGTCAAGCAAAGACTGATTCAAATGTTGCAAGACTACGTCGAGATATTCGCCTGGTCCTATGAAGATATGCCAGGCCTTGACACGGACATTGTGGTTCATCGCCTGCCAATCAAAGAAGGAAGCATTCCAGTCAAGCAGAAACTACGAAGGAGTAGGCCTGATATGTCAAAAAAGATCAAAGACGAGGTTGAAAAGCAATTCAATTCCGGCTTCCTGAAAGTTGTAAGTTATCCTCCTTGGATAACTAACATCGTGCCCGTACCTAAAAAAGACGGGAAAGTCAGAATGTGTGTAGACTACAGAGATCTAAACCGGGCAAACCCCAAAGATGATTTCCCTTTACCTCACATCGATGTACTGGTTGATAATACCGCACAATGCAAGGTATTCTCCTTTATGGATGGATTCTCAGGGTACAATCAAATCAAGATGGCACCCGAAGACATGAAAAAAACAACCTTCACAACACCCTGGGGAACCTTTTGTTACAAAGTAATGCCCTTTGGTTTAAAGAACGCAGGAGCAACCTATCAACGTGCAATGGTAGCTCTATTTCATGATATGATTCATCAGGAGATAGAGGTGTATGTCGATGATATGATTGCAAAGTCCAACACCAAAGAAGAACATCTGGTTCATCTACACAAGCTGTTTGACAGACTCAAGAAATACAGGTTGCGACTGAATCCAAATAAGTGTACCTTTGGAGTAAGATCCGGCAAACTCTTAGGTTTCATCGTCAGTAGCAAAGGTATTGAGGTTAACCCGGCCAAGGTCAAAGCCATTCAAGAAATGCCTATACCCCGTACCGAGAAACAAGTCAGAGGATTCTTGGGACGTCTGAATTACATCGCCCGATTTATTGCCCACATGACTACTACTTGTGTGCCGATCTTCAAACTGTTGAAGAAAGATCAAGTGGAAAGGTGGAATGACAAATGCCAGTTAGCCTTTGACAAAATCAAAGAGTATTTCCAAAAACCGCCAATCTTGTTACCACCTGTGGAAGGAAGACCCCTAATAATGTACCTAACTGTGTTAGAAGATTCAATGGGGTGTGTACTGGGGCAACATGACGAGTCCGGCCGAAAGGAGCATGCAATCTACTATCTTAGCAAAAAGTTTACCGATTGTGAAACAAGATACTCACTACTCGAAAAAACTTGCTGTGCCTTAGCATGGGCGGCTCGCCGACTAAGACAGTATATGCTAAATCACACCACTTTCCTAATCTCCAAAATGGATCCTATCAAGTACGTGTTCGAAAAACCTGCTCTCTCTGGAAGAATAGCAAGATGGCAAATGATCTTAACATAATATGACATTCAATACACTTCACAAAAAGCAATCAAAGGAAGTGTGGTAGCTGATCATCTGGCTCATCAAGCAGTGGATGATTATCAAGCATTGAACTTTGACTTCCCAGACGAGGAAATTATGCTAGTCAATGACTACAAACAACCAGGACCAGAAGAAGGACCCGAGCCAGGATCCCTGTGGACTATGGTTTTTGACGGAGCTTCTAACGCACTTGGCAATGGCATCGGAGCTGTGATCATTTCTCCTGCAGGAGGTTATACACCATTCACTGCCAGATTATTCTTCAACTGCACTAACAATATAGCTGAGTACGAAGCATGTATTCTGGGTCTCAAAGCTGCAATCGATCTCAAAATCAAGTTCCTGAAGGTCTACGGAGACTCGGCCTTGGTAATTTACCAAGTCAAAGAGGAATGGGACACGAAGCACCCGAATCTAATTCCTTACAAAGAATATGTGCTGAGTCTGATTCCTTATTTCAAAGAAATCACTTTTGAACACATCCCACGCGAGGAAAATCAACTAGCTGATGCCTTGGCTACCATGTCATCCATGTTCAAAGTCAGGTGGGACAATGAGGCGCCGACGATCACCATTTACAGACAAGATGAACCATCCTACTGCAATGAGATCAATGACGAAGGAACGGGAGAAAAACCATGGTTCCATGAAGTAAAGAGATATCTCGAAACTCAGGAGTACCCTGAAGGGGCGTCCATCAACGACAGAAAGTTTCTAAGGAGGTTTGCCGCCAAATTCTTTCTAAGTAATGGAACCCTATACAAACGCAACCATGACTTAACTTTACTTCATTGTGTAAACAAGAAGGAAACAGAACAGATTATGGAAGACATACACGATGGTGCCTTTGATACTCATTCAAGTGGACATACAATGGCTAAAAAGATCCTCTGAGCAGGTTATTACTGGTCTACCATGGAGACGGACTGTCATCATCATTCCCGAACCTGTCACAAATGTCAGATATATGCAGACAAGGTACATGTACCTCCAGTCCCGTTAAACGTCCTGACAGCTCCTTGGCCTTTTGCAATGTGGGGTATTGATATGATTGGAGAAATCAAGCCCACTGCCTCCAACGGACATCGTTTTATCCTGGTCGCTATTGACTACTTCACAAAGTGGGTAGAAGCAGCTTCATTTGCTTCTGTCACCAAGAATGTTGTGGCCCGATTTATCAAGCACAATCTCATTTGTCGGTATGGCATTCCCGAAAGGATCATCACGGACAATGGCACAAATCTAAACAACAGAATGATTACTGAACTTTGCACACAGTTCAAGATCAAACATCATAATTCCTCTCCATATCGACCAAAGATGAATGGCGCAGTGGAAGTTGCCAATAAAAACATCAAGAAAATCATACAAAAGATGACAGTAACCTACAAAGACTGGCATGAGATGTTACCTTTTGCTCTTCATGGTTATCGCACATCTGCGTGTACTTCAACAGGGGCAACTCCATTCTCCTAAGTCTATGGTACGGAGGCAGTTCTCCCAATTGAAATTCAGATTCCTTCCCTAAGGATTATGAAAGAAGCCGATCTAGATGAAGACGATTGGATTCAGACCCGGTTGGACAAGATAAACTTGATTGATGAGAAGAGGCTCGCAGCTATTTGTCATGGTCAGTTGTACCAAAAGCGTATGATCAAAGCCTTCAACAAGAAAGTCAAAAGTCAAGCATACCAAACTGGTGGCTTAGTTGTCAAACGCATCATCTTACCACAAGGTGATCCCAGAGGCAAGTGGACTCCCACTTATGAGGGACCATTTGTAATCAAGAAAATATTCTCCGGCGGTGCCATGTTGCTTACCACCATGGATGGCGAGGATTTCCCACACCCTGTGAATGCGGACATAGTCAAAAAATAGTTCGCTTGAAAAGAAAAGCTCGCTAAGTTGAAAACCTGAAAGGGCAACTTAGGCAAAAAATGAGCGTCTCGGTGGATTGAAAACCCGAAAGGGCGGTCCAGGCAAAAATTAGAGACTAAATAATACTATCCCGGTAGGCTGAAAACCTGAAAAGGCAGCCTAGGCAAAAGTTAGGGAATAAAGCGTACAACTATGTTCTATATAGCTGCCTACTCACCATCAAGATTCAACATATCGAAGACGCCGATCAGTCCAATCACTTTCTTCCAACAAGCGAGGGATGAGATGCTCGAAGACAGATTGGCAATAGCAGAATTGAAACTTGACTGGATTGTTTTTACATAGCTATTTCGCGTTATAAATATTTTCCAAAGCTTTATGACAATTTCCTACTGCTAGGATTTTTGTTTCCTTGAACTAATCAGCCTATCATGGCTCTTTTTCAAAAATCAATGCAGCTTAGGCTCAAAATCAACATTTTCACTTTTTCTGTTTTGAATACGTAAACGTCCCAATGATAATTTTGAATGAACATGTGCATTTGAATATGATTGATGTTTACAAAAAAAAAATAGGAACAACATTCAGGTAATGTCTCAATCATTGGGACATCATCCCGAAATCAGCATCAGAAGAAAATCTCCAACAGAGATGCATTTCTCAGCAAATTCCTCGATAAGATTTTTCTCTCCAAGCGAAGTGATTCGAGAAATCTTATCCCCCAGCAGGGCTGTTCCAGATTACTATCTCTAGAAGGTGTGGTCTCCACACCAGGACTTGGTCAAATAGCGCATCGGAGGATTATGCATCTTCCTCATTCCCATTCAAAAGATCATCAACAATCACAATACCTTCATCTCCAGATGACTGACTAGTTGGGATTTATTTTCCCAATCATACATCATACATCATACATCATACATCATACGCATATTCATACACAGCATATAATGTTTCATGACAAACGCATACATAACATGCATATTTCTCCTTTAGTTAGAGAATCTCATGCATTACATACATCACGCCATTGCATATCACTAACTTGATTTTTCAGGCAGACGGATGTCTTCAACAAAGATGTTCTCAATCACATACAGTGTTCCCCTTGAACTCTATTCAAATTAGCAGTCCTCTCAGATATAATCAAGCCAAGGATTCGTTCTGAAGAAATCTCTCCTTTCAAATCAATTATCAACTCAAAAACAAGCAACGGAGATCTAAAGCTGATACCTCAGACGGTTCCAGAACGATCTACCATCGAAGATCTAAAGCTGATACCTCAGACGGTTCTAGAACGATCTACCATCGAAGATCTAAAGCTGATACCTCAGACGGTTCCAGAACGATCTACCATCAAAGATCTAAAGCTGATACCTCAGACGGTTCCAGAACGATCTACCATCGAAGATCTAAAGCTGATACCTCAGACGGTTCCAGAACGATCTAGCAACGAAGATCTAAAGCTGATACCTCAGACGGTTCCAGAACGATCTACCATCGAAGATCTAAAGCTGATACCTCAGACGATTCCAGAACGATCTACCATCGAAGATCTAAAGCTGATACCTCAGACGGTTCCACAACGATCAACTTTCAAAATCTAAAGCGGAAAAACTTTGGACAGTTCCATAACAATCATCCTCCTAGACTTAAAACGGTAACCTTGGACGGTTTCGAAACAGTCAACACAAAGACTTTCAAATCCTTCATCAAGATATAATCAATGGATTCATTCTGATGAACAAACCATCAAACACATTTGCCAGGGGGCATCTGAAAGCCCACCCCAGGTAATGTTTCAATCTTCCAACCACATTTCTCAGACAACATTCAAAGACAAATTCCAACATCACTCCCAATGGAGGTAAGTGCAAATTTTCAGGGCATCTAAAATATTCAATCATCTTCCACCTTCAGATTTCAGACAATCTCTTCAGGTTTAAGAAGATTGAATAGGGGCAACTGTTATACCCCAAAATTTGCCCGCATCTTTTTTCAAGAAAACTTCAATCTAAAAATTAAGAGTTTCATATAATCTTGGATTTTCACATCCTGATTTATGAATACTTGATTTTTAGAATATTTTTCTTATACAGTATTTTGGCTCGCTGTTGAATTTATTCTTACGCAAACGCCAAGTACTGTTTATTACTTCACACATGCTATTTATTTGAAATTTACTTACAGATAAGTAGTACTGACGCAATTGGTACAGAGTTAAATCTTTTGCAGGCGCAGAGTCCGGGATTCAGACTGTACTAGTAACAAGTAAATTATTATTAATTTTTGTTTCACACTAACTCTTGTACTATATTCCATTATTTTCAAAATCTTTTCAAATCTCTTTTTTAAAAAAATCAAATCTTAACTTTATTCTATACATCTCTTTTTCCCAACACTATCATACACTTTCTTTCAAATCTTACTTCCACTCAAATTTTCCTTTTGTACGGAATCACTTCATTCCCCAACGTCTCTATCCCTCTTTCCATTCTATAAATACCTCTCATTTTTTTCATAAAATCTCACATCAAATTCTAAATCATTTCTCAAATTTCTACTTCATATTCATTCTCTCTTCCTCCCCGGCAAAATGGCGAAGCGGATGGAAACATGTTTTCTTATGGTCATCACCATTGCTACGGTGATCATGTCCTTCTTCTGTCTGCATAGTCCTGAAAAATATGGACCTGCGATGGTTACACTCCCGATCATCTATTTTCTGTTGGTCATAGCATGGGTTATTAATCGTCATTCTTAAAGTTTGTCGTATCTCTTATTTTCTTAAATGTACCGTTTACTCGTCGTACCGTCATTATAGTATGTAATGTTTGTACTGTCAGTATTAAATGTTGTACTATTTGTCATATTGTTGCTTAATTATTCAGATAATATTTTGTGTGTTTTCTGCCAGTCAAATATTTATGTTTCTGTGCATTAAATGATTTTCAGGGTTATTATCGGTAATTTTGCTCGCGTACAGTAAATAATAATTATTTATTATGTCTGTGTTTTTTAACAAGTCATGTAAATAAACTTTCATCTTTCACATAAAACAAAAACAACAAAAATAAAATTAACTTTGACTGTTGATTTTTCACTCTAGCTGTTACATGCCTGAATAGTCAGTTGACAGTCAAACTGCTGACAGTACAATTCTCCGTGTTTTGTACCATCAATCAAATCAAACTTTTGCATTTCAAAATTCCAAGATTTTTGTCCTAGAAGTCTTCTGAATATCACATGATTAGCAGAGACTCAACACTGCACAAAAATCAGGTACGCTTAACTGTCTCCTACACAAACAGTCCCTGATTAGGGTTTATTGTTTTTTCAGGAGAAACAAGTTTTTGAGACCTCAAATGGATTTCATGGACCTCCATATATCTCAAAGTACCATCATACAAATTTTCAGACTTCAATTCACTCAGACGCACCGTCAGCAGCTTAAATAGTGAACAGACGACCCGTTTGACCAAAAAAGTCAACAGACAGTCAAAAATGAAATTTTTTGTCAACATCCATATTTTGTCAAAGGATTCATCATTTGATCATTGGATGATCATAATTCATCAAGGAAAGATCAAAAATCAACAAAACCCTAAGATTCAAAATTAGGGGTTTCTCCTATAAAGTCAACTGAACTTTGACTGGTCATAACTCTCTCATCCTTCATCCAAAAAATTCAAACCAAAGCTCATTTTGAAGGAAATTCAATTATATTTCAAATGCAATTGGTCCCATGGCCATTTGATTCATCATTTGAAAAATATGAATCAAGACATTACAGGTCATTTTCAAAGTCAACAAAAAGACACTTTTTTCAAAAGGATACACAAGGAGCATCAAAAATCATTTTGACATGAGACCAAAGACATTGGTTATAGGACTCTTTGAGGTTTCCAAAAAGTGCAAGATCTCCTTCATATGACAAAAATTGAGGGATTTACACCTTGTTGAAGTTGGCTAAATTTTGGGAAAATGCATAAAACCAACATTGCTCAAAAATGAATTTTTTCCAAATGGGGCCAAGTTTTCATAGTTCAAACATGTTTACCATGATATAATGGGCCTCCCACGACCAAGACAAAGCCCACATCATTTTTATTCATTTTTGGTTTAATTTTATCCCATTTAAAATTAAATTAAAAAGGAAAAAGGAAGGATAAAGCATAGCTTGAATTCTAAGCATGACTCATCAAAGTTAGCTTACAATCTGCAGCAAGGAAGATACAAGGAAGGCCTAGGGCAAGAGGTGTGGAAAAATCAAGAAATGGTTGCTTGAATTTTAAGCTTGAAAGTCAAAAATTCAACAAAAGCAATCAATGCTTTTAGCTTCAATTTTAAGCACAACATGGCCTATAAATGAAGCTACAAACTCCATCAAAAAAGAGAAGGAGAGAGACACACGAAATCATAGCCAAAGCATAGCATAGAAACCTCAAAATTCTCACAAAATATCAAACACTTTGTAATTTTCGTTTTGCTACTTTTAGCTTACTTCAATAAAAAATAATCATTCAAATCATCCTTTGGAGTCATATAGAGTAAGATTGATGCACTAAACAAGTCCCATGATGCTTTAAATATGTGTACCATCATCTTCATATTCATAACTTCATCACTTTCGTTTTCCAAGTTTCCACGTATAATAACTTAATCTAATCGTTGATGTGAGTTCCTGACATCATTTAGAGTGGATCCAATGTAGTTCATGCGAGGATTCACTCCTCTAACTCCTTCCACCATTATTGGTTGTTTAAGCTTGAGAAGCTTCGAGTTGCACCTTCCAGGGACTTTTAGCAAAAACTAATGCCACTAATGAACTCAGGGGGTCCTAATTAGGCTATCTGGGTTATTTGCAACAATTTATTTCCTTGTTTTTGCAGGTTTTAAAAAGCATAAAAAAAAAGAAGCAAGATTCGCAGGTAATTCGGCTGCTAAATCCGCAGCAAAATCCGTAGGAAAAAAGAAGAAGAAGATGAATAGTGTAGTTGAATGTTTGACTGCACGCGTGGCCGGATCTCGCTTCCCCATTGGCCAGTTTTGGCGCGTGTGGACCCCATCAGAAGTTTGAATTCCTTTTGAATTCAGTGCATGCAGTCTTATCATTATGCCGTGCACTCTTTAATCTGAGCCACTAGATGCAGCCAATCTTCAATCCAACGCACCAAAACACTCATCCTTACCATGGACTTTATTTAATTTCCACATCTGATTACTATCTTTTTATTTTCTATTTTATTTTAATTTCTTTGTTAAAATTAATTAAAAATAGTTTTAAAAATCCAAAAAATACACAAAAAATATTTTTAGGCTTCTAAAATAATATTTTATTTTCTGATATAAAAATATTTTATTTTTTCTCATAATTTAAATATTTTGCATAATTAATTAGTTTATATTTATATATTTGCTTTTTAATTATTTCAACCAATCAAAAAATCATAAAAATTTTTGTTCTTTATATTAAATATAGTTTATATATTATAGGCTAATTTTGTACATATTTAGAATAATTTTCTCTTTAAGTTTTAATTATTTGTGTAATTATTTATATAATTATGTGTTAATTAACTTAATAAATTTCAAATCAATTTCAAAAATCCCAAAAAAATTAGTTTTGTTTTAAAATTAATTAACAAACATTTTGAACATATTTTAAGCTTAATTTTTAGGTTTGAAATTTATTTTCATCTTTTTTCCTCATTTTAATTTAATTAATCATGCATTAATTATAATTAAAAACAATCATAAAAAATCCAAAAACATTTCTTTTATTTCCTTGCAATTTAAATTCCTAGATAAATGTATAGGTTGTCAAATTCATGTTAAATAGCGTAGTTTAGATTTCCTGCACAATCGATGTAATAGCGTATATTTACTTTCCGCATTTTACATTTCCGCATTTTAAATTCCAGCACATATAAACTGCGGGTATGCCAAAGATAAAATTGAATCGTTAGATCACTAACTTCAAAGATAAAATATCTGAATCCAAACACAATCACACTTGCACCTCTTAGGGTAATCCCTTTCTCATTCTTTTCAAAATCAAAATCAAATTCTATTATTTCAAACGCAAAATCGAAATTTTGTTTATATCCGGTGAAAGGATAGATTTTTAAAGGAAATAGGATAAAGACCTTATAACTCAAGGTAGACCTCCTAATTTGCTTGCTCAAATCAAAACAAATAAATCTCTCATATATCATTGTTTTTTTCAAAATAAAACTTTCAAAAAGACAATACTTTGTATATATCCAAACAAGGATCATTACGAAGTTAACGCTCTTTTTTTCCAAAGCATCTTTTGAAAGATAAAAATACTTTGTATACATCCGCACAAGGATCATTACAAATTCAATTTACAAAGGTATTTCAAAACCACATACGAGCATTTCAGAGCAATTGAAACAAGTGAGCTAAGCAAATTAAAGAGCCCATGGATAACCATGGATACAAAGGGTGCTAACACCTTCCCTTTGTATAACCTACCCCCTTACCTAGAATTTCTAAAAGGTCTTTTTTCTGTTTCTTTTATAAACCTTTCCTTAATTGGATAAAATAAAAGGTCGGTGGCGACTCTCTGATTTTCAAATACAAAAGCAGAAACAAAAAAGAGTCAGTTCGCGTATCTCTCCACGAGAGGTATGGCAAAAAACCGAGCGCGCGACAGTATCTTACCTCCAAGTGCTGGTAAGAAGTTTGATGAGGAAACAAACCTTTGAAGTTTCTTTATTTACCGTCAAATGGTATCTTACCTCCAAGTGCTGGTAAGAAGTTTAATGAGGAAACAAACCTTTGAAGTTTCTTTATTTACCGTCAAATGGTATCTTACCTCCAAGTGCTGGTAAGAAGTTTGATGAGGAAACAAACCTTTGAAGTTTCTTTATTACCATCAAATGGTATCTTACCTCCAAGTGCTGGTAAGAAGTTTGATGAGGAAACAAACCTTTGAAGTTTCTTTATTACCATCAAATGGTATCCAATCTCCAAGTGCTGATGAGAAGTTTGATGAGGAAACAAATCTTTGGAGAATTTCTCTTTATCTGAGATATTGTCCAAAATCACAACTTAGACCAGTTTCGAGATGCAGACATCCGAAACAAGGGGAGGTTGCTTGCCTTTTTCTAAGTGTCAACACTTAGTTAAAGAAGATGGATTGCGCATCCTACATTGCCATCCATTCACCAGAATCCACATAACGTATTCCTACAGGAGTTTGTTTCCTCATCCCCAGCTAAGTGCGATAACGAGATCAGTTCATGTAAAGATTTTATCAATTACAACATCTCAGGAGCGCCCAAAATTCGGGCATTCTTTGATATTTAAGTCTCTTTCACGCAGGAGAGATCGAGATATCAATCTCTCTCCCTCCGGATAAAAGAAACTTAAATAGGGGCATCTGTCATACCCTAATTTTTGAACCCCCTGAGATGACATATCTTCAGGCTTTTCATCAGGTCAAAGCAAGTTCCCAGAGCAGTCACTTCTTCATCTGGCATTTAATCGAGGATGTTCAAAGACAAGAAAACTCAGGCAAAGGATCAATCAATAGAAGGATTGGTCTCTAATACAATCATAGGACTCAAAAGATTCATTTTTATATTCACCTATGATTGATTAGACACCCAGTCATCTGAGTACAGGTTTACTCAGGTCACCAGACTAGGGTTTTTGAGCCTATCAAGGACTGAAATCAGGGATCACCTTTGGGAAACCCTAAAAAGTTCCAGGACATCTATTAAATACTTCAATCATCTTCAAATGATCCATACAATAAGATCCACTGGACATCACACCTCAATTCAAGATCCACAGTCACCAATTTCATCTGGTCGACAATTAGGGTTTTTGACCTAATTCATCTGGATAGTTGACTTTTAATCAGGGCATGGATACAAAACTCAAGACATGATTCAAGAACCTCTACTACCTCAATATAACCCATTTACATCACTCATTTGAGGAGAAGATCTTGATTCCACACAAAAGTCCAAAATCTCACTTTATCTGGAAAAAGTCAACTGTATGGGATCACCTTTGACTTTTAAGATTTTTGGTCAAAACATGACTTTCAAAGATCAATATCATCAATATATGGATATTAAAGTCATTTGACCAAAGAAATTCAAGAAGAATCATCAAGGAGCAAAAAGTCGGGAATTAGGGTTTTTAAAGGCATTGTGAGAACTCAAAATTTCACCTACACAACTCAAAAAACTTCCAACATGAAAGTTGTAGATCTTGCAAAATAAAACAAAATCTTACAATGCAACTTTTTTCAAGAAATCAATCATTTAAGAGATTTGGAATTTTCAAGCTTTAGGTTATAAAAACTTAGAAATTTTTCTAAGTGTTTTTAACCTAGTTTTCATTCAACTTTGGGCTCATTTTTCACAAATTTCCCAAATGATTCTGAAGAAACTCCAAACTAATGATTTGAAGTAGATGTTTAGGGCTTTCCAAATTGTGCTCAACCTTCCCCAAATTCATTTTGAGCTAGGAGTTATGCTTGTTCAAAGTTGGCCTCATGAAGTAAAATTATAGGTCATACATCATTTTTGAACTTTGCAATTTTGTGCACATGACCTCACTTATGGATGCTACACGACCCATAACACATCTGAAAACATGCCATGCATTCATTTTCACCATGACATGAGAATTGAGGAAGATTCCCAAAACAAGAACATGTGATTATGTAATGATTACATTTGGGAATTTATGGCAAATTGATGAATCACCCAAGGAATCTTCTCACCAACCAATTAGAGCTCACTCTGCATCAGAAATGTTCCCTAAGATCAGATAGGATCAATGGATGGGGAGCTGGCTCGAAAATGCAATGATCACTCTTGGATATTCCTTGAAATTTCTTCATGGCTAAGAAACCTAACTCACTTCACTAAGCAAGCTCACTATACACAATTGCTCTGAATCAATTGCCTATAAATAGAGGGCTCTTTCTCATTCAGAAAACACACCAAGGTAACCATAATCCTTGCTTTCTCTTTCTCTTCTCATGCTTATGGTTTTTCAAAGTTCTTTGGCAAGAAGAATCGTTTTCTTCAAACCAGAGCTTCTCTTTGAAAAGTAAGCATTCTAACATCTCAAGGGGGTTCATTTGAGGTGATCCAAGCACCTGGATCACTTCTGTAAGTGGAGGAATGCCATTGTTGCTTTCACTTTGGAGCATTTGCAGTTAGAGGACCACAGAGCAATTCAGAAGGTTCCAAGCAAGGCCAAGCATCCAGGCACATTCCTTAGGGTGTAGTGAAGCTATTCAGATGGTCGCAGCTCATCTGTAACTACAGATTCGTCATCCTCCATGTTCACTTGAAGCTCAAATTGAAGGAGCCGGGTAGAGCAATTCAGAAGGTTTGAGGTCACAACAAGCATCCAGTTAGCATCACTGAGTCCCAAGGAAGCTTTTAGGATCATTCATACAAGCCCATGTGCTCTCTAACATCCTCACGATCTCCATTTTCAGAGGTAAGTTTCTCAACTCCACCTCTTTAATTTGTGTATCTTTTTGGTTAAAACTCAACACCATTTCATTCAGCATCATAAGAGGATTAAAAACCCTCTATCATCAGTCATTTATGCTTCAGTATAGCCATTTAATTTAAATTTCAAATTTTAGGGTTCTTCACGTATTTTAGATAATTCAGTAGATGTAGTTAATATAAATTCATATTAGTTACATATTTGGAATCGTGAGTGAATTTAGAGCAAGTTTGGTCTTTACATCTTTGCAAATGGTTGAGAGTTGAGAGAGCTCAGAATTTCAAAATATAGAAGCTTGAGGTTGAAGATGACCATGGTGGTGGCGCGCAAAATTCAAATCCAAGGCTAGAGTTTATTTTATTTTGAATGGTAGTTGTTTCATAAACGACTAAAATGTGATAGCCCAGTGGTAAAGAGTGTTTGTGTGTTGCGCGTGCCCAAGGTCTGGGGTTCGAATCCCCCTCGCCCCAGACCTTTTGATTTTATTTTCTTTTTTTGTTCTATGCACTTGAATAACATATGTATTGCATTGGAGTCATTCCTTTGACACCAAGCGCGCGTTGGCCCAGTGGTGTTGTTTTGAGTAATTGACTGCAAGGGCGTGGGTTCAAGCCATGGTGAGACCAAAACATTTTTTTACCACTATTTCCTTTAATTTCTCTTCACAATTTTAACTAATCCATTCACATATCAAATTAAATCATTTTCACTTCATTTTTCATACACTTGTTAATTAATATATATATTTTATGAATAATCAAAAAAATCACAAAAATATTATTTATTTTATATATTTTTATTAGATTAAAAATGGTGTTATTTTAAGTGTTTTAAATATATTCATATATATGTTTTTATTAAAATTTCAAAACCTAATATCTCATAAATATTTTAGTGGTAAAACCCTAATTATTTAGGTCTTAATTAGGTATAGATTTTTATCTTTACCTTAATTAAGTTGACTTTTGTCAATTTTCAAAACTGTTTTCAATCTCAGATTAAATAGATGATTAAGGTTTTCAAACAACAAAACCTTATATCATTCCAATCTTCTTCCGACTGTTTTCATAAACAGTAAATCATTTTTAAGTGGGCCTCTAATAGAGTGTAAGTCCCAACACCTTTTTCTTTTCATAGTTTGTTTTTCAAAACTGTATTTACAAAATCTTCTTTCTGTTTTCAAAATATTCTTCTGGTATTTGAAGGGCATTATTCCCGGTGAAACTCTTCAGATACCTATGTGACCTATGTCCATCTTCACTTCTTCTGTTTTCAAAAAACCATTAACTGTTTATCATATATATTCAACTGTTATCCATCAATTGCTGGTAAGGCTTTGTACATACTTCTTCAAAGGCCTCCACTCCATCCAGGTTAGGCTTTACAAGCTTTCAATTTACAGTCTTTGTTTAAATTACTGTCAAATATAAACTGTGCATATATTTGTTTAGAACTACGTCTGAGTGCATATATTATAAGAATATGGCCTAGGATTGAGAATGTCTTCCCTGTAACACCCTTCTAAACCCCCGCAGAAATTAATAAAATAATTCAGAGTAAAACATGAAAACAAGGGTGCCACAATTCAATTTAAAACAAATTATCATAAATCAATTGTCATGCTTCACTTAGGGGCAAACCATCCATTTAACAAAATCATGTTTCTATACAGCGGAACATTAATCAACAAATAAGCATAACATCATCTATGCAATATCTCACAAAATTTCTCCAATAACAACAACATAGAGTATCATCATCAAATCTAAGCTAGCGTTCCCCCAGTGTTACAATATCAGAGCATGACACCGACGCTATACTAAACAAACTGACTCATGAGCTAATCCTCACCGAGCCCAAAAGCCGCTATCCTCAATCTGAAAATATCAACAGTAAGGGTGAGTCTCATTCACAATTAACAAATGTTATCGAATCGTAAACAATAACACATCATAGTCACATTATTCATCCAATTTCATTATATTCAGATTATCAGGAAGTACTCATCAACACACAACAACAAATAGAATACATTACCAAGAGACAACACCATAATTCATCCACACAAATCATAACCATTACACAATCATCACATATTATAACATTGGACAATCTTCCATTCATGTTATAATAACACAAGTAGCCTAATGCAAATGCAACTATATGCATGTGGTACCAAAATCTGGGATAACCCAACTCACCGATCCACCATCGTCAAGGATACGACAACACCCACTCACTAATTCCACACAATGGGAATTAGCTACCACTGATCCACCATCGTCAAGGATCAGCCACATAATGATTATGAATTGCATGTATCAACCAATCTCTCATCTTCTTTACTCTGCTTTTCACGTTCCTTTTTCCTTTTTCCCAATTTTCCTTATTTCCTTTATTTTATGAAAACATAAAATAATTAGTAACGGGCTTACTCACTTAGTACCCCCATACTACTAATCTCACCATTCCAGCCCAATGGCCCTTAATCCATAATTCTCCAATAATTCAACAAAATACCAAATAATTCTAAATAATAATTTAATTTCCAATTAAATTAAAATTAGAAAGTATGGGGTGTTACAACTCTCCCCCACTAAAAGAGTTTTCATCCTCGAAAACATACCTCAAGTAACCAGCTCGTATAAGAGTCCTTTACCTGAGTCTCCAGCTCTCAATTAACATTACCATCAGTCAATCCCCAAAAATCCATCTTACATAACCAACAGGAAACATGTTTCATACATTCAAATCCTAGTTCTTACGTCGCATTTGGCTATCCAAAAATATACCACTCGCTATATCTCCAAAAGGTTAACTACAACAGGACATTGAGGTACAACCTATACAATACGCTCAACAACCGAGTAATACCATTACACAATCCATAGTATGATCACACTTGATCAACAATGCAGTAATGCATTCCATCTACCAAACATACCAACCTTAGACACACTCTTCCATCTGAGCGATAAGGTAATACTTACACTTTTCACCAACCGCTTCCTTCAAGAAACTCAATACTCATATTCCTATACCATTGAATTCCAATTATCTGACTCCTCTTAAGTCACACCAGTAATTATCCAACACGTTACATTCCACTTTTTCCGCACTACTCTGACTACTCATCACAATCATCTATACCAAATAGATTTCTGAGTTTTACCCGATTCCGACTCTCTTTACTTATTCGTTCAAGAATCATTCTTCATCATTCATGGTACCAATTTACCACTCAGTAATACTTACTCGCACTCAGAAACAATTTCCAGAGTTACTACATCTATTGAAACATCTTAACCATCAGAACGAGTACACACACAAGTAATTATAGTCACACTCATCAACTTCAATATATTGTTTCTTACAAAATAACATCAAACTGAGTCACGCTCTCTACTAAGAATTAAATCGATTTCTCCCTTCATACAGTATAATTCCTCATTATATATGGAAATCTACAATAACCCTTAACAACAACACCAAATTGTTATAGCATCAAGTAGCATTAACTCTTCGTTTAAATTTCGCTGAATACATACTCATTAATTACGTACAACCGTAATAACATATACATCATCTCGGTAATTATTCAAAAGGGTTCTAATTCTTCGATACGATATCATTACCTCCACTAGATTCTAAATCCAACATATAAATCAATACATATTCTCTATGTAGGCTTCCGACATATTAATTCCTCACTGCTCACGAATAGTACTTGCACACTACTCCACATCATACTTTTACTGTGCGACTCCGATTACCCGTCTTAAGTCACCGTCCAATATGTTGCACTCTTTCATATTCACTTCTTCATAAGTTCACACAACATAGTGAGTGATTATTCTCACGGCTTAGTATTCATCACATCTTAAACCTTTAAGGTAACAAAACAAGTTCATCTCATTTATATGATTTCCGTCTACTATCAACAAGAGATTAAGGGTGATCAAGTCCTCAATTTGTCAATAGATAGTTAAAAATCATATTTAAGCATAAACCGTTGTTACTACATAATAGTGTCCTTTCCGGGTTTGCACTCAAACTCATTAACATCGTCATAGTTCAATAATTCACTATAGTGTCCTTCTTCTAGAGTATTCTTCCGAAGCTCAAAACATCAGTTACACAAATCCAATCACTCAACCTCATTACACCGTTCTCGTCGATTTTGAATTCACCGCCTTTACCTTGGTAATTCAAAGTCAACCTATCGATCAACTCAACGTCATCTTCCTGACCTTTTCTAATCTCGTCAAGAATACCACTAGTCATCTTTAGCATACCCAAGCTAACACTATTAGAAGTGCCTTCACATACCAACTCAAGTCTCAAAATTGTCCAATTAAATCCAACTCATTCATCATTAGCACCGACATTTTTAAGACTTCTTACGCAACACAATAGCACAACATTTTCCTCATTAGGATGGTAATTCAAACCAAAGTCCTAATCCTAAAATAAAATATACTCTAATCATCTCTACTGCCTCATATTAAGCCCTTTCTGATCAAAGAGGTACTTCAACTCTTATAATCACAAAACACTTTGAATCTTAAACAATACAATTAACCTGTAAGACCAAGACAACATTCATAACTCGTGGTTTTACTCCCAATCCTGTGACGTCTTTCACATCCCAATGTCATTTCCACTCAAAATCTCAACAAGTCTTCCTCACATTCAATAGGTGTCAGAAATCCTCTAAAATTCTTCCTTTATACTTATCGTCACTTTGCCATCACAAATACGATTTCAAGAGTTCTAAAGTTTATTCCATCTTTGCTACTAATTCCATCCTCACTAAAATCCATCGGTACTCAAATCATCTTTATTACCGAATATCTCATCGACTTATTCATCAACAACATGTCTTACTCAACTTCGTTTCGAATAATCACGGTAGTAGGCATTCCTATTCAACAAATTTCACGCTTCCTTAATTGAATTCAGAATATTTTCTCATAGGATCACCTCTACTGTATTTATAACTCTCCCATAATGTAGAACATAATCTCTCCTCTTCATAGGTTCAAACGGCACATTAATCCGACACTCAGAACTCAAGATATGAATTTTCCAATCATTGCCCGAAAATGCAACACTGACATCATGCAGCGACACTCTATACGATATATCCATAACTCCTCAATTTGTAAATTCAATTCTTAAAATTACTCCTCAACAAACCTTCTAATTATTCCTTCGATCCATTCAACACTGACACTGACATCTCGTGCAGTACCAATAAACAAGTCTAGTTATAAGAACAAGAGTAACCGTAACTTCGCCTCCTTCCAACGTCATCCTGTCACAATTAATTATGTTACAGCTGCTGCAACCATTTTTATAACAAAGTTCATCTTGTTAGATTTCTGACGCTTCAAACGGAACTCAATTCGGATGTCCAGAACTCCAGTTATGAATTTTCGAAGTTCCGCAGCTATTCAGCAATTTTCCTGCGTTTTGCTTACGAAAATCTCTCTCCAAAACTCATTCTCTTCAACTCTATCACATTCCAAACAGCCCCTTATCGTATCTCTTCACTTCCAAACATTCTTATGACTTGAGCAACACATCCTATCGCCGAAGTGCGATTTCTGAAACATTACAACATCAATCCTCTTTGCAACTTGCAGCTGAATCTCTTCCGAGGTGTAAGGCTACACAACTGACAACTTCGCAACACACCAGCAGAGCTGACACATTGCAACTCTCTAATTTCCCCTCCTCCAAATAATCATCAATTACCTCTAATCATCTTCTTTCAAGATGTTCCAACTCAATTACCAGCCAAGTCTTATTTCCAAGTCACCTTCTATTCGGGAAACAACAAACTCCAACAACGCTTGCACTGTTGCCAACAACAGCCTACTGAATCAATCGTCTTACAAATGAAACATCACCGAGAAGCCAAGCTTCTTCCCCACTTGTTTCAATCCAATACCTGCAACAAAACAAACAAGTACCGATAGTGATTCACTCACATGTCGTGTACCAAGGGATAAACCGCCGACAGTATACAACTGTCGCGCAACTCAACTGACTCCACAATTGGCCGGACGGACCTGTTAGAACAAGAATTGTTCTGATCAATAATCTTAGTTTTGATGATAACAATGTATATGAATTTTGCTCAAGATAATGTGGTACTCTAATCCTATGCAATTTCCTTTTCAGGAAATATATAAAGAGTATGCACAAATCAGCGCTAAGAAGCTTTGACTCAGAAGGTTCAGTATGCAACTTCAGCACATGGTCTGCCAAGACATCAGAAGATGGTCAAGCAGAATCAGAACATGGTCTATTAGAAGCATCAGAAGAACTTGAGTTCAGAAGCAGAAGCACTGAAGTCATGGAATCACGCTCAGAAGCATATCAAGATCAGAAGATCAGAAGATGCTCTGCACCAAGCTGTTTGTACTCTGATGATATTCAACGTAGTATTTACAAAGAACAAATCAGAATCAAGTACTAGATGGCAAGCTACGCTGACTGACAAAAGGAACGTTAGAAGCTATTAACTGCAACGTCAGTAGTCACAGCAAACGCAAGGCTCGAGGTAGTTGACAAAAGAGTGAAACATTAAATGCAATGTTGTACGGAATACGCAAAGCATTAAATGCTCCCAACGGTCATCTTCTCAAACCGCCTATAAATATGAAGTTCTGATGAGAAGCAAGGTTACGAATTTTGGACGCACTTTGAACGAATCCTGAACTATCTCTGATACTATCTTGCTGTTCACTTCAAAAGCTATCAAACTTCATCTTCAACCTCACTACATTACTGCTGTAATACCTTAGTGAGTCTAAGCTTAAATCTGTAAGAGAAATATCACAGTTTGTGATTATCGCTTTTAAGAAGCAATTGTAATACTCTTAGAATTTGTTTACATTAAATTGTAAAGGACTAGAGTGATCGGGTTGTGATCAGTATACTCTAGAGAAGTCTTAGAAGGTCTCTAAGCAGTTGTTCCTAGAGTGATCAAGTTGTGATCAGAAGACTCTAGAAGACTTAGAAGTTGTCTAAGTGGAAAACCATTGTAATCTCGTGTGATTAGTGGATTAAATCCTCAGTTGAGGTAAATCACCTTGTATAGGGTGGACTGGAGTAGTTTAGTTAACAACGAACCAGGATAAAAATACTTGTGCAAATTATTTTTATCTTACGAGTTTTTGAAACTACACTTATTCAAACCCCCCCCTTTCTAAGTGTTTTTCTATCCTTCAATTGGCATCAGAGCGCCGGTTCTAAGGTGCAAGCACTTAACCGTGTTTAGAAAAGATTCAGGAAGAGAAAAACGCTTCAGTAAAAGATGGCTGGTGAAATTCCAACAAATACATCTGCATCTACATCTGGCTCTACTGAGCAATACAATGGTAATGGTAACAATAATTACACTAGACCACCAGTATTCGATGGTGAAGACTTTGAATATTGGAAAGATAAACTGGAAAGTTACTTTCTTGGTCTGGATGCTGATCTATGGGATCTTCTGTTGGATGGTTACAAACATCCTGTTAAAACTACTGGTGTAAGGCTCACAAGAAGCGAAATGACTGATGATCAAAAGAAAGAATTCAAAAATCATCACAAATGCAGGACTGTTTTGCTGAATGCTATCTCTCATGCTGAGTATGAGAAGATATCTAACAGGGAAACGGCTCATGACATATATGAGTCCTTGAAAATGACTCATGAAGGAAATGCTCAAGTCAAGGAGACCAAAGCTCTTGCACTAATCCAGAAGTACGAAGCCTTCAAGATGGAGGATGATGAAGACATTGAGAAGATGTTTTCAAGATTTCAAACTCTGACTGCTGGATTAAGAGTTCTGGATAAAGGCTACACCAAGGCTGATCATGTAAAGAAGATCATCAGAAGCTTGCCCAGAAGATGGGGCCCAATGGTGATTGCATTCAAGATTGCGAAGAATCTGAATGAAGTTTCTTTGGAAGAGCTGATCAGTGCCCTGAGGAGTCATGAGATTGAACTTGACGCAAATGAACCTCAGAAGAAAGGTAAGTCTATTGCATTAAAGTCTAATTTTAAAAAATGCACTAACGCTTTTCAGGCTGAAGAAGAAGATTCTGAAGAATCAGAATCAGAAGAAGAAGAAGATGAACTGTCCATGATTTCCAGAAGAGTCAATCAACTCTGGAAAAGCAAGCAAAGGAGGTTCAGGAGCTTCAAAAGCTCAAAGAAGCCTGAAAGAGGAGAATCTTCTGGAGGCAGAAGAAATGACAAGAAAAAGGTCGTGTGCTACGAATGCAATGAGCCAGGACACTTCAAAAGTGAGTGCCCAAAACTTCAGAAGGAAAATCCCAAGAAGAAATTTCATAAGAAGAAAGGTCTTATGGCAACATGGGATGATTCAGAATCAGAATCAGACTCTGAAGATGAGCAGGCAAATCTGGCACTAATGGCCACAATGGATGACGGATCAGAATCTACATCAGAATCAGATTCTGAAGAGGTATTTTCTGAACTATCTAGAGAAGAGTTAGTTTCCAGTCTAACAGAACTTCTGGAACTCAAGTCTCAGATTAGTATCAAATACAAGAAGCTGAAAAAGCTATTTGAATTTGAAACTAAGAAGCTTAAAGTGGAGAATTCTGAACTGAAGGAAAAAGTTTTAAATTTATCCAAAAATACTGGATCTCCTTCTATCTCTGAAAAATCTACTCCAAGACTGAACAATATTCTGAAAGAATATGACTTAAGTTTCAGAAAGTTTTTATCTAGAAGTATTGGCAGAAGTCAACTTGCTTCTATGATATATGCTGTGTCAGGAAACAAAAGAGCTGGCATTGGTTATGAGGGTGAAATCCCATACAAGCTTGAATCTGTGGATGATATGAAAATATCATACAAGCCTCTGTATAACCAATTTAAATTTGGCCACTCCCATGATATTAGGCACACATCACATGCTCAAAGCTTTCACATAACACACACCAAGAAGCATGTGACAAAACCTAAGAAATATCATGGAACTCAGAACATAAACTATCATTCTGTTCCTCCTATTTCATATAATGCTAAACCCAAGTTCAATCAGAACTTGAGGAAAACTAACAAGAAAGGACCCAAGAAGATGTGGGTACCTAAGGAAAAGATTATTCCTATTGCAGATATCCTTGGCTGCAAAGAAGGAAAAGCACAACATGTCAGGGTACCTGGACTCTGGATGCTAGCGACACATGACAGGAAGAAGGTCTATGTTCCAAGACCTGGTGCTTAAATCTGCTGGAGAAGTGAAGTTTGGAGGATATCAGAAGGGAAAAATTATTGGCTCAGGAACTATAAAGTCTGGTAACTCTCCTTCTATTTCTAATGTTCTTCTAGTAGATGGATTAGCTCATAACTTATTGTCCATAAGTCAATTAAGTGACAATGGTTATGACATAATCTTTAATCAAAAGTCTTGCAAGGCTGTAAGTCAGAAGGATGGCTCAATCCTATTTACAGGCAAGAGAAAGAACAACATTTATAAGACAGATCTTCAGGATCTTAAGAATCAGAAGGTGACTTGTCTTATGTCTGTTTCTGAAGAGCAATGGGTCTGGCACAGAAGATTAGGACATGCCAGTTTGAGAAAGATTTCTCAGATTAACAAACTAAATCTTGTCAGAGGACTCCCTAATCTGAAATACAAATCAGATGCTCTTTGTGAAGCATGTCAGAAGGGCAAGTTCTCCAAACCTGCATTCAAGTCTAAGAATGTTGTCTCTTCCTCAAGGCCGTTAGAACTTTTGCACATTGATCTGTTTGGCTCAGTCAAAACAGCATCTGTCAAAGGGAAGAAATATGGATTAGTCATCGTTGATGATTATAGCCGCTGGACATGGGTAAAGTTCTTGAAACACAAGGATGAGTCTCATTCAGCGTTCTTTGAATTCTGCACTCAGACCCAAACTGAGAAGGAGTGTAAAATCATAAAGGTCAGAAGTGATCATGGTGGTGAATTTAAGAACAAATTCTTTGAGGAGTTCTTCAAAGAAAATGGTATTGCCCATGATTTCTCTTGTCCTAGAACTCCACAACAAAATGGAGTTGTAGAACGAAAGAATAGGACTCTACAAGAAATGCCCAGAACCATGATCAACGAAACCAATATGGCTAAGCACTTCTGGGCAGAAGCAATAAACACTGCATGTTATATTCAGAATAGAATCTCTATAAGACCTATTCTAAATAAGACTCCTTATGAATTGTGGAAGAACAGAAAGCCCAAAATTTCATATTTTCATCCTTTTGGATGTGTTTGTTTTATACTGAACACTAAAGATCATCTTGGTAAGTTTGATTCTAAGGCACAAAAGTGTTTCCTTCTTGGATATTCTGAACGCTCTAAAGGCTACAGAGTATACAATACTGAAACATTAGTTGTAGAAGAATCAATCAATTTCAGGTTTGATGATAAGCTTGGTCTTGAAAAGCCAAAGCAGTTTGAAAATTTTGCAGATATTGATATTGATATCTCAGAAGTTGAAGAACCAAGAAGAAAAGTTTCAGAAGCTGAAAACCAAAGCAGCAAAGAATCAGAAGATCACGTTGCTGCATCCTTGGAAAATCTGAGAATTTCTGAAGAACCAACTATCAGAAGATCATCTAGACTCACATCTGCTCACTCAGAAGATGTCATTATTGGAAAGAAAGATGATCCTATCAGAACAAGATCATTTCTAAAGAATGACAATCAGGTGTAGTGATCAGAATTAGAAGGCGTAAAGCTTTTTCAGAAAAATACAGCTGTCATCTAATTCCAGTTGGTAACAAGTGTCTACCCTATTTGGACAAACATGCGTGCAGTTGAGGAGGCGCCTTTCATAGGTAACTGTTCTATCACTTCATTTGTCATAGTTTCTCTCTCCTCTTGTCACGTAACATTAAATGCCATTCATCATTTCTTTTATTTTCTTTTTCGTTTTATATTCTTCAAACGTTTCAGTTTTTCCCTATTTCATTTCTCTCTCTTTGCGTTCAATTTTTCATCGTTCACCATCTTTCTTTATTCTTCTGCATTGTTGCATAAACCCTAGTCTTATATCTTCAAACTAGCATTCATCACGAACCCTTTTTCAAGTACCTCTCGGTCTGAAGAAATGTCTTCATCTCAACTGGTTCTCAACAAGTTTGGCTTTGTTCCTCTGAAAACTTGCTCTTTTTCTCCATAGGAAATGGAAGTACTGTGTGAGTCCCCTGTGGACTTTGTTGACTTGGCTGCATATGCTTTCAAGCCAGAATCTAGGTTTATGGCTCAAGGATGGGCTAACTATTTGGGTAGATTGGTTGGACCAGTCTTTCCCGCTCTTGTGAAAGATTTCTGGGCGCACGCAACCGTCACTCCAACCGCCATTCTCTCTTTCGTGCTAGGGCATGAAGTGGTGGTCACTGAAGCCCTAATCAGAAAACTGTACAATCTTAATGATGAAGAGGGTGTAACTGGCCCTCTTGCTGGAAGGGTTGATTGGAACAAAGTTGAGAAACTTATCTCAACTGTCACTGGTATGAATTCCAACAAGACTGGCACGTTGAGACCTCTATTTCAGGTGTGGGCTGAGATCATCATGGGTTCTCTTCACCACAGAAAGAAGTCTCTCTCCTCCACTTTCATCAATCCAGATCAGAAGTATACTCTCTATTGTATTAGAAAGAGCATTAAACTTAATATTTCCAACATACTCTTTGAAAACCTGAAGCTGGCTATTGAAGAATCTAGGGATGAGTATCAGGAGAAGTATCCTCATCTTCCGAATAATATTATTCCTTTCGGCAGAATGATCTCAGATATTCTGATGGAAAGTGATTTGCTGGAGTCTCTTAAGACTTGTGGAACTCCTTCTTTCTTCAGAATTGATCAAGGCAATGTCTTCTCTGGCTTTGATCTTTTAAGAATGAAACTGGTGAAGGAAATAATTTCTGTTCCAACTGTTCTCTCTGATATCCCTATCAGAAGAGTCCCTGTTCAAGGCTTCTCAACCATGTTTCATGCTGAACTGGTTAAAACTGTTAAGCACTATCTGGAAGATTCTGTGAAGACGCAAGCTTCTGTTGATCCTGCATGGATCCGTGGAAGAGTGCTTCCCTCTCAAACTGACCTTCAGAAGAAGGATCAGAAGAAGAGAGAGAAGAAACTGAAAAGAAAAGCAGCATAAGATGCTGAGAAAGAAGCTAAAAAGAAGAAGGTCACCTTTGATCCTCTTAAGGTGGATGCTTCCAGAGCTAAGAAGACAGGTATTTACTCCAGGCAGGAACACATCCCAACCCCCTCAGAATCTCCCTCATTCATTCTGCTGTCTCCTTCTGAAACATCAACTCCCATCACACCCCCACAAATTAACCAGCAACCACCCTCACCCCCTATAATTCTGAACCCTACTCCCTCAACTACTATACTTCCCACAAATATTCCATCCTCATCATACCAAACTACAGATATTCCATCCTCATCTTCTAACCCTCTTCCTTCTGACCCTTGTCTTTCATATCCCATACCTACCAGGACCCCAAATCCATACTCCTGTCTTTACCCTGATTACAGCTTCACCTTTCGCCCTCCTGCACCAGCTACTCCTGTCTTTCTTGAGCTCCTACACTATCGTGTGAACCGTTGGTTAGAGCTTCTGGAAACTGCCTACCGCCATAATCTGGATGAGCGTTCTCTTCGCAACCTCTGGAGAGCTCTTAGACAGAGTTTCCAAGTTGAAGCTATGAATGTGCAGAGAAGATTCACTGCTGAAGCACGTGGTGCTCCTGGACTCTTGTTAGAATTTGATGATGGCAGATATCGTCATGTCATCAGAAACAGAAGAATTCTTGAGGAAAGGATGCCTGAAGATGAGTTAACTGGGAATCCCTGCAGAACTCTTGTGGTCTGGCGACCAAAGTTCATGGTTCTGACTGGTGACTTTCAGGGGCTGTTCAACTGGTTCAGAATGAACCCTTCTGAAAGTGCTCCTGATATGGACTTTCCAATAGTGGTCTATCCTGCAGCTGCAGCTGGTCCTCCTTCTCCAACAAATCTTGCAACCATTCTTCAAGCCCTGGAAGATGGAAATTCTGAGTTCCCAGAACCAGAATATGCTGAAGCTATTTCTGAGTCTGACTCAGATGTAGAGATGGAAGATGCTGAAGAGATTGACTGTTCTCGTTCAGAAGATCATCCTGCTGAGAATGTGGTGGTACATTCTGATGATCTCCCTGAAAAGACTGCCATGGAAGCAGCAGTGGAGAATGATATGCCAATCAACAGAAGTCTAGAAGTTTCTTCTTCTGGTGAACCCTCCTATCTGGTGCGGACTTTGGAGGCCATGCAGAAGAATCAAAATGACCTGGCTTCTCGTCTGGATAGGCAAGATGAGACCAATGCAGAGTTCAGAGCCTTCATGGCAAGGCAGACTGAGAGCAACAATGGGATCCATGAGACACTAGCCAAGATTTTGTCAAAGCTAGGGTCTTAGTCTTTGTGTCTTAGTTGTTTTCTGTTTGTTTGTTGCATCTGTTTTCTGCATAACTCTTGTACTTCTGCTTATTTTATCAATGACTATTTGTTTCTCTTTCCATTTGTCCTGTGGTTACATCTGAATCTTTTACATTCTTTTTGATGTCATGACAAAAAGGGGGAGAAATAGTGATAAATGATTTGATTTATATTAGCAGTTGCTGGGAAGAAAGCCCCCACATTACTAACAGAAGCTGCAAGCTTCATATGTTTCTAAGTTGTTTTGCAGGATTGAAAGCTCAACATTAAAAGCAAAATCATGAGGAATCGCAAATTCTGTAAAAGGAAATGCTCATGGAAACTGAAGCAAGCTGAGTGCTATGAAGCTTCAGAATCAGAAGCAGGAAGAAAGAAGTGTGATGATATTCTGATAGAATATGCATTAACTTATTTTCTGTCCTTAACATGTTCTGATAATCCTATATCTTATCATATATAATCTGATGCATTGTGTATGTTCTGATATATATATATGTGATAAGTTATGATTTATTCATGCTACAACTTTTGTTGTGGAGTTTGTTCTGTAACATTTCAGAATGTAGAAGATGCTCTGATGATGCTCAAGTACATTCAACAATGTTCTGATACAATCTAGCATGGATTAATTTAAAAAGAAATTCAAGCTCTGAAGCTGTCCGCTGGAAGCAAGAATCAGAAGCTGTGAATGTTCCGAGGATCAAAGAAATTCAAGTTCTGAAGTTGTCCGATGGAAGCAGGAATCAGAAGCTGTGAATGTTCTGAGGATCAACGAAATTCAAGTTCTGAAGCTGTCCGATGGAAGCAGGAATCAGAAGCTGTGAATGTTCAGAGGATCTAAAGAAATTCAATGTTCTGCAGCTGTCCTATGGAAACAGAAATCAGAAGCAGTGAATGGTCTGAATTTCAAGCATATGTGAACGTCTCTACTGAAATACTCAGGGAAGTCTTTTATTTATAAAATTCTTCTAGTATTAATTTCAGGGGGAGATTATTCATCTCAGGGGGAGATTGTTAATCTCAGGGGGAGATACATTCACATTATGTTTATATGCTTATGCTATAACTGTGTAATTGTCTTTTGCCGTCTGTTATTCTGATTGCAAATTCATATCATTTATATATGTTTTTGTCATCATCAAAAAGGGGGAGATTGTGAGAACAAGAATTGTTCTGATCAATAATCTTAGTTTTGATGATAACAATGTATATGAATTTTGCTCAAGATAATGTGGTACTCTAATCCTATGCAATTTCCTTTTCAGGAAATATATAAAGAGTATGCAGAAATCAGCGCTAAGAAGCTTTGACTCAGAAGGTTCAGTATGCAACTTCAGCACATGGTCTGGCAAGACATCAGAAGATGGTCAAGCAGAATCAGAACATGGTCTATTAGAAGCATCAGAAGAACTTGAGTTCAGAAGCAGAAGCACTGAAGTCATGGAATCACGCTCAGAAGCATATCAAGATCAGAAGATCAGAAGATGCTCTGCACCAAGCTGTTTGTACTCTGATGATATTCAACGTAGTATTTACAAAGAACAAATCAGAATCAAGTACTAGATGGCAAGCTACGCTGACTGACAAAAGGAACGTTAGAAGCTATTAACTGCAACGTCAGTAGTCACAGCAAACGCAAGGCTCGAGGTAGTTGACAAAATAGTGAAACATTAAATGCAATGTTGTACGGAATACGCAAAGCATTAAATGCTCCCAACGGTCATCTTCTCAAAACGCCTATAAATATGAAGTTCTGATGAGAAGCAAGGTTACGAATTTTGGACGCACTTTGAACGAATCCTGAACTATCTCTGATACTATCTTGCTGTTCACTTCAAAAGCTATCAAACTTCATCTTCAACCTCACTACATTACTGCTGTAATACTTTAGTGAGTCTAAGCTTAAATCTGTAAGAGAAATATCACAGTTTGTGATTATCGCTTTTAAGAAGCAATTGTAATACTCTTAGAATTTGTTTACATTAAATTGTAAAGGACTAGAGTGATCGGGTTGTGATCAGTATACTCTAGAGAAGTCTTAGAAGGTCTCTAAGCAGTTGTTCCTAGAGTGATCAAGTTGTGATCAGAAGACTCTAGAAGACTTAGAAGTTGTCTAAGTGGAAAACCATTGTAATCTCGTGTGATTAGTGGATTAAATCCTCAGTTGAGGTAAATCACCTTGTATAGGGTGGACTGGAGTAGTTTAGTTAACAACGAACCAGGATAAAAATACTTGTGAAATTATTTTTATCTTACGAGTTTTTGAAACTACACTTATTCAAACCCCCCCTTTCTAAGTGTTTTTCTATCCTTCAGGACCGACCTGCTCTGATACCACTATTGTAACACCCTTCAAAACCCCCGCGGAAATTAATAAAATAATTCAGAGTAAAATATGAAAACAAGGGTGCCACAATTCAATTTAAAACAAATTATCATAAATCAATTGTCATGCTTCACTTAGGGGCAAACCATCCATTTAACAAAATCATGTTTCTATACAGCGGAACATTAATCAACAAATAAGCATAACATCATCTATGCAATATCTCACAAAATTACTCCAATAACAACAACACAGAGTATCATCATCAAATCTAAGCTAGCGTTCCCCCAGTGTTACAATATCAGAGCATGACACCGACGCTATACTAAACAAACTGACTCATGAGCTAATCCTCACCGAGCCCAAAAGCCGCTATCCTCAATCTGAAAATATCAACAGTAAGGGTGAGTCTCATTCACAATTAACAAATGTTATCGAATCGTAAACAATAACACATCATAGTCACATTATTCATCCAATTTCATTATATTCAGATTATCAGGAAGTACTCATCAACACACAACAACAAATAGAATACATTACCAAAAGACAACACCATAATTCATCCACACAAATCATAACCATTACACAATCATCACGTATTATAACATTGGACAATCTTCCATTCATGTTATAATAACACAAGTAGCCTAATGCAAATGCAACTATATGCATGTGGTACCAAAATCTGGGATAACCCAACTCACCGATCCACCACCGTCAAGGATACGGCAACACCCACTCACTAATTCTACACAATGGGAATTAGCTACCACTGATCCACCATCGTCAAGGATCAGCCACATAATGATTATGAAATGCATGTATCAACCATAACATGCTCATCATCAACATTAAACAACCAAATGTCATAATCATCAACCACCAAAAAATAAATAACCACACACAGTTATGCTATTTCTCAACCATAATAAAGTACATATTTTACACCAACAATATATGTATAATAAACACCAATTACAACCACAACATCATGACAGGTAAATCATTCATTAAGGTGCCTGTATGCATAAACCACCACATAGTACAACAATAATAGCGCCTCTCGCAATCGTGTACCAAGTACAACAAATCAACCCAACAACAACAGAGCATTTACATCATCATTCATCAAAACAAATGATAACCATATTTACCATGAACAACATCCATTTGCATAACAAGCAGAAACAACCACATTATCACAGCACACATCATTGCACATATTCAATTATGCAAACAACAATCATTGCACCTCATCAACTATGCAAAACCAGAATAAACCACATTTGGAGAAAATGATACTTTTCAAAATAAAATCAATTTATTGTTGTTTTATTTATTTCATATGGTAGAGCATTCAATTTAGGAAACAACGTCCAAAACGGCGTCTAAAACGGACTTATCGCTACAGCACGCGGCGCCACACCCAGTCCGCAGCGCGTAACGAATAGAAAACACGCCTTCGCGGCGCAAACACAGGTTCGCGGCGCGGAACGAGAAAATCACTACGCCTTCGCGGCGCGCACCCACCTTCGCGACGCGAACTGGCAAAAGTCAGAGCCTTCATTGCATTTTACAGCATTACGGGATTTACCCCAAAATCCCCAAAAACCAAACCAAGTTATGTCATGACCCTAAAATACCACCATATCAGCCACATACATGTTATAACACAAATATAACACACAAAGAGGATCATTTAATCATCATAACAATCATATAATCATACAATTCATCAAATCATACAACTCCCCTCAAAATCATCCCAAAACCCCAATCCATCATATAACCAATTGACACAAACAATGCATCTAAATCAGTCCTATTATCTATGATACGATAAAAGATATTAACCGGAAGAGTCCCCCCTTACCTTAGCCAAAGATCTTGATTAGCCCTCTTCCTCTTCTGTTCCTCTTTCACGTATCAGCTTTCCAATCTCTCATCTTCTCTGCTCTGCTTTTCACGTTCCTTTTTCCTTTTTCCCAATTTTCCTTATTTCCTTTATTTTATGAAAACATAAAATAATTAGTAACGGGCTTACTCACTTAGCACCCCCATACTACTAATCTCACCATTCCAGCCCAATGGCCCTTAATCCATAATTCTCCAATAATTCAACAAAATACCTGAAATTCTGGACTCAGACACGCGATGTCGTACAGGATGTCACGACATTACTATCTGAATGCTTTTAAACAAATGAACAGAAAGTAAACTGAATATCAACACAAGAAAGTTGTTAACCCAGTTCGGTGCAATCACACCTACATCTGGGGGCTACCAAGCCAGGGAGGAAGTCCACTATAAGTAATATTAATTCAAGGTAATACAGATCAAGATTACTCCTTTCACTTAATATCTACCCAATGCAACTTCAATCTAAAACTTCTTAGATCAGAGATCCTACTCACTCCCCCTCAATCACAGCAGTGATGACAAACGCTCTACTAATAACAGAAGAAGACACACTTCAAAGACACAACTTGATCTTGCTTAAAAGCTTTGATCAAGTACAATAGTACTCTTGCTTAAAAGCTTCGAGTACTTCTTACAACTCAAACCAAAACACCTAGACCAAGACAATCATCATGATGATTGTTTGACTTACAAGAAAACTAGAACGCAAAACTTAAAAACAAAGAACTCTCAAAGCTTCTCAATCCAAAAACCCTAACGTGATCAGCAGCTTCTTCGTAGAATATATAGCCTTCATAAAACACGGCAGCTGGGCCTTGGATCCAAATTAGTTTTAACCCTAATAAAACTAATTTCCATAAATCAAGGAACTAAAAATAATAACCATCAAAGACGTCCTTGAATCAGATCAGAATCCAACATTACCAAATAAAGCGCATAGGATCTTATCAGATCACATAACCATAAATAGTAATAGAAAAGAACGTAACAGCTGCGAATGTCATGACATCGGCCTTGACATCAGGTAAAGGCCTGCATAAGAAAAACTTTACAACAGTAGAAAGCATGTCATGACACCAGATTTGACAAGATAGAAACACACGAGTTTTACCAAAAATTACAGCCAATCAACAACATCTACAAACTCCCCCTTTGGCAAATTTTTGGCTAAAACACTAATAGATGTAACCAAACAGATATCAGAGCATACACAGCAGCCAACAACAGAAAAATAAATTCTGTAAGCAAACAACAGCATCTTGATTAATCACCAGAAAACCAGAAAACATCTACTTTATCAACTGTTACAGAAACCACTTGTCATTGTCAGGGAGAACTAGGGAACACCCATAATAAAGAAAACAACAAAAAAACAACCATGTCCATCAGCCAACAAGAAAAACCAAAAGACAACCAAAACAACAAAACAACCACCCCACCATTACTCCCTCTTTTTAGCCACAAAAGGAGCCAAAACACAATCAAAATCAGAGCTAATCATCAGACCCATCACTGTCTTCATCACTAGAGCCACCAGGATTGTCATCACTTGAGCTACTAGTCTCTTCAGCAGCATCACTACTCCCACTTTCAGCACCCTCAGCTTCAGCATCCTCAGCCTCTTCCTCAGCCGCTTCCTCAGCACCTTTGTCTTCATCCATATTGTCACCATCCCTCTCACCAGCAAGGTCATCATCTGTAGACTGCTCAAGACTTTGGATGAGCTTTTCAAGTTTCAGCTTCCTGTTGTCCAACTCTTGACAAGTCTCTTTCAGCTCAGCAATAAGAAGGGCTTTGTTCACAGACTTGCTGGGTTGTGATGTCCCAGCAGATGTCATGTCATCAGACCTCTGAAGCAGCTTGTAGTGAAAAGACAAAGCACTCTCCCTCTTACATACAGAATCTTTACTTTTCAGAATTCCAGGGTGTTGCTTGAGGATTATCCCACATATCAGAGATGGGAAAGCAATGGGAAGCTTGGTAGCAGAGGTACCAACATGCCTCATAGTTTGATCAAATATGTAAGTCCCATAGTCAAATTTTGTCTTGGTTCCCACAGCATATATGAATCTTCTTAGGCCAACAGCAATGGTAGAAGTGTGATTGGTAGGCACCCAGTTAGCAGCACCAATTTTGTGCAGCAATGCATACCTGACATTAAGAGAACTAGCAGACAGTTTGCTCTTTATGGGCCACTTCTTAACCTTACCACCAGTGATTACCTTGCACACCTCATTATCAGTCACTTCAAGCTCAGGTTGAGCCTCAGCATCTCTACCTAGATATAGGTTGATAACAGCAGGGGAAAAATCAATACACTTTCTTCTAACATACACCTTATGAAAATCATCAGTTCTTCCATCACCACAATCTTGAGACAAATTCACAATAAATTCCTTCACAAGCATTTCATAACACTTTGAAAAATGAGTAACAGTTTTAATCAAACCTGCAGACTTGATGAGCTTCATGACCTCTTGACATTCCAGAGCATCATTAGCTAATTCTCTTTCTAGAGCCAGCCTTCTTTGATAAACAAACTTCCACTGGATAGCATTTGAAGCATAGTGCAAGTAAATGTTGTCCAAAGGAACATCACGAACCTTTGTGGAGGATTTTGTGACAGCAATCTTCTTCTTTGATGGGATGTCAGGGACATCACTTAAGACATCATCTTCAGGGGCAGAAACACTTCTTTCCTTCCTCTTCTTCACTGCAGTCTTGCTCCCAGTGGTTGAAGGTTCAGCAGGGACCTTCTTGATCTTCTTTATAGTGACCTTCTTTTGAGGAGTAACTTGAGGAGTAGCTTGAGGTTTGGAAAAATCTTGATCACAAACCTGTTTGCCCTTACGAGTCTTGACTCTATGAGAGATGCTAGAGATGAGCTCATCATCAGCAATGTCAATAGAATCATCCAGATCATCCAGATTCACCACATCATGCACAGTAGGGCCTTCATTAAGGGTTTCTTTAGAAGGAGCAACAGGAACCTCTTCAGCTTTCTCAGGTTCAAGAATCTCAGCATCTTTAGTACCAGATGTTTCAACATTGATAGCTTCAGATGTCTCAACATCTTTGGCACCAGGGGTCTTCTCATCATTGTTGTCAACAGATGTCTCAACATCACCCTGATCTTTGCTAGCATCATCTTGACCATCTTGATCATCTTTGCTGTTCTCAGAGGCAGGAATTTGGGCTAGAGGAACAAATATTCCATCAACCTGGTGCCCTTCATTCAAGATTCTTGTGACAATATCTACGATCGCATTGTGAACATAAGCAGAGCCCTCTCTACCTTGAATAGAAAAAGTTTCTGGAACAGATCCACCAGTTGATTTTCTTGCATGCATCTTTCTTGGTAGATTAAGAACAGGATCGGTAGCAGGAACAGAGTTCAATGGCACAACATTCAACACAACATCTTGATCACTCACCACATTGGGTGCCCTAGATCCTGATGCTGCTTCAAAGGAAGGAGACGATTTCTTTGAGGGAGAACTCTGAGACATGATGAGAGAAAATAGAATGCCGGGTAAAGGTTTGTGAATGCAGAGACACAGAGAGGTAGCGTGAGTGTTGAGGAAAGGTTTTAGGGGAATGGAAACCGTTTGGGCAAATTGTAAAAGGGGGGGAAAATACACTTTAATGTGTAATGATAGCAAATATTTGGAGAGAGAAATAATGTTGGCCCCACACCCAATTAATTGCTATAATCCTTCACAAAGACAAATGCCTAGTTTACTTCTTAGATTTTCAAATTGATTTGCATCCAAGGCTTTTGTGAAAATGCCAGCCAGTTGAAGATTTGTAGCAACATGTTCCAAGGCAATTATTTTATCCTCAACAAGATCTCTAATGTAGTGGTGTCTAATATCAATGTGCTTGGTCCTGCTGTGCTGAATGGGATTCTTTGAAATGTTAATGGCACTTAAGTTGTCACAATATAATGTCATGACATCTTGTGTGACATTGTATTCTGTTAACATTTGTTTCATCCAAACAAGCTGAGAGCAACTACTTCCTGCTGCAATGTATTCTGCCTCTGCAGTGGATAAAGACACACAATTTTGTTTCTTGCTGAACCATGAAATAAGATTATTCCCCAAGAAGAAACATCCTCCTGAAGTACTTTTTCTGTCATCAGCACTTCCAGCCCAATCTGCATCACAATATCCAGTGAGAATAGGTTCACACCCATGAGAGTAGAGCATTCCATACTCACAAGTACCATTCACATATTTCAGGATCCTCTTGACTTGGTTGATATGACTGATCTTGGGATCTGCTTGATACCTAGCACACACCCTAACAGCAAAAGCAATATCAGGTCTACTGGCTGTGAGATACAGCAGGCTTCCTATCATGCTTCTGTATAAACTTTGATCAACACCGGTTCCCTTTTCATCTTTGGACAATTTTAAGTGAGTAGGAGCTGGTGTTCTTTTGTGAGTAGCATTTTCCATTCCAAACTTTTTAACAATGTTTTTAGCATACTTACTCTGAGAGAGAAAGATTGAGTCTTCCATCTGTTTAACTTGCAGCCCAAGAAAATAAGTTAATTCTCCAACTAGGCTCATTTCAAATTCTGATTGCATCTGATCAACAAAATGTCTTGTCATCTTGTCTGACATCCCACCAAACACAATATCATCCACATAGATTTGAGCAATCAGGATCTTCCCTCCTTCATCTTTAACAAAAAGAGTTTTATCTATCCCTCCTTTCCTGTACCCATTACTAGTAAGAAACTCAGTTAGTCTCTCATACCAAGCTCTAGGGGCTTGTTTCAGGCCATAAAGAGCTTTTCTTAGTTTGTACACATAGTCAGGATGGTTTGGATCAGCAAAACCTTTAGGTTGCTCCACATAAACTTCCTCATTCAAGTACCCATTCAAAAAGGCACTCTTCACATCCATCTGGTATAATTTGAATTTTAGAATACAAGCAACTCCTAGCAGTAATCTAATTGACTCAAGTCTAGCAACAGGAGCAAAGGTTTCATCAAAGTCAATTCCTTCAACTTGAGTGTATCCTTGAGCAACTAGCCTTGCTTTGTTTCGGATAACAGTTCCCAGTTCATCTGACTTGTTCTTGTAAACCCATTTTGTTCCAATGACATTAGTACCTTTAGGTCTTGGTACCAGCTCCCATACTTCATTCCTTTCAAACTGACCTAATTCTTCCTGCATGGCATTAATCCAGAACTCATCTGTTAATGCTTCCTTAACATTCTTAGGTTCGATTTTTGACACAAAACAAGAGTTTGAAGCTAGTTCTCTTGACCTTGTAGTAACTCCACTGTTGAGATCTCCTATAATAAGTTCACTAGGATGATCTTTTTGAACTCTTATAGATGGACTCTTGTTAGGAGGTTCAGTCTCAGACTCTGTGATAGTAGGACTGCAATCATCTTCTCTTGTAGATCCTTCAGCTGTGATATCCCAGAATGTTCCGACATCTTTTGTACATCTGCTTGATTGTAGACATCATCAACCACAACATTTATGGACTCTATTATTACTCTGGTTCTTGAGTTGAACACTCTATAGGCTCTACTGTTTGTAGAGTAGCCCAGAAAGATCCCTTCATCACTCTTGGAATCCATCTTCCTTCTGTGATCTCTATCAGCAAGAATGTAACACTTACTACCAAACACATGGAAGTATTTGACAGTGGGTTTTCTTCCCTTCCAGATCTCATATAGTGTGGTAGAGGTTCCTTTTCTTAAGGTAACTCTATTATGGACATAACAAGCAATATTCATGGCTTCAGCCCAGAAGTAGATAGGAAGATTCTTAGCATGGATCATAGCTCTGGCTGATTCTTGAATGGTTCTATTTTTTCTTTCAACAACCCCATTTTGCTATGGAGTAATAGGAGATGAAAATTCATGATGTATTCCTTCAGAGGAGCAGAACTCAGCAAACTTTTGATTCTCAAATTCCTTTCCATGATCACTTCTAATTCTCACAACACCATTTTCTTTTTCTCTTTGAATTCTTTGACACAGGTCCTTGAAAACATCAAACACATCTGACTTTTCTCTGATGAAGTTTACCCAAGGGTATCTGGAGTAGTCATCCACAACCACATAAGCATATTTCTTTCCTCCAAGACTTTCCATTTGCATTGGTCCCATCAAGTCCATATGGAGCAGTTCAAGAACTCTGGAAGTGGTCAGATGTTTAACCTTTGGATGTGACATCCTGGTTTGTTTTCCTACCTGACATTCACCACATATTCTCCCTTCATCAATTTGAAGATTAGGAATTCCTCTCACAGCTTCCAGAGAAATAATCCTTTTCATACCTCTTAGATGAAGGTGGCCAAGTTTTTGGTGCCACAGCTTTGCTTCTTCTTCTTTAGAACATACAGTTGAGTAGCTGGATTCATGGGACACCCAGAAGTAGCAGTTATCTTTAGATCTGACTCCCCTCATTACTACTTCCTTTTCTTCATTAGTAACCACACACTCAGCTTTAGTGAAGTTGACTTGGTATCCTTGGTCACAGAGTTGGCTGATGCTTATGAGGTTAGCAGTCAGGCCTTTGACCAACAAAACACCTTCTAAATTTGGCACTCCTGAACAGTCTAGTTTTCCAACTCCTTTGATTTCTCCTTTAGCTCCATCACCAAAGGTTACATAGCTAGTAGAGTGATTCTTGATATCAACAAGCAGATTCTTGATTCCAGTCATGTGTCTGGAACATCCACTGTCAAAATACCAATCTTCTTTGGCTGAAACTCTAAGAGATGTATGGGCTATTAAAGCCATATTTTTAGGTTTCCATTGTTGCTTCTGGATGGGCATGATCTGCTTAGGTTTGTAGTAAGGAGCTTGATCTGGGTATCCATATAATCTGAAGCAAAAGGGCTTAATGTGTCCAAATCTTCCACAGTAGTGACATCTCCATCTTTGAAACTTTTTCTTCATTCCACTTTTGTCTTGATGTTGAGTCACATGTTTTGACATTGGTTTCAACATCTCAGCTTCAGGTTTAGCTCTGCTATTATCTTGGGAATGTTTCTTTGCACCAACAAATCCTATACCAGACATATCTCCTGAACTTTTTCCAATCTGCAAAATCTCCTCCAACATATCCGAGCCACTGTTCAACATTTTTACAGATTTTGACATCTGATCAAGCTTGGATTGTAACATGATAATTTCACTGTTTAGTTCAGATATAGTTTTACTAAGTCCTTTGTTATCAGCCTCCAACTGAACTATGTATTTCTTCTGCTTTTCACCTTGTTGACAAACTTCAGCACTTCTGATACACAGCTTTCTGTAGGAGGCTGCCAGTTCTTCAAAGGTTAGCTCATCTTCACTAGAGTCTTCATCAGAATTACAAACCCCAGTAAGGGCTGTGACATGTTTGGCTGATTCTTCTTCAAAATCACTCTCAGACTCTTCATCAGACCAGGAGACTGACAATCCTTTCTTTTGTTTCTTGAGATAAGTAGGACATTCAGCTCTAATATGTCTATACCCTTCACATCCATGAAATTGAATCCCTTTGCTGTGATTGTACTTTTCTTCTGGTTTTGCTCTTCTGCCAGAGTCATAAGATCTGCTGGTGTCTGATGAGATGTTCTTGGCATTAGGTCTTGGCTTCTGATCCATTCTTCTCATTATTTTGTTTAATTGTTTACCAAGCATAACTATAGATTCAGATAGATTCTCTTCTCTATTTTCCTCTGCTTCTTCTTGAGAGTTGGACACAAACGCTATGCTTTTGTTTTTTTTTCAGAATTGTCACTGATCTCCATCTCAAAGGTTTGAAGAGATCCAATTAACTCTTCTACCTTCATTTTGCTGATGTCCTGTGCCTCTTCTATAGCTGTAACTTTCATATCAAATCTCTTAGGTAGGGATCTAAGGATTTTTCTTACCAGCTTTTCATCAGACATTTTCTCTCCCAAAGCTCCTGAGGTATTAGCAATATCAAGAATATTCATATGAAAATCCTGAATACTTTCATCATCTCTCATCCTTAGATTTTCAAACTTCGTAGTTAGCAGTTGAAGTCTTGACATCTTCACTTTGGAGGTGCCCTCATGAGTAGTCTTGAGGGTATCCCAGACATCTTTGGCTAGTTCACACTGGTGTACTAGTCTGAATATATTCCTGTCAATTCCATTGAATAAAGCATTTAAAGCTTTAGAGTTGCCAAGCGCCAATGCCTCCTCATCTTTGTCCCATTCTTCCTCTGGTTTAAGAGTTTTCTTGCCATCTTTATCAGTAATGACAGGATGTTCCTATCCTTTGTTCACAGCTCTCCATGCTTTACTATCCACGGATTTCAGAAAAGCCACCATGCGAGGTTTCCAATAATCATAATTGGAACCATCCAGAATGGGTGGTCTAATCACAAATCCACCACCTTCTTTGTCCATAGTACCAGAAAATACTGTCCCTAGATCTCACCCAGTAAAAAAAAACAGGCAGGGTGCCTGCTCTGATACCAATTGAAATTCTGGACTCAGACACGCGATGTCGTACAGGATGTCACGACATTACTATCTGAATGCTTTTAAACAAATGAACAGAAAGTAAACTGAATATCAACACAAGAAAGTTGTTAACCCAGTTCGGTGCAATCACACCTACATCTGGGGGCTACCAAGCCAGGGAGGAAGTCCACTATAAGTAATATTAATTCAAGGTAATACATATCAAGATTACTCCTTTCACTTAATATCTACCCAATGCAACTTCAATCTAAAACTTCTTAGATCAGAGATCCTACTCACTCCCCCTCAATCACAGCAGTGATGACAAACGCTCTACTAATAACAGAAGAAGACACACTTCAAAGACACAACTTGATCTTGCTTAAAAGCTTTGATCAAGTACAATAGTACTCTTGCTTAAAAGCTTCGAGTACTTCTTACAACTCAAACCAAAACACCTAGACCAAGACAATCATCATGATGATTGTTTGGCTTACAAGAAAACTAGAACGCAAAACTTAAAAACAAAGAACTCTCAAAGCTTCTCAATCCAAAAACCCTAACGTGATCAGCAGCTTCTTCGTAGAATATATAGCCTTCATAAAACACAGCAGCTGGGCCTTGGATCCAAATTAGTTTTAACCCTAATAAAACTAATTTCCATAAATCAAGGAACTAAAAATAATAACCATCAAAGACGTCCTTGAATCAGATCAGAATCCAACATTACCAAATAAAGCGCATAGGATCTTATCAGATCACATAACCATAAATAGTAATAGAAAAGAACGTAACAGCTGCGAATGTCATGACATCGGCCTTGACATCAGGTAAAGGCCTGCAAAAGAAAAACTTCACAACAGTAGAAAGCATGTCATGACACCAGATTTGACAAGATAGAAACACATGAGTTTTACCAAAAATTACAGCCAATCAACAACATCTACAATACCAAATAATTCTAAATAATAATTTAATTTCCAATTAAATTAAAATTAGAAAGTATGGGGTGTTACAACTCTCCCCCACTAAAAGAGTTTTCATCCTCGAAAACATACCTCAAGTAACCAGCTCGTATAAGAGTCCTTTACCTGAGTCTCCAACTCTCAATTAACATTACCATCAGTCAATCCCCAAAAATCCATCTTACATAACCAACAGGAAACATGTTTCATACATTCAAATCTAAGTTCTTACGTCGCATTTGGCTATCCAAAAATATACCACTCGTTATATCTCCAAAAGGTTAACTACAACAGGACATTGAGGTACAACCTATACAATACGCTCAACAACCGAGTAATACAATTACACAATCCATAGTATGATCACACTTGATCAACAATGCAGTAATGCATTCCATCTACCAAACATACCAACCTTAGACACACTCTTCCATCTGAGCGATAAGGTAATACTTACACTTTTCACCAACCGCTTCCTTCAAGAAACTCAATACTCATATTCCTATACCATTGAATTCCAATTATCTGACTCCTCTTAAGTCACACCAGTAATTATCCAACACGTTACATTCCACTTTTTCCGCACTACTCTGACTACTCATCACAATCATCTATACCAAATAGATTTCTGAGTTTTACCCGATTCCGACTCTCTTTACTTATTCGTTCAAGAATCATTCTTCATCATTCATGGTACCAATTTACCACTCAGTAATACTTACTCGCACTCAGAAACAATTTCCAGAGTTACTACATCTATTGAAACATCTTAACCATCAGAACGAGTACACACACAAGTAATTATAGTCACACTCATCAGCTTCAATATATTGTTTCTTACAAAATAGCATCAAACTGAGTCACGCTCTCTACTAAGAATTAAATCGATTTCTCCCTTCATACAGTATAATTCCTCATTATATATGGAAATCTACAATAACCCTTAACAACAACACCAAATTATTATAGCATCAAGTAGCATTAACTCTTCGTTTAAATTTCGCTGAATACATACTCATTAATTACGTACAACCGTAATAACATATTCATCATCTCGGTAATTATTCAAAAGGGTTCTAATTCTTTGATACGACATCATTACCTCCACTAGATTCTAAATCCAACATATAAATCAATACATATTCTCTATGTAGGCTTCCGACATATTAATTCCTCACTGCTCATGAATAGTACTTGCACACTACTCCAAATCATACTTTTGCTGTGCGACACCGATTACCCGTCTTAAGTCACCGTCCAATATGTTGCACTCTTTCATATTCACTTCTTCATAAGTTCACACAACATAGTGAGTGATTATTCTCACGGCTTAGTATTCATCACATCTTAAACCTTTAAGGTAACAAAACAAGTTCATCTCATTTATATGATTTCCGTCTACTATCAACAAGAGATTAAGGGTGATCAAGTCCTCAATTTGTCAATAGATAGTTAAAAATCATATTTAAGCATAAACCGTTGTTACTACATAACAGTGTCCTTTCCGGGTTTGCACTCAAACTCATTAACATCGTCATAGTTCAATAATTCACTATAGTGTCCTTCTTCTAGAGTATTCTTCCGAAGCTCAAAACATCAGTTACACAAATCCAATCACTCAACCTCATTACACCGTTCTCGTCGATTCTGAATTCACCGCCTTTACCTTGGTAATTCAAAGTCAACCTATCGATCAACTCAACGTCATCTTCCTGACCTTTTCTAATCTCGTCAAGAATACCACTAGTCATCTTTAGCATACCCAAGCTAACACTATTAGAAGTGCCTTCACATACCAACTCAAGTCTCAAAATTGTCCAATTAAATCCAACTCATTCATCATTAGCACCGACATTTTTAAGACTTCTTACGCAACACAATGGCACAACATTTTCCTCATTAGGATGGTAATTCAAACCAAAGTCCTAATCCTAAAAAAAAAATACTCTAATCATCTCTACTGCCTCATATTAAGCCCTTTCTGATCAAAGAGGTACTTCAACTCTTATAATCACAAAACACTTTGAATCTTAAACAATACAATTAACCTGCAAGACCAAGACAACATTCATAACTCGTGGTTTTACTCCCAATCCTGTGACGTCTTTCACATCCCAATATCATTTCCACTCGAAATCTCAACAAGTCTTCCTCACATTCAATAGGTGTCAGAAATCCTCTAAAATTCTTCCTTTATACTTATCGTCACTTTGCCATCACAAATACGATTTCAAGAGTTCTAAAGTTTATTCCATCTTTGCTACTAATTCAATCCTCACTAAAATCCATCGTTACTCAAATCATCTTTATTACCGAATATCTCATCGACTTATTCATCAACAACATGTCTTACTCAACTTCGTTTCGAATAATCACGGTAGTAGGCATTCCTATTCAACAAATTTCACGCTTCCTTAACTGAATTCAGAATATTTTCTCATAGGATCACCTCTACTGTATTTATAACTCTCCCATAATGTAGAACATAATCTCTCCTCTTCATAGGTTCAAACGGCACATTAATCCGACACTCGGAACTCAAGATATGAATTTTCCAATCATTGCCCGAAAATGCAACACTGACATCATGCAGCGACACTCTATACGATATATCCATAACTCCTCAATTGGTAAATTCAATTCTTAAAATTACTCCTCAACAAACCTTCTAATTATTCCTTCGATCCATTCAACACTGACACTGACATCCCGTGCAGTACCAATAAACAAGTCTAGTTATAAGAACAAGAGTAACCGTAACTTCGCCTCCTTCCAACGTCATCCTGTCACAATTAATTATGTTACAGCTGCTGCAACCATTTTTATAACAAAGTTCATCTTGTTAGCTTTCTGACGCTTCAAACGGAACTCAATTCGGATGTCCAGAACTCCAGTTATGAATTTTCGAAGTTCCGCAGCTATTCAGCAATTTTCCTGCGTTTTGCTTACGAAAATCTCTCTCCAAAACTCATTCTCTTCAACTCTATCACATTCCAAACAGCCCCTTATCGTATCTCTTCACTTCCAAACATTCTTATGACTTGAGCAACACATCCTATCGCCGAAGTGCGATTTCTGAAACATTACAACATCAATCCTCTTTGCAACTTGCAGTTGAATCTCTTCCGAGGTGTAAGGCTACACAACTGACAACTTCGCAACACACCAGCAGAGCTGACACATTGCAACTCTCTAATTTTCCCCTCCTCCAAATAATCATCAATTACCTCTAATCATCTTCTTTCAAGATGTTCCAACTCAATTACCAGCCAAGTCTTAATTCCAAGTCACCTTCTATTCGGGAAACAACAAACTCCAACAACGCTTGCACTGTTGCCAACAACAGCCTACTGAATCAATCATCTTACAAATGAAACATCACCGAGAAGCCAAGCTTCTCCCCCACTTGTTTCAATCCAATACCTGCAACAAAACAAACAAGTACCGATAGTGATTCACTCACATGTCGTGTACCAAGGGATAAACCGCCGACAGTATACAACTGTCGCGCAACTCAACTGACTCCACAATTGGCCGGACGGACCGACCTGCTCTGATACCACTATTGTAACACCCTTCTAAACCACCGCGGAAATTAATAAAATAATTTAGAGTAAAACATGAAAACAAGGGTGCCACAATTCAATTTAAAACAAATTATCATAAATCAATTGTCATGCTTCACTTAGGGGCAAACCATCCATTTAACAAAATCATGTTTCTATACAGCGGAATATTAATCAACAAATAAGCATAACATCATCTATGCAATATCTCACAAAATTACTCCAATAACAATAACATAGAGTATCATCATCAAATCTAAGCTAGCGTTCCCCTAGTGTTACAATATCAGAGCATGACACCGACGCTATACTAAACAAACTGACTCATGAGCTAATCCTCACTGAGCCCAAAAGCCGCTATCCTCAATCTGAAAATATCAACAGTAAGGGTGAGTCTCATTCACAATTAACAAATGTTATCGAATCGTAAACAATAACACATCATAGTCACATTTTTCATCCAATTTCATTATATTCAGATTATCAGGAAGTACTCATCAACACACAACAACAAATAGAATACATTACCAAGAGACAACACCATAATTCATCCACACAAATCATAACCATTACACAATCATCACATATTATAACATTGGACAATCTTCCATTCATGTTATAATAACACAAGTAGCCTAATGCAAATGCAACTATATGCATGTGGTACCAAAATCTGGGATAACCCAACTCACCGATCCACCATCGTCAAGGATACGGCAACACCCACTCACTAATTCCACACAATGGGAATTAGCTACCACTGATCCACCATCGTTAAGGATCAGCCACATAATGATAATGAAATGCATGTATCAACCATAACATGCTCATCATCAACATTAAACAACCAAATGTCATAATCATCAACCACCACAAAATAAATAGCCACACACAGTTATGCTATTTCTCAACCATAATAAAGTACATATTTTACACCAACAATATATGTATAATAAACACCAATTACAACCACAACATCATGACAGGTAAATCATTCATTAAGGTGTCTGTATGCATAAACCACCACATAGTACAACAATAATAGCGCCTCTCGCAATCGTGTACCAAGTACAACAAATCAACCCAACAACAACAGAGCATTTACATCATCATTCATCAAAACACATGATAACCATATTTACCATGAACAACATCCATTTGCATAACAAGCAGAAACAACCACATTATCACAGCACACATCATTGCACATATTCAATTATGCAAACAACAATCATTGCACCTCATCAACTATGCAAAACCAGAATAAACCACATTTGGAGAAAATGATACTTTTCAAAATAAAATCATGTTATTGTTGTTTTATTTATTTCATATGGTAGAGCATTCAATTTAGGAAACAACGTCCAAAACGGCGTCTAAAACGGACTTACGGTTTGAAAGTTACACATCTTTAACTTTTTACAAGAAAACAATTATCGCTACAGCACGCGGCGTCACACCCAGTCCGCAGCGCGTAACGAATAGAAAACACGCCTTCGCGGCGCAAACACAGGTTCGCGGTGCGGAACGAGAAAATCACTACGCCTTCGCGGCGCGCACCCAACTTCGCGGCGCGAACTGGCAAAAGTCAGAGCCTTCATTGCATTTTACAGCATTACGGGATTTACCCCAAAATCCCCAAAAACCAAACCAAGTTATGTCATGAACCTCAAATACCACCATATCAGCCACATACATGTTATAACACAAATATAACACACAAAGAGGATCATTTAATCATCATAACAATCATATAATCATACAATTCATCAAATCATACAATTCCCCTCAAATCATCCCAAAACCCCAATCCATCATATAACCAATTGACACAAACAATGCATCTAAATCCGTCCTATTATCTATGATACGATAAAAGATATTAACCGGAAGAGTCCCCCCTTACCTTAGCCAAAGGACTTGATTAACCCTCTTCCTCTTCTGTTCCTCTTTCACGTATCATCTTTCCAATCTCTCATCTTCTCTGCTCTGCTTTTCACGTTCCTTTTTCCTTTTTCCCAATTTTCCTTATTTCCTTTATTTTATGAAAACATAAAATAAATAGTAACGAGCTTACTCACTTAGCACCCCCATACTACTAATCTCACCATTCCAGCCCAGTGGCCCTTAATCCATAATTCTCCAATAATTCAACAAAATACCAAATAATTCTAAATAATAATTTAATTTCCAATTAAATTAAAATTAGAAAGTATGGGGTGTTACATTCCCGGTGAAGGCTCTTTCCTAATTAGAGATTTGTAGTTCAAACCCCCAAGATGAATTATTCCCGATGAAACGTTTTGGCCAAAACCTTAGAATCCAAAAAAATAGGACACATCCACCCAAGAGGAATTATTCCCGGTGAAACCTCTTACCCATTTGCTTAAAGCCAAAATAAGATCAAAACCACATAGCTTTCTCTTGTGCTATAACAAGGACCCTCGACTAGCCTCCTCTTGGGCTTTGTACAAGGACCCACAGGCTTCTTAAAAGCATTTTCAGCTTCCTCTTGAGCTTGTATACAAGGACCCATCAGGTTTCTTATAAACATAGGAACAGGTCTTTAGTCACCTTTTAACATACCCTAGTGAGTTTCTTCCAATTTAAACCAGACTTTAAACAAGCTAAGTTTGTCTCAATTTTACATTGAGTACACCTTTTGGAATGAGAGACATGGACAGTCTCTGTCACCCTTATCTTCATTAATCTTCCTTAGCAGAGTCTAGGATCCATACTTGTTTACCCTCAATAAGTGTCAGCCTTCATCTTGGGCTTTAAACAAGAAGTCTCATTAGATAATCTTTCTGCCATCATTTTAACAAAACCCCTGGAAAGGGTTAGCCTCCAAAGTCAATTAATAAAAATCTGTTTAAAAGAACAAAACCCTTGGAAAGGGTTAGCCTCCAAGTTCAGTCAATAAACAGTTAAAACCCATGGAAAGGGTTAGCTTCCAAAAATCATTCTTTTCAAAAGATAAATTCTCCAGCAGTTAAAACCCCTGGAAAGGGTTAGCTTCCAAAAAACCTCATTCTTAAAAAAGATAAACTCACCAGCTGAGTCAAAATCCCTGGAAAGGGTTAGCTTCCAAAAAATCAGTCTTTTAATAAATAAATCCTTCAGTAGAGTCAAAACCCAACAAAAATAGTTAGCCTCAACCTTGGGCTTCATACAAGGCACCAAAACAATAAAACTCCCCTGTTAATAGTCAGCCTCAACCTTGGGCATTGTACAAGGCAGATAATAGAGTCTCCCCAGTGAGTCCTTCATCATTCAGGTAGCCACAACCTTGGGCTTTGTACAAGGCAGATAAACCATACTTCATGTGTCAAAGATTCCTAACATCTAGGATATTTTCCCTATTAGAGTCATTCATACTCAGTCAGCCACAACCTTGGGCTTTGTACAAGGCAGAAAATATTATTTTTCCTAGCTAGAGTCAGCCTCAATTCTGGGCTTTGTACAGAATACAAAAATTCCTTGTAATTAACCCCCAGTGGAGTCATCTCCCAGAGTCAATAAATAATACATTAATCAAAAAGCGACAAAGTTGGGCCTCATACAATCCAGTTAAAGATCAAATCTTTTATACAGTAGATAGACATAGCTTATCTCTATAGAGAGATCTTTCCTCTATCTCACCACATTCAAACAAACAAACATTATATTTCATTTTAATTTTAATCAAGTCTCCCGTTTAGGATTTTGAAAGGCATGAGCTGGCAGTAAAACCCAGACATGTGGTAACTTTCCCTAATTTGGATGAGCATCTTTCTTTCATTTAAGAGGAATTTGACTGGTATACTTGCACATACACAAGTAAGGTCCCCCTCTTGAATGAAATGAATTCAGTTATTCTGTCACTCTTTTAATGTTTGTGGTGGAATAGTAGAAATACCTCTCTGTAAAGATAAATTCATGTCTCTTTACTGTAAACAGAGATTTAATTCAAGCTTTAACCTTGAGCTTCAAGCAAGGCACCCAAAAAATAATTAATAATTAATTAGTTCCCCGAACTACATTAAGCTCGGACTTCCATTAGGGATATGTAGGCATGAGGTTCACAAGGAATCTCAGCGAGCTAATAAAATACCAAAAAATAGTCAGTCAGTCTGTCTGTCTTTCTTTTATTCAATTCAATTCCTTCTCCTAATACAAAGGAGAAACTTTCCCAATAATCATTAGCAGCACAAACACATTTAGACACAGAGAAGGTTCCTGTAGAGTACTACAGATATGTAGGGTGCTTAAACTCTTCCCTATGTATAACCGACCCCCCGGACTCCAGAATTTCTAGTCTAGGTGAATCCCCACACTTAGCAAACTCCTAGGGTTTAGTTGAGATCTTTTTTCCCCTTTCCTACTCGTAGGACAAATAAGAAAGTTCGTGTGATATTGTAGGAAGAACTGAAACAAAATTCATCCCACCACGGGCGCATTCTCCTTCCAAATTTCGCGTGAAGGGTCTAGCGTGCCGTCCTCCCAAGTGAAACGGGGAGGTAAAAAAAACGACAACCACAGATGTGTTGCCTACATTTGATGCATTATGGATATTGCACGGGCGAGTATAAATAGAGGAGTTTTTCCAAAACGCTCTCCTCGGAGGAACAATGTGCATGGAATTCTTATTAAGACATAGATGACACTAAAATACATGAGGCAACGTAGAAGCATGAGGTTCGACATATTATAGTATTTGTATTAGGGATAGTATTATCGTTTGTGTTGTGAAAAACGATGTCAAGAACATAGTATAATAGGGAATTAGGGAAGATAAGAAGAACGCAAGAATTTGTTATAACTTCTATTCTTTTACTTTCTCATAAAACAAGATTACAAGTTTACAAGAATAACAAATAACCTCTCTCACCCTAAATTAGGATTTGCAGTTTAACAATGATGAGAGACTAGTATGTTATTTATAATAAAATCTAACATACTAACTAATGGGCTTTTTCCATAAGGCCCATTACACAAGCCAACTTAATAAACAAGCTAACTTAACAAATTATGGTTTAAACACTAAAACCTAATTTAACATGCTAACAATCCTAGCATCTTCGACACAAGCATGTGAACAACCTTCGACTTCATACTTAATCCTGTCGAACCAAGAAGCTATACTTCTACCATACTAGAGTTCGATCCAATATCTCACAAATCTCCACCTTGGATCTAACTCTACAACATCAAGGGAACGAACTAGCTTTCTTCATGCAGCTTTATCAACTGTATATAGTGGAAAAACTTGCAACTCGGCAATGTCTTGGTGATCATATCAGCAGCATTGTCCTCAGTCGAAACCTTCAGCACTTGGGCCTCTCCACGCTCGATTACTTCTTTGATGAAATGCAGCCTCACATCAATGTGCTTAGTTCGCTCATGATAGGCTGAATTCTTCGACAGGTGTATTGCACTTTGACTATCACATTTAACAGTGATACATCGACCTTGAAGTTTCAGCTCCTTCACAAAACCTTCAAGCCACAATGCTTCTTTCACAACTTCAGTTAGGGCAATATACTCTGCTTCAGTGGTTGATAGAGCAACAACCTTTTGAAGTGTTGCTTTCCAACTAATTGCAGTGCCAAACATAGTGAAAACATATCCAGAAATAGATTTTCTAGAATCCATACAACCTGCATAATCAGAGTCGACATATCCTTCGATTACTATTTTACTATCTTCACCCAAGGCTCCACCATAAATTAGGACCCTGTTCAGAGACCCATTTATGTACCTTAAAATCCACTTCAATGCTTGCCAGTGAGCCTTTCCAGGATTCACCATGTACCTGCTTACAAGACTTACTGCATATGCTATGTTGGGTCTAGTACATACCATAGCATACATCAAAGAACCAACTATATTAGCATATGGGATGCTATTCATATAGGCTCTTTCGACATCAGTACTGGGACACTGATCAATACTCAATTTGAATTGAGGGTTTATCGGAGTCACAATTGGCTTCGAATTGGACATACCAAACCTTTCGAGAATCTTTCGTAGATAAGCCTCTTGAGATAAGCATAACTTCGACTTCTTTCTATCTCTTTGAATGTCAATTCCAAGAATCCTGGAAGAAGCTCCCATATCCTTCATATCGAACTCCTTATTGAGTTCAGCCTTCACCCTCATTACATCTTCGACATTGTTGCTTGCTATGAGAATATCATCCACATAAAGCAACAAAATAACAAATGAATTACGAGGTCGAAATATGAAGTAAACACAATGGTCAGACTAAAGTGGAACATAAATGTTACCGAAAAAATTCATGAATAGATTTTAAGAGTGTCTTTTTTTCCTTTAAACAAAAACAATTACCTTAGAAAAGAAGTTTGTCATTTGATTGTGGGTTCCTTAACTTATTTAAAAATGGTTAAGCATGAAGATAAAATACACAGTGAGTATTCATTTAGAAAAGCTATTTCTATTTGCTAAAATATTATGGTATAGAAAATGGGGATTGCTGTTTCTTAAGTTGCTCCTATATTCTTGTGGTACGGCGATACATCTCTTTCATTGTCAGTGGTACGGCGATACATCTCTTTCATCGTCAGTGGTACGGCGCTACATCTCTTTCATCGCCAGTGGTACGTCGATGAATCATCTCTTTTTATATCATCAGTGGTACGGTGGTATATCTCTTCATGCCTTCAGTGGAACATTGGTATGTGTTATCGTCAGTGGTACGGCGGTACATATCTTTCATCGTCAGTGGTACGGCGTTACATCTCTTCATATCATCAGTGGTACGATGGTGTGTTTTCTGTTAACGGAAGATTGGTATTCTGATTCAGGATGCGTACTTTCTCATCCCCAGTGAAAGAGGATACCCCATTTTCTCATCTCCAGCGAAAGGTGATGCTTTAACCTCTCTGGTGCAAAGTGTTTTCCCCAGAGAAGTTTCTTTTCCCACCAAAGTTTCGTCTCTCCAACAAAGTCTTGCCTTCCCCAGTGGAGTTATGCCAACAAGACATTTGTTTCCCCAGTGGAGTCCTTTTCCTCCCCAGTGTTGTCGTGTTTTATCCTCATCATATGCATTCATTAAACATTGCATAGCATCTTAGGTTCAAAAATTGTGCTTTATATATTTAAGTCTCTTCGATTTCGTCAAAACGAAGATTTCCAATCGTCGTATCTCCAAATCGAAGAAACTTAAATAGGGGCATCTGTCATACCCCAATTTTTGACCCTAAGATCCTATATCATTCATATCCCAATCATTAATCAAGAGCTTCACTTGGAAGTTTTGTTTGTGGTGTTGCACTCACCTCATCGATAAGAGGGACCATCAAGCACCAATGATTGTTTATCTTATATGCATATTGTACTAACCCAAATACCAAAAATATTGCTTTGTTTCTTTGTAGGCTTTTGTTTTGTAGGTACCAAGCCAAGACATGCAATAAACAAGGCATTTTTCACATTTTGGACTGATGAAATCGATTTCCCTACTGGGTAAATCGATTTCCCTGCAGCAATCTTCAACAAAATCACATTCTGGACATCATGAAATCGATTTCCCTCCTGGGTAAATCGATTTCCCTAGTGTATTTTGCGCCAAATTCTCTTCTGGAACAGAGTGAAATCGATTTCACTCCTGAGGAAATCGATTTCCTTGGGGTGAAATTCAAAAAAATATAAGGAGGGAAGCATGACATCATTTTGGCACCAATTTTCTTTGATCATTTTTGTCATTTTACCAATTTTCCACCTCATCAAAATTAATTCCCTTCATTAAACCTTTTTTTAACCCCATTTTACCATTTTTACCATTTAAATACCATTTAAACACCAATTAAACACAAATTAATTACCAAATGCAAAAAGACCAAACTACCACTACTCTTGCTCCAATTCTATAAATAGAGACCTCTACTCTCTCATTTCACAAGCTTGGAGAGCCAAAAAATTGCTTGCAAATTCATTTCTCACCCTTTCCAAAACCCTCACCCAAAGTTCATTTTCCATAGAATTAGTGAGATTCGCATTGAATCTTGCTAGTTTTGAACTAAGCCTCCTACATTTCACTCTTTTCTTTGCTTGTTCATCTCCAATTGTGAAAGATCTACACACTTTGTGCTTGTTCTTGAAGCTACTTCAACACTTCATTCAAGAATTGGTAAATTCCTAAATTCTAAGATATAGATCTTTGTTGCTTGTGTTCAATGCATCTTTGATGCTATATTGGTGCTATTTGATGGTGGTTTGATGGAAAATTCGTGCTCCAATGGATATATGATCATAAGGTGTTTGTATATTTGTTCAAATCAAGTTTCATGCCTTTAAATGATGTTTTTGCTGAAATTTGCACTGATGAAATCGATTTCCTTAAGGCTGAAATCGATTTCATGCTGTACGTAACCTGTTTTTTTTGAAAACTGCACTATGGAAATCGATTTCCCCCTGCATGAAATCGATTTCCTGCTGGCAGAATGTGGTTTTTTGCCTTTTTTATGCTTGTTTTGGCTTCCTTCTTCCTCCACTTCATTAATATCATTGGATCTAGGATGTTGATAGGTTTGAAATAACCAAATCCATAATATTAGATGAATGATATTAATGATAGTGTGAGTTGATTATCTTTTATGATTTTCTTCTTCTTCTCCTTTTTTCTTTTGATCGATGAAAGTCTTAATACTTTGAGAATTCTTATGGATTCTTGGTAAAGACTAGATCGTTACCTATTTTCTTTTCGTGCGGTATTGCTTTCGGAGAATGATCTACATATCACTTCTCTCGCATGCATTAGCACATAAAGTTTTGACCGGCCTCGTTGTAGGGTGATTTCTACATAAATCACTTGGCGATCTGCTTAACATAGCGCAATATTTCGTGTCCCGAATAAAAAGATAAAACATGGAAGAGAATTGTATGCGGTTGATTTATGACTTATGGAAGTTTATCGTGTAGTCCCTATGATTTTATCAAGCTTCTGATAAATTTCCATTGAATTTAAATCCGAGAACATCCTTCACTCACCATCGATCTTTATTACTAACTTTGATAACATACTTGACAAGTTTCAAGATGGTTATCTTTAACATCTAACAACTAACTTTAATTTCCGCAATTTATTATATTGCTCTTTATATTTCTCGCTTTACCGCTTTATTTTATCATTTCACCATGTTTATGTTTCCGCCATTTTCTCTTTGTCCATTTGGACGTTTATATTCCGCTATTTTTTCTTTGTCCATTTGGACGCTATGTTTATGTTTCCGCTACTTTTTCTTTGTCCACTTGGACCATACTTTATTTTTACGCTAAAACACTAATAATCAATAAAAATCTAAAAAACACCTAAGGCTCTCTTTTGGACTATTGGTTACTATCCCTAGCATTTTGGAGATTCGGACTTATGGACTTAGTACCTCTGGACCCTTATGACATTGTTACTCTGCTGTTATTCTGTCTGTCTGGCATTGGATTGTTGTCTGTTTATGTGTGCAGGTATTTCTTTGAAAGCCCTTGATGGTTAATTTCAAGGCATTGATATAAGGATTTTACCCGAAAACAGCCGTTACTCTGCCCGATTTTCGTCAGAATTTTAATGTGCTTAATGCGAAATGGTGCTAAGATAATAAGTTCATCTGGATCCCTAAGTGGTAATATTTTGGTTTGGTATTGATAAGTCCAAAGGATGGGAAATCTACCTTAACTCACAATGCCAAGTGTTGGCTTCTTATTTCGGTTAGACCATTCTTTCCTTAGCTTTTATTTTACGCAATAGGATAGCCTCTTCATCTCCTCCCATTCTTAAATTTTCAAAATCTTCTCTCTTTTTACAAAACCTTCTTATGTTTGCAAACTTTTCAAAACTTTTCTTTAAAAAATATCTTTTGCCCTTAGTGGCTTTTTCTTCAAAAGTTTAGACACGGTTAATTGTCGAAACGAGTGGTTATACCCCACGATTTTGAAATTGATTGATATAATGAGATCTTTTCCGCGTGAGAGAGCTAGTGGCATACTCGTTGATTTTATCCGAGTTGGAGCCCTTCTTTCATTTGCGATGCAAAGAACTCATTTGTTCTCATGCTCAAGATCAATGGCTGAGTATTTCTCTCCGACGACGATAAAGTGTTTATTCGTTTTTAAAATGTTTTTCCCTTTAAGCGGAACTACATTAGCTCTGACTTCGCCATTGCACCGAGGAGGTATGTAGGCACAAGACTTAACGTCTTGCCGAGCTTATTTTAAAAATAAAACAAACCGTTTTTTAGCACACACACGACACAAATTTTCAAAAAGGTTCCTGTGGAGTACCACAGATATGAAGGGTGCTTAAAACCTTCCCCTTGTATAAACAACACCCGTACCTAAGATCTCTTCTTTTTGTTTTAAAAAACAAACTTTGGGTTTTATTCGTTCTTTTCCCTTTTCCTTTGGAAACAATAAAGCGCGGTGGCGACTTTCACTGAAATATTGAGTCGAGTCAATCCCATGGCTTCGATCTCAGATTTTCCCCGCTACAGTATGTTGTCAGCGTTTTTTAAGAGTTGACACTCTTAGACTTCATATTTTCATCTTCAATAGATGCCCATCACACTAGACGATGTGTCAAGCCTTCTGCATCTTCCGATAAGGGGAAGATTATTATACCACTCTAGGATTAGCATATATGAGACATTAAAGATGATGGTGACCTAATCGGAGTTGGCCTAGAGGATACCCTAAAGGAGATGATTGAAGACACTTGAGGGTGTCATGCTAGATTTAGATACCTAGAGAGTCTGTATGCACAACAGCTGACAAAGGAAATATCCTTTTGATTAGGATGGTTGGTTTATGGGTCACTCTGATGTATCTACATCTGCTTGAGCGAGTCATGCGCCAGTTCAGATATATGCAATTTATTCCAACGGCCCTTCCGATTATGCTCTTCCTTCTATGCACCACAAAGATGTAAATGCTATGTATGATGATTTTTTTAATCACCTGGCACCATTTGAAGCATGAGGTATCGTAGCTCCTAGTGACTAGAGCTGTGCATTTGACTACGTGTAGTAGTATTTCAGAGTGTCACATACTTATATGACACTAGAAGATCCATCTAGGCCAGGTCTGGGAGATCCACCTAGATCAGATCATTAGAAGATATTAGAGGGGGAGCCGGCTAGGGAAGATCATGTTGTAGATGTGTTGCCTACATTTGATGCATTATGGATATTGCACGGGCGAGTATAAATAGAGGAGTTTTTCCAAAACGCTCTCCTCGGAGGAACATTGTGCATGGAATTCTTATTAAGACATAGACGACACTAAAATACATGAGGCAACGTAGAAACATGAGGTTCGACATAGTATAGTATTTGTATTAGGGATAGTATTATCGTTTGTGTTGTGAAAAACGATGTCAAGAACATAGTATAATAGGGAATTAGGGAAGATAAGAAGAATACAAGAATTGGTTATAACTTCTATTCTTTTACTTTCTCATAAAACAAGATTACAAGTTTACAAGAATAACAAATAACCTCTCTCACCCTAAATTAGGATTTGCAGTTTAACAATGATGAGAGACTAGTATGCTATTTATAATAAAATCTAACATACTAACTAATGGGCTTTTTCCACAAGGCCCATTACACAAGCCAACTTAATAAACAAGCTAACTTAACAAATTAGGGTTTAAACACTACTCCCTCCGTTCCTTTTTAAGTGTCGTTTTAGTAAAAAGCTCTCCAACCAAGATAATGAGTTGTCATAATTTTTTTCCCATTCTACCCTCATTTTAATTCAACATTTACTCTCTCTTTCTAAATAAAAATCACTAATAACGTACACCTACTCATTAAATAATTTAAAATAATTAATTCCCTATTTTTGTGCACTTTAACTACTCCTAAATATTGGGAACTATTATTGCTTGCCATGGAATACGGATTGCTTTGTTGTTTCATTAATGATTTATTTTTACTATAAAAATATTTATTGCTTGTTATCTCACTGATGGATAAAAAACTTCCGTCCAATTATTTTAATGAATGGCTAAAGGAAAAAAAACTTCCCTCCAATTATTTTAATCAAAACTTAAGCTTCCCACCAAAAAAATAAAACCAACAGTACAAATAAGATGTTTCATTTATAAGCTCAACATATTTACATCTCACTAAAAATGGATTTAGATATAGGTACAAAAGCATCATTAACAAACCAACATATATTTGAGTTACATGAGTTAGATGAAGATAACTTAGAAGGGGAGTTTGAAGCAACCAATGACATTGATGAGTCCATTGAAGATATCCTACAAGAGGAGGTTGAAGCAAACAATAACACTGGTATACTTTTCATTTCATGTGTGTTTAATTCCTTCACTTTTATGTATTACATAGAGTTGTTGCTTTAAGGAGTTTAAGTTGTTTTTCTAAAAGTATACATACATGTGAATATTGAAATACTTGTAGTGAAGTGGATATTAAAAGTATGCATGTGTGTGGAAGCATAGGTGTTGTCCATGACTATAAAACATAGACAGACTATACTTTCACATAGCAGTATGCATAAGCTTTTGGTTTTTTGACTTATTTGAACACTTTTGGTAATTGCCCTATTCATGCATGCATTGATAATTAAGGGTTTGCATGGGTGGATGAACTAAAAAATGGTAAGCATGTGTGTGGCAAAATGTAAATACCTCTAGTTTCAAAAATTGGACCAGCACTCTTGGTAAACAAAATTCATGTAGCCCCATATTTTCATATTATAAATAAAAAACATAAAAGTAACATCACAATTGTTTATGGTTGTTTATTTTTTTTGTCATTAAACTTGTATTGTTCATGTTGTTTTTTTAAATTTACAGTGTATGTTGCAGAAAATGTTGAAGGAGAACTTAGAGAAAAAAAGAGATTAAGAATCTTAAATAATACGCATATCTATTTATCAAGAGCTACTACAAAAAAGCGTTGATGGAAAATTACGTAAAGGAGCTACAAATGAGGTGGCTTCATCAAATTCGGTTCCTCTAAGAACTGTTCAACGTATTTGGAAAAGAGCAAAAGAAAGTGAAGCACGTGATGTTTCTCATAGGAAGACAAAAAATTGTGGACGTAAGAGAATATCAATTGATGAAAATCAAATTCGTGAAGTTCCTTTTAGTCAAAGAACAAACATTCGATCTTTAGCTTTTGCATTGAAAACCAATTCAACATCGTTGTTTAGGCTTATAAAATTAGGGGCTATATGTCGCGGGCGAAAAATCGTGTCTTTTTTTCGGGATGAGACACCTGATGCCTTCTTTGGGCTCGAGTGCTCAAAAAAAATGATTTTTCTTTTGTTTCGACCAAACTTTTTATTGTTTCCAAAGGAGGAAAAGGAAAAAAGTTGCAATAACCTAAAAAGTGGGGGAGAGATCTTGGGTAAGAGGGTTGGTTATACGAAGGGAAGGTATTAGCACCCAACGTATCTATAGTACTCTATAGGCTTCTTTTTTGTGTTTGTTTCATTCTATGTTATGGTGGAGGTTCTTGTGAGATAGGTGGGACCTAAGGTGTTTGTTTGATTATGCTTGCAAAGATCATCGCGATCCTCTGCATACATATCCCTTAGAGGGAATCAGAGCATCTGTAGCTCGGGGTCTACGGGTGCTAAGGTTTGAGTGGTTTGAGAGAGAAGTTTTGCTCGCCAAGGATACGACCTTGTGCCTACGTATTCTCAAAGGGATGTTGAGAAAGTCAGAGCAATCGTAGTTCCCACTTATGCTAGTGGAAGCAAAGGAAAAGAGACAAATGTCATCTAAATGTTCGATGTATCTAATCTATATCATCACATACATCTGTTTGTTTTTGTTTGAAAAATCTTTTCATTATAAGCCCTGGGCCATGCCACTTATGGTGCTTAGAATGATAAAGATGTTTTTTAGCCAGCCTTGTGGCAAAAACTTTCAATGAAGTCAGCCTTGTGACAAAAAGTTTTGATTAATCAGCCAGCCTTGTGGCAAAAGTTTCAATGAAGTCAGCCTTGTGACAAAAACTTTGATTAATCAGCCAGTATGGTGGCAAAAAAAAAGTTTGATTGATTAGCCAGCCTTGTGGCAAAAAAGTTAAGTTGATTGATTGATTGATTGATTGATTGTTTGTGATGATATAGAAGAGATACTCCTATCATAGAGATGATAAATGTCTAATCTCCTAGGGTATTTGATTTGGATATTGGGGATGCTTATAAGAAGCCCGTGGGTCCTTGTATGAAGCCCAAGAGGAGGCTATCCGAGGGTCCTTGCATTGTAAGCCCAAGAGGAGGCTATGGGAGGGACAATCCAGGGTCTTGCATTGTAAGCCCAAGAGGAGGCTATGGGAGGGACACTCGTTTGTACAAAGCCCAAGGGGAGGCATGGTATAGTTGGTTTGAGCTCTTAGAGCGATTTCACCGGGAAACCATACTCTATGTCCTAACCTAAACTAGTGGAGATTCTTTGCACGAAGCCCAATAGGAGCCTATGGGGAACCTAGTGTTGTACTAAGTTGAACAAGCACACATATCACACATATGAACAAACATGAACAAGTATAAACAAACATGAACAGGTATGAACAATTACATATATATGACAAAGTGTGTATATATAATGGAGTTTATGAAGGAAATATACCTGTAAGCATGATCCGTTTGTAAACACAGGGGCTCGGGATTCATACTCGGGGAGAGACCCACTTGAACTATGTAAACAGGTATTTACAAAAGGGCTTGGGACTTATACCTACATGGAGGCCCATGGTATTTTTACAAAAACATGGTTGACTGTTTTATTTACAGACGCGTCATTTGAAAAAAACTGTTTGAAAGTTTGTTTTGAAAGAAGTTTTCTGTTTGAAGAAAAACTGTACAAAGGCAAAGGTATGTACAAAAGGGCTTGGGACTTATACCTACATGGAGGCCCATGGTATATTTGAAAAGTTTGAAGTTTTGTTGTTTTGAAAATGATTTGAAAACTGTTTTGAAAAGATTTTGTTTTGAAGAAGTTTTATTGTTTTGAAAACTGTACAAAAAGAAAAGAAATGGGACTTACACTCTCTAATATTCGAGAGGCCCCACTTCGTTTTGAAAATCAATTGATCAATCCAAAAAAAGATTTAATCAATAGTTTCTTTTGAAAAGAAAAATCAAAAAGAAGTAGTTTTATCGTTTTGAAAGGAATCGCGATCGCTTGTTTTAAAACGATTTGAATTTGAAAGAAATCAACTTAATTAAGTTAAAACAAGTTTTAATACTTAATTAAGACCTAAGTGATTATGTTTGATCACAAAAATATTTACAAGTGATTAGGTTAAAAATTAAATGAAAAATAATATTTTTAAAATATTAAAACACTTAAAAATACATCATTTTAAACCTAATTAAAAACATATTAAATAAATCTTTTTTTTTTGTGATTTTTTTGATATTGTCAAAATATATATATTGAATAAGAGGTGTGTAAAAAATGAAATTAAAATGAGTTAATTTGAATGGTTAATTAATTAGATGAAGTTTGTTAAAAAATGAAAGAAAATAGGTTGCAAAAAATTGGTTTTGTCTCCACTAGGGCTTGAACCCACGCTCTCTCTCTCACAACTCAAAAACTTAACCAAGTGGACCACGCGCGTGGTCTGATTACTATTTGCAACGAATCAGTTATATTTTGAATCAAGTTTCTAATTTCAGTTTCAAAATTTGGCGCCAAGAACACAACCCCCAAATTAAATTTGAAAAATCTGAAAACTGAATTGTTTGGATCAAGTGGATAGCCTAACTTGCTCGATTTTTCATAAGGAACACGATGGTACCATTTAATTCCATTTATTTTCACTCTAGGGCCATTGATTCTCTGATGAACACGAAGAACCCTAATTCTATGATTCATTCTGAAATTGTGTATAGCTGATGAATTATGAAATTGATTGAGGGCTATTGATCAGTGATAGTGCAGAAACAAGATGGTAAACCAGTTTTTCATTTATGATGCATGTATGTATGAGTTTGAAGTTGATAGCACTTACCTTCAAAAACGGCCAAACTGGAAATTGAAATCGAGCCTAGAAGTGTTACAGATGTTGTTGCTCAATCTGGACAGCTTCAATGGACCTTAGGGAAGGTGTCTGGATGCTTGGAACAGTTTGAATTCATTTGAGCTAAGCTATGGAACCCGATCTGCAGAGCTTTGGAGAGTGAATCGAATTTGATGATGAAGGTGTTTCAGATCATGGATGATGGTTGGGACAGTTCATATGAAGTATATGGATGGTGTTAGAAGTGTTAACTTGGACAGATATGACCTGGAATTGATTTTGGCATGATAAGGCTTAGGTTATGCATATTTGAGAAGTGAGGTAGTGATTTTGAGTTTTAGGTGTTTTTTGGGGTGTATGGATGGATCAAACACATCCCATATGATGTTTGTGGCTTGTGGGAATCATCACTTTGCTCAAAACTTGCAAGGTTTAGAGGTTGAGTTTTCTACCTCTTTGAAAACTATGAAACTTGTAATTCAAGAAAGAAAGAGAAAACCTATGCTTTGTGAGGTTTTGGTGTGATTTGCAATGAAGGAATGACCTCTATTTATAGGCCAAACTTTCTGAACTCAGAGCTTTGCAACTTGCTTCTTCTTTGGTGATTTGGCACTTAAGGGATAGAAAGGAATCTTACCATTAAATGCATATGGTTAAAGTTACTAAACCATGGTTAAAATTGGCTATGCTTCTTATCTCTTTCCCATCTGTCTCAAATCAGAAAATATCTTCCAATTATTGCCTCTATGTATCATTACTTGGACCATTTGGCAATTTGGTTCATAACTTAGTGAAAATGGCTTGAAATTTCAAGTGAAAATGATCACTAAATGCATAATTCAAAACCATAGCTATGCTCCATATTTTTTCATGCTCTTGGACATTTTGGAAAGCTTATGTTACACACTTCAAAACCCTAATTGAAAGTTTCTTCAAGACCTTTAAGGAAATGGGTGAAAAGGGTCCATGAACTTTGAAGAAAGTGAGATTTTAAGTGAAGTTTTCAAAAAGTACCAACTTTGAAGCTCCATATCTCTTAAATGGTTGATCTTATGGAAAAAAATTATATGTGTCAAAGTTGTTTATTGGATCAAAATCTACAACTTTCATGTTGGAAGTTTTTTTCAGTTTGTAGGTGAAATTTTGAGAAATTCCCTTCCAAAGTTTGGAAAAAACCATTGAAAAACACTTAGAAAATTTTCTAAGTATGAAAGTCAAACTTTTGACTATTTGATTCTTGATTGGTTTTCTTGATTTTTCTTGATCAAATGACTTCATATATCATATATTGATGATTCAAAACTTCAAAAGTCATGGTTGACCAAAATTCTCCAAAAGTCAATGGTGATCTTGTACAGTTGACTTTTTCAGACGAATCGCGTTTCTAGAGATTTCAAATGAACCAAGCTATCCTCACCAAATGAATGGTATGAATGGATAATATTGAAGCATTAGAGGATATTGAGCCATGATTTGAGTTGTGGCACCATGTCCTGATTAAAAAGGCAGTTGTTCAGTGAATTAGGTCAAAAACCCTAATTGTCGACCTGATGAAATTGATGACTGTGGATCTTGAATTGAGATGTAATTCCCATTGGATGTTGTCATAGGGATTATTTGAAGATGATTGAAACCTTTGATTGACTTCCTGGGGATTTTTAGGGTTTCCCAAATGTGATCCCTGATTTCAGTCCCTGATAGTTCAAAACCCTAATCTGATGATTTGAAATTTCACTGTTGATCAATCCTTGTGTAGGAGATGTCTTGAGCCAATAGATTAGGCCAAAATGATGTACTTGGGGTCTTGAGGTCATGTCCCAAGTCATTAGGTCAAATCCTGAGCAGAAGTCAGGAGTATGCTGTCTTCAGTCAAAACCCTAGTTTGGTCGATTCAAAGTTGTTGAGCTTGTTGAAGTGAATCTCTGAGGACCAAATGTTGATTGTTGATGAAGATAGTTCTTTTGAGATGGATGGAAAACAAAACCCTAATTGATTGTTACTTGTACTGATGAGTGGTTTCTTGATTAAACCCTGCTGAGTCACAAGTAGCAAACACAAGCTATGCAATTTGTTAGTGATGCAAATGATGGATATGCAATGATATGAGGTGGTATCTTAGGTCAAAAATTGGGGTATGACACTATACGGCGAAATTCAAATGCCATAAAACCACTCTTGAAAGAAGAAAACAAAAGATCTAGGCTAGAATTTTGTTTATCAATGCTTGAAGGTACATCACATGACCCAATGTTTAAAAGCATGTACAATATAATTCATATTGATGAAAAATGGTTTTATATGACCAAAAAGTCGGAGAAGTATTATTTGCTCCCAGATGAAGATGAGCCATATCGCACATGTAAGAGCAAAAATTTCATTGCCAAAGTTATGTTCTTAGTTGCTCAGACTCGACCACGTTTTGACTCAGGAGGAAATGAAACTTTTTCAGGTAAAATTGGTGTTTTTCCGTTTGTTACCCATGAACCGGCTTTAAGATCAAGTATTAACAGAGTTGCAGGAACAATGGTAACAAAACCAATAACTTCGGTGAAGAGAGATGTGGTAAGATCATTCCTTATTAACAAAGTCCTATCAGCTATAAGAGAAAAATGGCCGAGAGATGACTTAGAGTCAACAATATTTATCCAGCAGGATAACGCAAGGACACATATAAACCATGATGATCCTTTATTTTGTGAAGCTTCCACCAAGGATGGGTTTGATATTCGTTTAATGTGTCAGCCTGCGAATTCTCGAGATTTGAATATTTTAGACCTCGGATTTTTCTCGGCTATACAATCGTTGCAATACAAGGAAGCACCAAAAACTATTGATGAACTTATCGGTGCAGTGGTGAAGTCATTTGAAAATTTTCCTTCGATTAAGTCCAATCTTATATTTGTATCATTGCAATTATGCATGATAGAGATCATGAAAGAGAAAGGTTCCAATAAATACAAAATTCCTCATATAAATAAGGAAAGGCTAGAAAGAATAGGACAACTACCAATTCAAGTTAAGTGTGATCCAATATTAGTACAAGAAGTCAAGAATTACTTAAACATGGAGTAATGCTTAATGTAAATGGGATGTAGTCACATTTGAAATTTTCAAATAGAGTTTTTTTTTTAAGTTTATGTGTTGTAACAAAATTTAGTTTATGTGTTGTATTTTCCTAAAATTTATCCATAAAAAATTGATGCTGCTTCACGTAAGAAGTTAGCTTCCAAAACTTTAGCAAATATAGGAATTCAATTAAAAAAAACAATAAGAATGAACGTAAGAAATGCAGTTCCTAAATTGTAGCAATAACAAGGAATTATTCTCCATACTTATTCAATAAAAAACAGTAACAAGGACTTCTTAACAAACCACTACTACAACTTATGCACTTAAGCCAAATCTAAAATGAGATACTCCATACTTAGTTCACAAAGATTTTTCAGTAAAATTTTGGAAGAAGTTTTTTTAACATCTTGTTTCTCACATGTCGAATCTCAGCATGGTGGGGAGATTTTTCGTTATTTTTTTCTTCTTCTTCTTCTTCCGCAAATTTGTTCAATTCAAATTCATAATCTGCCTCTTCATTTAAATCAAAATCCAACACAACTCTTTGTAATACTTCTTCTTCTTCTTCGTTGTCATCTTGTTCTTGAATGTTGTCAAAAGAGTCTTCCACTATTTCTCCTTCTTCTTGCTCCAATGAGTCTTCCACTCTTTCTTCTTTTTGAACATCCATGGAGTCTTTTGTTGTTTCCACCAAAGCTCTTTTGTTTTGCACTTGATAATTTAAACAATGCTACTAATCCTTTTTATAGAATTTTTAGTCTTCAATTGATAAATTTGTTCCTTTGACAAAATTTAATGCTAATACATTTTTCTAAGTAACATTGGAAGCTATCATTTGAGTTTAATTTTCAGTTTAATTTTCAGAGACCAACTAATACTTTGAATATGAATAGGAGTAATGTATGGAAATGAGAGTACGTATTAAGAAAGATAATTTTATGGAAATGTGTAGTGAGTTATTTCATATAATTAAGAAAGGAATATTTTATAGAAAATATAAAGTGGAATTATTTAAATAGTAAGGGTATAATTGACAAATTGTAACCTTAAAACATCAAAACGACACTTAAATAGGAACAAAAAAAATCTTCTAAAACGACACTTAAAAAGGAACGGAGGGAGTAAAACCTAATTTACCATGCTAACAACCCTAGCATCTTCGACACAAGCATGTGAACAACCTTCGAATTCATGCTTAATCCTGTCGAACAAAGAAGCTACCCTTCGACCATACAAGAGTTCGATCCAATATCTCACAAATCTCCACCTTGGACCTAACTCTACAACGTCAAGGGAACAAACTAGCTTTCTTCATGCAGCTTTATCAACTGCATACAGTGGAAAAACTTGCAACTCGGCAATGTCTTGGTGATCATATCAGCAGTATTGTCCTCAGTCGAAACTACAGCACTTGGACTTCTTCATGCTCGATTACTTCTCTGACGAAATGCAGCCTCACATCAATGTTCTTAGTTCGCTTATGATATGCTGAGTTCTTCAACAGGTGTATTGCACTTTGACGATCACATTTAACAGTGATACCTCGACCTTGAAGTTTCAGCTCCTTCGCAAAACCTTCAAGACACAATGCTTCTTTCACAACTCCAGTTAGGGCAATATACTCCGCTTCAGTGGTTGATAGAGCAACAACCTTCTGAAGTGTTGTTTTCCAACTAATTGCAGTGCCAAACATAGTGAAAACATATCCAGAAATAGATTTTCTGGAATCCATACAACCTGCATAATCAGAGTCGACATATCCTTCAATTGCTTTACTATCTTCACCCAAGGCTCCACCATAAATTAGAACCCTGTTCAGAGACCCATATATGTAGCTTAAAATCCACTTCAATGCTTGCCAGTGAGCCTTTCCAGGATTCGCCATGTACCTGCTTACAAGACTTACTGCATATGCTATGTCGGGTCTAGTACAGACCATAACATACATCAAAGAACCAACTATATCAGTGGAGGCCTCATGGAAGGTAGTAGAGGTTGTTACGAACCATCATGATAACGCTATTACTTTCAATAGTGAGTGTCCTTAGAAGCTGAATGGCCTAGAACCTTTTTAACCCATCTAAGCCTTTTTAGGATGTAGTGCAGAAACAAGATCAAGTACCAATTTGAGCTTGTTGTCATACGATACTACGCTTAGACGAGGTCTTTTTAGGCATATTATTGGCGCCCATGAGCAATTGTGCGTGCCGGTAATATCCGATAGAAGATTGAAAACTCTGGGAACCTTTGTAGAACCCGATTGGCAGGTACAAAACTCCTTAGATCACGCCTTGTGGGATGGGTAGACCCATGGCTCCATGCTCGTGACGTCGAACCTTTGAACCTGGATTGTGTGATTTTATGTGATTTGCTGTGATCTTGTGTGCTCTTGATTGTGGTTGATGCATAAACCATGCATTCATGCATTCATAAAAAATGACATTCACAAATGGTTTTCAAGGAACTTAGAGATATTTTTTGTAAACATCACAGGTACCATGGATCAAAAGAGAAGCATCAAGAAGTACACTTTCAGGAATTCAAGTGCAAAGGAATTGAAAGAGCTAGCAACTTTGGTTCCTAATCTTGACAACTTCAAAAACCGTTATGGGAAATTGATCTCTATCTTGAAGACCAAAGTGGAAAAAGGGATTCTTGAGACTCTGGTGCAGTTTTATGACCCGGTTTATCATTGTTTCAACTTTCTTGATTATCAGCTTATGCCCACTTTGGAGGAGTATTCTTATTGGATTGGTTTGCCGGTTACGAATGACATACCGTTTAGTGGTCTAGAGAAAGAGCCTCAGGTTGATGAGATAGCAGAACTCCTTCAGTTGAAGATATCAGATGTGAAAGCAAACATGACCAAAAAAGGATGAATTTGGGGGTTGACTTCTAAGTTCTTGATTGGAAAGGCTTCTATGTTGCCTAGTAAAAGAAGTATGATTGCTTTTGAGACATTTTTGGCCTTGCTCATCTATGGTTTGATACTCTTTCCCAACATTGACAATTTTGTCGATGTTAATGCTATTCGGATCTTCATGATTGGGAATCCTGTACTTACTTTGCTTGGGGATACTTATCATTCCATTCACCATAGGAATGATAAGAAAGGTGGACTTATCAACTGTTGCACTCCTTTGCTCTATAAGTGGTTTATTTCGCACTTACCTCAAGCTAAGAATTTCTTGAACAACCCTGATGGTCTCTCATGGTCTCAGAAGATCATGCCTCTTACTAATGGGAATATCCATTGGTACAATCCTGCTTATGACATTGGTGAGATTATTGATAGTTGTGGATAATTCCCTAATGTACCTCTTCTTGGTATACAAGGAGGAATTACCTACAACCCCATTCTTGCAAGGCGTCAATTTTGCTATCCCATGAAGGAGCGACCCGCTAGTATTCTTGTGTCAGGAATCTTCTATCTTAATCAAGATGGAAATTCAGATATGAGAAATCGGTTTGTGCGTGCTTGGCACCATGTTGATAGGAAGAGACATTTGGGAACGAAACAATGTGTTGCTCTCAAAGACTACACTGAATGGGTTCAAGCTAGAGCTCACACTTTTCAGATGCCTTATTTGCTTGAGGAGCCTTCTCTACTCATTACTCCATCTTTGTCTTCCACTATTCCTGTTGAAAGTAATGAAGAGCACCTAGAGCTCGTGGCTAAGATGAGATTGGAAAGAGATGCTTGGGAGAAGAAGTTTCATGCTTTGGAAATGGAGAATAAAGAGTTGAAGATACACTTGAAAGAAAAGGATGAAATGCTTGATATCCAAGATGGTTGGTTGATGGAAAAGGATGATCAAATCCGTCATCAAGAAGAGTTGCTTCAACAACATGGTGAAAAGCGGAAGAGACAACAAGAGGATTTATTTTCCTCTAGTAGTCATGAAGATTCAGTTGCATGGAAAGAAGTTGCTGATAAGCTGATGGTCGAGAATGCTCATTTGAAGGCCTTTTATGAAGATGAGTTGGAGAAGCTCCGTAGGAAGCTGCAGAGAGGAGTTGGATCTTCATCAGAAGTGTTCCCTTCTAGTTTTTAGCTTTTCCTTTGTTTTGTAATTTTGGATCTTTTGAATCCTTTTGTAAGCTTTTCTATAATTAATGAAGAATGTTGTTATGTTTTATGTTTTTGATAATGTTTACAATCAATGTCTTAAAGTTCCTTGAAAACCAATAAAAATCACTTGCATTGCATTGCATGCATCATTCTGCATTTTGGTCTTGCTTCCGAGAGTATTCCTGAGGTCTTATTCAGTGTTCTTCATACAGAATCAAGCTGTCTCACCGGTATAACACTCGAGCTAACTGCAAGAAGAAGATGGAAGGTCTTGAACAAGAGAATCGTGAGCTACGCGAAGAGGTTGTTACTTTGAGATCTGGTGTGGATCGTCTCACTGCTCTGGTTGAGACATTGATGGCTAATCAGAATCAGGTTCCTCCTCCCAATGCCCAAGCTCAGGGTCAGACCACTGTGATTTCTGAAATTGCTGCTACAACAATTCTTGCTGTTCCTGTTGGTGCTACTCAGCAACATATGCCTAATGGATATCCCTGGGGTATGCCTGAAGGTTATCTGTCTGTTACTGAGATGACTCGTCCGTTGACTCCTGTTATGGTCAACACATCTCCTATTGTTTATACTGGTCCTTTTGTCCCAGAGCCCATTTATGATGCTGCTCCAAGTGAAATTCATGACAGAATGGATGGTTTCCAAGATCAGTTTGAAGAACTGCAGAAAGAGATGAAAGCCTTGCGTGGGAAAGAACTGTTTAGAAAGAATGTGCATGATCTTTGCCTTGTTCCCAATGTGCAGAACAATCCATTGCCAACTCATGAAGCGTCTGCTGTCAATATGGTTGAACATAATTTGAGACACTGTCGTGTGCCTATTATTTGTTCTCTACGTGGATCTTTGAAGGAGATACATGAGAGGTTTGTTAGAAAGGGAGTGATAGAGTTCAGTCATGATGGTTGTCCTTTGTGTGGTGAAGATCCTATGGGATGTGCTGCCCTCCAAGATGATGTTCAAACACTGATAGGTTTGGAGTTATTGGATGACGAGATAGATAACACTTATGTAGATCACAAGTTGCATTTGAAGCAGTTTAATGGGGTTGTGAGTAATATCACTGCATGTAACAATCTGAGCTTCAGTGATGAAGATTTGCCTGAGGAAGGGAGAAATCATAATTTGGCTTTGCACATCTCTGTCAGTTGCAAAGAGGACTCAATGTCCAATGTGTTGATTGATACTGGCTCATCGCTGAATGTCATGCCGAAATCCACTCTTGCTAAGCTGTCTTATGGTGGCGCACCAATGAGATTTAGCAATGTGATTGTCAAAGCTTTTGATGGATCGAAGAAATCAGTGGTTGGAGAGGTTGATTTTCCTATTGGTATTGGACCATTTGTCTTCAAGATTACTTTTCAAGTGATGGACATTTTCCCTGCATACAGTTGCTTATTGGGACACCCATGGATCCATGAGGCTGGGGCAGTTACTTCAACTCTCCACCAAAAGTTGAAATTTGTGAAAGATGGAAAGATGGTCGTTGTGAATGGAGAACAAGCTTTGTTGATTAGTCATCTCTCTTCGTTCCGTACCATAGAAGCTGATGAAGTGGTCATTGGAACTGCATTCCAAGCCCTGTCTGTTAATGATGAATTCAAAAAGGATGAAGCTTCCATTGCCTCCTTCAAAGATGCTCAACTGGTGGTTCAGAATGGACATTCAGGAGTCTGGGGACAAGTGGTGAGTCTGCAAGAGAACAAGAATAGAGCTGGTCTGGGATTTTCTGCCTCAGACAAGTCTGTGATGAAGCCTGAATCTGCTTTTCGTCCTTATCAGGAGATGTTCCATAGTGTCGGGTTTCTACATCCGACTCTTCCAGAAGTGAATACTGTCATTGAAGATGAACCAGAGCCAGAAGTGCCAAACTTTGTGACCCATGGAAAGATGATTAAGAACTGGATCACCATTGTCATTCCTGAGTGTACTCATGCTTCAAAGTAATTTGCTTTTATGTTTTTCAAAAATCCTTTCATTCTGCCCAAGATGAAAGTGAAGTTTGTTGGGGTTTTTTTTTGTTTCAAACATTAAAATCATCAATAAAAGTCATTTTGTTTCTGCATATACATGCTTTTTATCTTTTTGCTTTTTCTGGAAAGTGGTAACACAAAAAACCTTAAAAATGTTTTCATTTGCCATAATCTGCACGATTACATGTTTGCATATGTCTTTCCTTTTCCTGAAATAATAATCACTTGTGCAGATTAATCAATAAAACCGTTGAAAGTAATGACCCTGCACCCTATCCCAACTTCGAGTGTCCTGTGTATGAGGCGGAAGAAGAGAGTGATGAATGTATTCCTGATGAGATTTCCCGACTGCTTGAGCACGAGGAAGACACCATTCAGCCGTATAAAGAGCCGTTGGAAGTCATCAACTTAGGTTCTGAAGAAGATAAGAAGGAAGTCAAGATTGGGGCACTGCTTGGTCAAGATGTTAAGAAGAGGATGGTAGAGCTTCTTAAAGAGTATGTTGACATTTTTGCGTGGTCCTACCAAGACATGCCTGGGTTGGACACAGATATTGTGGAGCATCGTTTGCCGTTAAAACCTGAATGCCCTCCTGTCAAGCAAAAGCTAAGAAGAAGTCATCCCGATATGGCGGAAAAAATTAAGAATGAGGTCTTGAAGCAGATAGACGCAGGTTTCCTTGTCACTTCTGTATATCCTCAATGGATTGCCAATATTGTGCCTGTTCCGAAGAAAGACGGAAAAGTTCGCATGTGTGTTGATTATAGAGATTTGAATAAAGCCAGTCCGAAAGATGATTTTCCTCTACCTCACATTGATATGTTGGTAGATAGTACGGCAAAGTTTGAGGTTTTCTCCTTCATGGATGGTTTTTCAGGATATAATCAGATTAAGATGGCACCTAAAGACATGGAAAAGACAACCTTTATTACGCCATGGGGGACATTCTGTTACAAAGTGATGCCTTTTGGGTTGAAGAATGCTGGCGCGACGTATCAGAGGGCCATGAACACTCTTTTCCATGATATGATGCACAAAGAAATTGAGGTTTATGTGGATGACATGATTGCCAAGTCCCAGTCAGAGGAAGGGCACATGGAGGATCTGTTAAAGTTGTTTCAGCGTTTGAAAAAGTATCGTCTCCTCTTAAATCCAAACAAATGTACTTTTGGTGTCCGTTCTGGAAAATTATTGGGTTTCATTGTCAGTCATAGAGGAATTGAAGTAGATCCTGATAAAGTCAAAGCAATTCAGGAAATGCCAGCACCAAAGACTGAGAAACAAGTGAGAGGTTTCCTCGGACGTTTGAATTATATCTCCAGGTTCATTTCCAATATGACTGCTACCTGTGAGCCAATCTTCAAGTTGTTAAAGAAAAATCAGGGATGTGTGTGGAATGAGGATTGTCAGAAAGCTTTTGACAACATCAAAGAATATCTGCTTGAACCTCCCATTTTGCTTCCTCCAGTTGAGGGAAGGCCTTTGATTATGTACCTCACAGTGCTTGAAAATTCAATGGGATGTGTGTTGGGACAGCATGACGAGTCTGGTCGAAAAGAGTATGCAATATGCTACCTTAGCAAAAAGTTTACCGAGTGCGAAACAAGATACTCGCTGCTTGAGAAAACTTGCTGTGCTTTGGTGTGGGCTGCTCGCCGACTGAGACAGTATATGTTGAACCACACCACCCTATTGATTTCCAAAATGGATCCAATTAAGTATGTATTTGAGAAGCCTGCATTAACTGGAAGGATCGCTCGCTGGCAAATGTTGTTATCAGAATATGATATTGAATATCGAGCTCAGAAAGCTGTGAAAGGAAGTGTGTTGGCAGAGTACCTCGCTCACCAACCAATTGATGATCATCAATCTATCAGAATGGACTTCCCAGATAAAGATATAATGTATTTGAGAGCTCAAGATTGGGATGAACCGTTGCCGGAAGAAGGACCAGATCCTGAATCCAAGTGGGGTTTAGTTTTTATGGAGCTTCTAATGTTCATGGCCATGGTATTGGTGCCATTATTATCACTCCGCAAGGTTCACATGTTCCTTTCACTGCAAGGATATGTTTTGATTGTACAAATAATATTGCTGAGTATGAAGCTTGCATCATAGGACTTGAAGAGGCCATTAATCTGAGAATTAAGATTCTTGATGTTTATGGAGATTTTGCGCTTGTGATTAATCAGATTAAAGGAGAATGGGAAACTCGTCATCCTGGCTTGATCCCTTACAAAGATTACGCCAGAAGGCTGTTGACGTTCTTTAATAAAGTTGAATTCCACCACATCCCTCGAGATGAGAATCAGATGGATGATGCATTAGCCACATTGTCCTCCATGTACAAAGTGAACTTCCATAATGAGAGATTACAATCAGGCGTCTTGATAGACCTGCTCATGTATTTGCCGTTGAGGAATCAACAGATGAAAAGCCTTGGTATTTCGATATTAAGCATTTCCTTCAGACTCAAGAGTACCCACTTGGGGCATCAAATAAGGATAAGAAAACTTTGAGGAGATTGGCTGGCAGTTTCTTCATCAATGCGGATGTTTTGTATAAGAGAAATTATGACATGGTTTTGCTCAGATGCGTGGATAGACACGAAGCAGACATGTTGATGCATGAAATTCATGAAGGATCTTTTGGTACCCATGCCAATGGACATTCTATGGCTAAAACGATGCTTAGAGCAGGTTACTATTGGCTTACAATGGAATCTGATTGCTACAAGTTTGTAAAGAAGTGTCACAAGTGTCAAGTGTATGCTGACAAGATTCATGTGCCTCCGACACTTCTCAATGTTATTTCTTCTCCATGGCCTTTCTCTATGTGGGGTATCAATATGATTGGCATGATTGAACCCAAGGCTTCGAATGGTCATCGATTCATCCTGGTAGCAATTGATTATTTTACCAAGTGGGTGGAAGCTGCATCATATGCTAATGTGACAAAGCAAGTTGTGGTCAGATTTATCAAGAATAACATCATCTGCCGATATGGTGTACCGAGCAAGATAATTACTGATAATGGCTCGAATCTGAACAACAGCATGATGAGAGAATTGTGTGAAAGTTTCAAAATTGAACATCACAACTCTTCGCCTTATAGGCCAAAGATGAATGGAGCTGTTGAAGCAGCAAATAAGAATATTAAGAAGATTGTGCAAAAGATGGTTGTTACGTACAAGGACTGGCATGAGATGCTCCCATTTGCTTTGCATGGGTACCGTACATCTGTTTGTACTTCAACTGGGGCAACCCCCTTTTCTTTGGTTTACGGTATGGAAGCAGTGCTTCCTATTGAGGTTGAGATTCCATCATTAAGAGTTTTAATGGAAACCAAGTTATCTGAGGCTGAGTGGTGTCAAAGCAGGTTTGATCAACTGAATTTGATAGAAGAAAAGAGAATGACGGCTTTATGCCATGGTCAGTTGTACCAGAAAAGAATGAAGAAAGCTTTTGATAAGAAGGTTCGACCTCGTGTATTCAGAGAAGGTGACCTCGTGCTCAAAAGGATCTTGTCTTTCACCTCTGATTCAAGGGGCAAGTGGACTCCTAATTTTGAAGGACCATATGTTGTTAAGAAAGCCTTCTCTGGTGGTGCATTAATTCTTGCAACTATGGATGGAGAAGAGCTCCCACGTCCCGTGAATGCTGATGTAGTCAAGAAATACTTCGCCTAAAAATAATAAAAGAACAGCTCGCTAAGTTGAAAACCCGAAAGGGCGGCTTAGGCAAAAAAGAGCGTCTCGGTCGAAGGACATCTGTTTATCAGATATGTTGTTGTCGAAAAAACCTCAGCCCAGAACACCTTCTTTAGTCCAACACTAGTTAACATGCATCTGACTCTCTCCAAAATAGTTCGATTAAACCTTTCAGCCAAACCATTTTGCTATGGAGTACCTGCAGTAGTTTTGTGCCTTGCAATACCAGAGGCCGCACAAAAACTCTCGAACGCCTCATTGCAAAATTCAAGGCCATTATCGGTTCTCAACCTCTTGACCTTTCTGCCAGTCTGATTTTTGACCAGAGTCTTCCAACTTTTGAAATTCTCAAAAGTTTCATCCTTAGTCTTCTGGATGAATACCCATAACTTCCTGGAATAATCATCAACTATGGATAGAAAATACCTTGCTCCTGAATGTGATGGACACCTTGCAGACCCCCAAAGATCAGCATGGATGTAATCAAGGGATCCATGTGTTCTTTGTTTGCCTTTGTTGAACTTCACTTTGCAAGATTTTCCGAGTACACAGGGTTCACAAAATTTCAGCTTTTCGACTTTGTCTCCACCAAGCAGATTTAGTTTCCCTAATTCGACCAGACCCCTTTCACTGACATGGCCCAATCTCATGTGCCAGATTTCTGTCTTCGATAACGGTTTCATGGATGCAACATTTGTGGAACCACTTACAACTTCAGCCTCAAGGGTATACAAGCCTTGTTTCTTCACGCCTCTCAAGACTTCCTTCGACCCCTTCATGACTCTTAGGATACTTTTCTCTCCTTGGAAAACATATCCTTTCTTGTCGAATTCACCAAGAGAAAGCAGATTTCTCTTCAAATCAGGAACATACCTGACTTCAGTCAACAACCTTATTGACTCATCATGGAGCTTGAATCTCACAGATCCAACACCTGCAATCGTGCAAGCCTTGTTGTTTCTCAGCAGTACTGATCCACCATCTTGATCACATAATTCCTCGAACAAGTCTTTGTTTGTAGTCATGTGCCAAGTGCAACCTGAATCCATAATCCACTCCTTCCTAGAGTCACTGCTTGAAACCACAAGAACATCAGATGATTCGGAATCATCTTGAACAATGGCTGCATTGCCATTATCCTTACCTCCATGATTTTTCAGGCGTTCAGGACATACCTTTCGTGTGTGACCCTCCTTCTTACAATGATAGCATCGAATACCAGATGCTTCGCCACTATAAGACTTCTGCTGGCTTTTGCCTTTCTTCTTGTCGAACTTACCATCCTTTTGCAAGAATTTTTATTTAACGGCCAAACCTTCACCAACAGTCGAAGGTTTATGCTCCTTTCGTTCGTTCAAGTCCTTTGAATACAAGGATGATTGAACTTCTTCAAATGACAGGGACTCCCTTCCATACAGGAGAGTCTCTTTGAAGTGAGCATGTGATTAAGGCAGAGCGCACAATAGTAACAGCGTTTGATCTTCATCGTCGATCTTTACATCAATATTTTCAAGATCAAGAATCAGCTTGTTGAACATATCCAACTACTCAGCTAACACTTTGTCTTCAACCATCTTGAATGAATACAAAGCTTGCTTCAGGTAGAGTCGATTTACCAGTGATTTGGTCATATACAAACTTTCAAGTTTCGTCCATAACCCTGATGTCGTCGTCTCCTTTGATACCTGTCTCAGAACCTTATCACCAAGGCTCAACAAAATTGCGTTGTGTGCTTTCTCGATCATATTCGTCTTCTCCGCTGCCTTCAATTCTGCATTCATGGCTGTCTCTCCCTTCAAGGCTTCCAAGCAACCCTGCTGAACCAGTAGGGCTTTCATCTTCAAGCGCCACAGACCGAAATCATTCACTACGGTGAACTTTTCAATCTTATACTTTGTTGAAGGCATATTCTCCATGCTCACCGCACCAATTTGTTGTGAAAAACGATTTCAAGAACAAAGTATAATAGAGAATTAGGGAAGATAATAAGAACACAAGAATTGGTTATAACTGCTATTCTTTTACTTTCTCTTAAAACAAGATTACAAGTTTACAAGAATAACAAATAACCTCTCTCACCCTAAATTAGGATTTGCATCTTAACAATGATGAGAGACTAGTATGCTATTTATAATAAAACCTATCATACTAACTAATGGGCTTTTTCCACAAGGCCCATTACACAAGCCAGCTTAATAAACAAGCTAACTTAACAAATTAGGGTTTAAACACTAAAACCTAATTTAACATGCTAACAACCCTAGAATCTTCGAGTTGCTGATCGGTCACCATTTCTATTAAGTTATGTCTTTCATCCGGCACAAATTCATCATCTTGGTAACACATTCGGTTGTTTTATTGCTTTTTAAGTTAAGTTTATTGTATTTATTAATTTATAGTATTGCATTGCATTTGGTTTAAAGTTTATGTCAAAAGATCCTCTTTATGCCTTTGTTTGGTAGTGTTCCTGTTGTAGGTTGATGCGTGTGATCAGAGGAACTAATGACAGAACTTGAGGGACTCCGGAAGGCTGAAAGATGGGAACTGTTGAAGAATCAGGAGGTCAACACGGGCACCCGTGTAAATCAACACGGCCCGTGTTGAAAGCTTCAGGAAAGGAGTGAACGAGCTGAAAACAGTGAATTAACACGGGCACCCGTGTTAATCAACACGGCCCGTGTTGATAGGCCTGGGCAGAATTTCAACCTTACGTCAGTCAGTGAATCAACACGGGCACCCGTGTTAGTCAACACGGCCCGTGTAGATGGATGCGGACAGAAACTTCACTTTTTGATCGATTTTAATATGTCCTATCATTAAGGGTACTTTGGACTTTTTGCAGACACTGAGACTGATGCTAATACTACTTAAACAAAGTTTGTGTAAGGAGAGAGGGACTTTTGACAGATTGGAGAAAAGAATACAATAGAAGATTGGAGAAAGCAAGGGTTTGGGAGAGAAGAAGATCTTCATGAACGAAGCAATTGAAGATTCAATCTCCTCCAATTTCTTGTAATGTCTTTATTCATTATTATGTTTTCTTTGAATACTATGAGTAGCTAAACCCCCCAACGCTAGGGGGGTGGCTCTGATTTCACTTTGTAATGACTCTGAGTTTGCAATTGCAATAACAATCATGTTTTTTCATTGTTGATTTATTCTCTTGATGTTTTTAATGCTTTTCCTTTCGGACAAATCGGAATTGATGTATGATTATCGTTTAGGTTAGACAACCATTGATAATGATTTCATGAGAATATGCTATAATTGATATTACCTAGGACTAGGATTACCTTATAGTAACCAGATATTCTTGATAACTTAATTGCTTGATTTCATTGTAAATCTCTAAGGACTTAGGGTTTAGGATGAAGGATCAAAGGTTTTTTCACTAAGGACTTAGGATCAAACAACCTTAAGATCCGGTAATTGATTATTGAAAATAAGTTGTTGCAATAAAAATTTCAGAGTTGTTACATTGTCAATCATCCACTATCCCTAGCATGTTACTCGTATTTGTTAAAAAGTTAATTTCATTTACTGCTTATTTTACTTTTCGCTAAGTGATATCACCAAACAAAACCCAATTGAAGTTTTTGTTTAATTGAACTTTGAATTGAACTCATTATTCCTGCGCAGTCCCTGAGATCGATATTCAGGGAATTTTCCCTATTATTACAAGAGGCAAAATAGTACACTTGTTATTTTACCGATCAAGTTTTTGGCGCCGTTGCCGGGGACTGCCATAATATTGAGTTTAAGTTGAGTTCAGTTAGAATTTTGTTGCTCTGCGACTAAAATTTTATTTTCAGCACTATTTAATTTTTTTCTAATTCTAATATTTTTCTAATCTGTGTATGCGAGGTAAGGCCTCAGCTGAATATCTTTTTGACGGAGAAATTGAAAGAACTTTGCACTCTAGGCGTAGACAAGCTCGATTGGCTGCGCCGGAATCTGAAGAAGAAATTGTGACAGTTCATTCAGGTTCAGATTCTGAAAGTGAAGAAGAAGTCATGGGCGAAAATCCACCTCCACCTGAGAAACTTCTCGGAGACTATGGTGCTACGAACACACCGGGTGGTAGACTAACAATTGTCAACCAACCGGTAAATGCGGCAAATTTTCTATTGCATCCGAGCACAATAAATCAGCTGGAAAGAAAACCTTTCACCGGGAAGGTTAATGAAGATACAAACAAGCACCTACAGAGGTTTCTGACCATGAGTACGACTTTAAAAATTGAAGGGCATACAGAAGAGGCGAAGAAGCTGAGAATGTTCCCATTCACCTTGGCCGAAGAAGCAGAAGAATGGTTCTATTCTCTTCCAGCAGGCAGTATCACGTCATGGGAAGAGATGGAGAAGGCTTTCTTGAATGAGTATTTTCTCGCCTCGGTCTTTATAAGGAAGAGGTATGACATTTTGAATTTCAAGAAGCAGGAGGGTGAACCCTTAGGAGATGCGTATAAAAGATTCAAGAGGACCCTAGTGGCATGTCCAACTCACAACATGGACAAATGTGACCAAATGCAGCTATTTGTCAATGGGCTCAAAATGAAAACAAAGCAGTTGATCGATACAGCAGCTGGAGGCTCAACAAATTTCACAACAGCCTCTGGCATTATCAAAATCATTGAAGCGATAGCTGCAAATGAGCATTTGGAGTTGTATGACAGGTGTACCAATAAACCTGAAAGAGTAATTGATCTGAAGTTGGAAACCTCAAAAATTCGGGTTGAAGATGCCATAGCTGCAGAGGTAGAAAAGAGATTAAAGGCTATGAATATAGGTACTCAACAGGTTGCTCAAGTCCAACAAGCTCAACCTGTAATTTGTGAAATTTGTAATGACCCTCACCAAACTGTGTGTTGTGTTGCTACTCCCAAGCAAATTGAAGAAATCAAATTCTTGAGGCATAACAATCCGTATTCTAACACCTATAATCCAGGGTGGAAGAATCATCCCAACTTCGCTTGGGAAGATCAACAACAAAATCCTCAGAAGGCAGAGTGGGAAGTAGCAATTGAGAGATTGGCTGGACAACACTCTCAGTTTCAAGAAGAGACCAGACACAACCACAGGAACACCACAGCTTCGATCAAAAATCTGGAAGTTCAAGTGGGTCAAATAGCACAACATCTCACTCTACAGGCACAAGGTGTAACACCATTCTAAACCCCGCGGAAATTAATAAAATAATTCAGAGTAAAACATGAAAACAAGGGTTCCACAATTCAATTTAAACAACTTATCATAAATCAATTGTCATGCTTCACTTAGGAACGAATCATCAATTTAACAAAATCATGTTTCTACACAGCGGGACATTAACCAACGGATAAGCATAACATCATCTATGCAATATCTCACAAAATTACTCCAATAACAACAAAATAGAGTATCATCATAAACTCTAAACTAGCGTTCCCCAGTGTTACAATATCAGAGCATGACACCGACGCTATACTTAAACAAACTGGCCTATGAGCTATCCTCACCAAAGCCAAAAGCCGCTACTCACCAATCTGAAAATGTCAACAGTAAGGGTGAGTCTCATTCAAATTAACAAATGTTATTGAATCATAAATAATAACACATCATAGTTACATCATTCACCCAATTGTTTCATAAACATACATTCAGACAAGTTTCATCATCACAAAACAATCAACCAACACATCATCAATATTTATAACACTGGAATACATCCAATCATGTTATAAAAGTCATGCATATGAATGCAACTGACACTATGCATGTGGTACCAACATCATCAAATGGGAATAACCCATGACATATCCAACATCATCAAGATACGGCCCTGCCAGCACAGATTCCACACAATGGGAATCATGCCCTTTACTGATCCAACACATCATCATGGATACAGCATCATCAATGAATATGAATGAATGCAAACATACATAAACATACTTATACCATCGTCAAGTCTATGAGTAGCATCATCAAGTACTCATTTCATCATCATCATCATCATCAACATCATCATCATCATCATCAAAGTATGTTTATATACATTAGCATCATTCAAATACAATCAATCATCATCATCATCATTAAAGAACATACATGTGTCCACATCAATCATCATCATTAATAAGAAAGAACATACATGTATCCACATCATTCCAAACAAAGCAATCATCATCATACAATTCTCAACAAATCATACATCATAATGTTTTTCAAACGACATCTTATATTATCACATTTCATCATATATGTCAATAATACATCATCCATCCAACAGACAAGATATTCACATCATCACGAAACTATCTCATAAGCTTCACCATACCAACAAACAAATCATCACATAATAATGTCTTAAACATAACTTGTGTCGTTACATCTCATCATATATGTCCACAACATAACATTCATCAAAACAAGCAAATTCGTAAAATAATCTCAAGCTACTAATCATTTCATCATCCTAACATAAAGAATACCTCATAAGCTTCATCCTGCTCGAAACGGCACACAAAACGGACCAACGGTTCAAAAGTTATGAGTTTTCTAAAATGATTCATTTTTTCAAAAACCTTCAGCCGTAACGGGTTACAGAAAAGCGTAACGGGTTACGAAGAACAATTTTTCAAAAACAGTTTCAGCCGTAACGGGTTACGAAAAAAGCATAACGGGTTACGAAAATAATTTTCAAAAACAGTTTCAGCCGTAACCGGTTATGAACAACACCGTAACCGGTTACGAACTCGTAACCAGCCCAAAAACCCCATTTTTCACAGCCGTAACCGGTTACAAGCCCGACCGTAACCGGTTACATCACCTGTAACAGCAAAAAAGCAATTTTGACAGCAACTTATTTCCATCCAACACAACCCAAATCGAATCATTTCGACCATACACAAAAAACATAATCAATTCACAATTATTCCATGTCATTTCATGCCTCAACAACACATTCAAACACATTCAATCACAATCAAACATCACAAACAAGCATTTACACGTACTTTATCAATTTGAACCATAACAACACAAACATCCAAATTGACTCAAATCCCTAACTCTATCATATGACTCAATCGATACGAAATAATATATCTATATCAGTCCTATTATCCATAACCCGATAATAGATGTTAATCGGAAGAGTCCCTCCCTTACCTTAGCCAAGAATCTGGACTTTTCCCCTTCTTCTCCATCAAACCCGTAAGCCTCTTTCCTTCACTTTCAACAAGAATTCCCAATCTTCAAACTCGCTTATCTCCCTCATCGAGAACCTCCCTGACACGAATTAATATATCAAATTGAAGGAAATTTTGTGTAGAATCCGAATATTTGAGAATTACCTGATTTAGAGTTACGAGCAGGAAGTTATGACCCATTTTGTGAAGGCTGCCAAAGGGTTACGAAAATAGCTTTTGCCCATGAGTTCTTCTTCTCTCCCTCTTAGGTTTACCTCCTCTATTTCTCAATTTCCTCTTATTTTCTTGTTTTATGAAAACATAACATAATTTAGTAATGGGCTCCTTCACACTAACACCCCCACATTACTAACTCCCCCAATGACCCAACACTACATTTTATTATTTCTCCCAACATAATTCCAATAAAATGCTAATTCAAATTAATTAATTTAAAACTTAATTAAATTAATTAAATAAGAAATTTTGGGATGTTACAACTCTCCCCCACTAAAAGAGTTTTCGTCCTCGAAAACATACCTCAAGTGAAAAGTTACGGATATGAGTCCTTCATCTGACTCTCCAGTTCCCAGGTAACATTTCCCTAGTCGATCCTCAAAATTCATCTGACATAACCAACAGAAACATGTCTCATGCATTCAATTTCAGTTGTTATGTCGCATTTGACCACCCAAAGGTGTACTACTCATTATACCCCCAAAAGGTTAACAACAATAGTACATTGAGGTACAACTCATACAATACGCCCAATGACTAAATAATATAATTACACAACCCGTGGTATGATCACACCTTATCAACACTTCGGCAATGCATTCCATCTACCAAATGTACCAACCTTAGACACACTCTTCCATCTGAGCGATAAAATAATACTTACACTTTTCACCAACTGCTTCCTTCACAAAACTCAATAATCGTATTCTTCATGCCATTGAATTCCAATTATCTGACTCCTCTTAAGTCACACCATCAATTATCCAACACTTTACATTCCGCTTCCGCTACACTATTCCAATTACTCATTACAATCACCTACACCAATTAGATTCCTGAGTTTTACCCGATTCCGACTCTCTTTACTCATTCGTTTGAGAATCATTCTTTACCATTCATGGTACTAATCTACCACTTAGCAATACTTACTCGCACTCAAAAATAAATTTCTGAGTTACTACATCTATTAAAACATTCCAACCATCGGAACGAGTACACCCAAGTAATTGTAATCACACTCATTAACATTAATATACCGTTGCTTACAAAATAGCTCAGACTGAGTCTCGCTCTTTTCTAGGAATTAAATCAACTTCGTCCTCCATAGAGTATAATTCCTCATTATATCTGGAATCTACAATGTCACCTTAATAACAGCACAAAATTATTACAGCGTCATATAGTATTAACTCTTCGTTTTAATTTCGCCGAATGCATACTCGTTAACTACGTACAACCATAATAACATATTCATCATCTCGGCAATTATTCAAAAGAGTTATAATTCTTCGACACGTCATCCTTACATCCATTGGGTTCTAAATCCAATATATAGATCAATACACATTCTCTATGTAAGCTCTTGACATATCAATTCCTCACTTCCCACAAGTAGTATACATAACACTACTCCACATCGCACTTTCTCTACGCGACTCTGATTACCCGTCTTAAGTCATCATCCAATATATTGCACTCTTTCGCTTTCACTTCTTCATAAGTTCACACAACATGGTGAGTGATTATTCTCACGGCTTAGTATTCTTCACATCCCAAACCATTAAGGTAACAATACAAGTTCATCCCATCTATATGATTCCGTCTACTACCAACAAGAGATTAAGGGTGATCAAGTCCTCAATTTGTCAATAGATAGCCGACAACCATGTTTAAGCATAAACTGTCGTTACTACACAATAGTGTCCTTTCCGAGTTTGCACTCAACTCATTAACATCGTCATAGTTCAATAATCCACTTTGAGTCTTTACAACTCGCACACTTCCCTCTTATTGGATCTTGTCGGTGAGACACCAACGTCCAAACATTTCACACAATCCGCTTCATAGTCATTTAGCATCACACACTTGTTAAGTACTTCCAACTTCACAATCACTAATATACTCGTAGATTACTATTCATCTCGTTCCAAACCAAAATCCTCATCTTAGCAAAAGACCGCGATAACATTCATAACTCGTGGCTTTACTTCCAATCATGTGACGTCTTTCACATCCCAATATCATTCCACTCGGAATCTCAACAATTCTTCCTCACATCAATAGGTGTTAGAAATTCTCTACAATTCTTCTTTTATACCCGTCGTTACTTTGGCATCACAATTACGACTTCAACTGTTCCCAAAGTTTATTTCACCCTTCCTACTAATTCACTCTTCACTAAAATCCATCGGCACTCAAATCATCTTTATTATCGAACATCTCATCAGCCTATTCATCAACAACATGTTCCACTCAATTTTGTTTCAAACAATCGCGGTAGTAGGTATTCCTATTCAACAAATTCTACGCTTCCTTAACCGAATTCAGAATATCTCCTCATAAGATCACCTCTACTGTATTTATAACTCTCTCATAAGGTAGAACATAACTTCACCTATTCGTAGGCTCAAACGGCACATTAATCCGACACTCGGAACTCAAGATATGAATTTTCCAATCATTATCCGAAAATGCAGCATCGACATCATGCGGCGACGCTCTATACGGTATTCCCAAAACTCTTCAAATGGAATATTCAATTCTTAAAATTACTTCTCAACAAACCTTCTAATTATTCCTTCAATCCGTCCAACGCTGACACTGACATCTCGTGCAGTACCAATAAGTCTAGTTCTAAGAACAAGAGTAACCGTAACTTCACTTCTTTCCAACATCATCCTGTCATAATTAAATATGTTACAGCTGCTGCAACCATTTGTATAACAAATTTCATCTCGTTAGTTTTCCGACGCTTCAAACGGAGCTTAAATCGGATGTCCAGAACTCCAGTTATGAATTTTCGAAGTTCTGGAGCTATTCAGCAATTTTCCTGCGTTTTGCTTACGAAAATCTCACTCCAAAACTCATTCTCTTCAACCCGATCACATTCCAAACAGCCCCTTATCATATCTCTTCACTTCCAAACATTCTTATAACTTGAGCAACACATCCCATCGCCGAAGTGCGATTTCTGAAACCTTACGACCGCAAACCTCTTTGCAACTTGCAGCTGAACTCCTTCTGAGACGCAAGGCTACTCAACTGACAACTTCGCATCCCCTCAGCAGAGCTGATACATTGCAACTTCCTAATTTTCCTCTCCTACAAATAATCATCAATTACATCTAATCATTCTCCTTCAAGATGCTCCAACTAAATTACCAGTCAAGTCTTAATTCCAAGTCACCTTCGATTCGGGAAACAACAACTCGAACAACACTTGCACTGTTGCCAATAACAGCCTACTGAATCAATCATCTTACAACCGAAACATAATCTAGAAGTGAAGCTTCTCCCCCACTTGTTTCAAACCAACTTCCGCAACAAACAACCAAGCACCGACAGTGATTTCACTCACATGTCGCGTACTAAGGGATAGTATTCTGACAGTATTCAACTGTCGTGCAACTCAACCGACTCGACAATTGGCCGGACGAACCGACCTGCTCTGATACCACTATTGTAACACCCTTCTAAAACCCGCGGAAATTAATAAAATAATTCAGAGTAAAACATGAAAACAAGGGTGCCACAATTCAATTTAAATAATTTATCATAAATCAATTGTCATGCTTCACTTAGGAACGAATCATCAATTTAACAAAATCATGTTTCTACACAGCGGGACATTAACCAACGGATAAGCATAACATCATCTATGCAATATCTCACAAAATTACTCCAATAACAACAAAATAGAGTATCATCATAAACTCTAAACTAGCATTCCCCAGTGTTACAATATCAGAGCATGACACCGACGCTATACTTAAACAAACTGGCCTATGAGCTATCCTCACCAAAGCCAAAAGCCGCTACTCGCCAATCTGAAAATGTCAACAGTAAGGGTGAGTCTCATTCAAATTAACAAATGTTATTGAATCATAAATAATAACACATCATAGTTACATCATTCACCCAATTGTTTCATAAACAGACATTCAGACAAGTTTCATCATCACAAAACAATCAACCAACACATCATCAATAATTATAACACTGGAATACATCCAATCATGTTATAAAAGTCATGCATATGAATGCAACTGACACTATGCATGTGGTACCAACATCATCAAATGGGAATAACCCATGACCGATCCAACATCATCAAGATACGGCCCTGCCAGCACAAAATCCACACAATGGGAATCATGCCCTTTACAGATCCAACACATCATCATGGATACAGCATCATCACTGAATATGAATGAATGCAAACATACATGAACATACTTATACCATCGTCAAGTCTATGAGTAGCATCATCAAGTACTCATTTCATCATCATCATCATCATCATCAACATCATCATCATCATCAAAGTATGTTTATATACATTAGCATCATTCAAATACAATCAATCATCATCATCATCATCAAAGTATGTTTATATACATTAGCATCATTCAAATACAATCAATCATCATCATCATCATTTAAGAACATACATGTGTCCACATCAATCATCATCATTAATAAGAAAAAACATACATGTATCCACATCATTCCAAACAAAGCAATCATCATCATACAATTCTCAACAAATCATAGATCATAATGTTTTTCAAACGACATCTTATATTATCACATTTCATCATATATGTCAATAATACATCATCCATCCAACAGACAAGATATTCACATCATCACGAAACTATCTCATAAGCTTCACCATACCAACAAACAAATCATCACATAATAATGTCTTAAACATAGCTTGTGTCGTTACATCTCATCATATATGTCCACAACACAACATTCATCAAAACAAGCAAATTCGTGAAATAATCTCAAGCTACTAATCATTTCATCATCCTAACATAAAGAATACCTCATAAGCTTCATCCTGCTCGAAACGGCACACAAAACGGACCAACGGTTCAAAAGTTATGAGTTTTCTAAAATGATTCATTTTTTCAAAAACCTTCAGCCGTAACGGGTTACAGAAAAAGCGTAACGGGTTACGAAGAACAATTTTTCAAAAACAGTTTCAGCCGTAACGGGTTACGAAAAAAGCGTAATGGGTTACGAAAATAATTTTCAAAAACAGTTTCAGCCGTAACCGGTTACGAACAACACCGTAACCGGTTACAAACTCGTAACCAGCCCAAAAACCCCATTTTCACAGCCGTAACCGGTTACAAGCCCGACCGTAACCGGTTACATCACCTGTAACAGCAAAAAACGCACTTTTGACAACAACTTATTTCCATCCAACACAACCCAAATCGAATCATTTCGACCATACACAAAAAACAGAATCAATTCACAATTATTCCATGTCACTTCATGCCTCAATAACACATTCAAACACATTCAAACACAATCAAACATCACAAACAAGCATTTACACGTACTTTATCAATTTGAACCACAATAACACAAACATCATGGATTCTAGCCAAATGATCAATCATCATCCAAATTGACTCAAATCCCTAACTCTATCATATGACTCAATCGATACGAAATAATATATCTATATCAGTCCTATTATCCATAACCCGATAATAGATGTTAATCGGAAGAGTCCCCCCTTACCTTAGCCAAGAATCTGGACTTTTCCCCTTCTTCTCCATCAAACCTGTAAGCCTCTTTCCTTCACTTTCAGCAAGAATTCCCAATCTTCAAACTCGCTTATCTCCCTCATTGTGAACCTCCCTGACACGACTTAATATATCAAATCGAAGGAAATTTCGTGTAGAATCCGAATCTTCGAGAGTTACCTGATTTGGAGTTACGAGCAGGAAGTTATGACCCATTTTGTGAAGGCTGCCAAAGGGTTGCGAAAATAGCTTTTGCCCATGAGTTCTTCTTCTCTCCCTCTTAGGTTTACCTCCTCTATTTCTCAATTTCCTCTTATTTTCTTGTTTTATGAAAACATAACATAATTTAGTAATGGGCTCCTTCACACTAACACCCCCACATTACTAACTCCACCAATGACCCAACACTACCTTTTATTATTTCTCCCAACATAATTCCAATAAAATGCTAATTCAAATGAATTAATTTAAAACTTAATTAAATTAATTAAATAAGAAATTTTGGGATGTTACACAAGGTACCTTTTCGAGTTCAACTGTGAAATATCCAAAAGACCAAGAGAAGATTAATGTTGTTACTACAAGAAGTAAGAAAGTGGCAGAATCTGAAAAAGAAAAAGAGGAAATAGATGATCCCATGGTAATAGATGTGGATTTGGAAATAAGAGAAAATCCAAAAGAGCCAGAGGTTGTGGTACCGCCGGGTAAACCATTTGAAGAAAAAAATAAGAAAGTTGTTGAACCGGTGATCAAACTGCCTTTCCCTTCCAGAGTGACGAAGAAGAATTCAAAAGACAAAGACTTTGAGAAGTTTACTGCCTTGTTCAAAAAGTTAGAGGTAAATCTACCCTTCTTCGGAGCACTTGAGCACACGCCCTTGTATAGGAAATTGATGAAGGAGGTGATGGCGAAAAAGAGATCACTGGGAGGGGAATAAAAAATTGCAACTGAGAAGTGTGGTATAGTCTTGACAGCAAGAAAGATCCCAATTAAGAGGAAAGACCCTGGAGCGGTGGTGATATCATGCACTATCAAGAATACAACATTTAAAAAGGTACTCCTTGATTCTGGTTCTAGTGTGAGTTTAATGCCTTTGTCCATTTTCAAAAAGCTTGAATTGGAAAAGATTACTGAAAGTAAGACACAATTAAGGTTCGCCGATCACACCATTAAGAAATCCTATGGGGTAGCTGAAGATGTACTAGTGGAAGTTGATAAGTTTGTATTCCCTGTTGACTTCCACATCATGGACATTCTGGAAGACGAAGAAACTCCTATCCTTCTTGGGAGACCATTTTTTTCGACAGGCCGCTGCAACTTCGACATTGAAAAAGGGACACTAACGCTGAAATCATTTGATGAAGAAGTAACCATGAAGATGTTAGGAGTTAAGAAACATAGGGCGGTTGTAAATGATCAAACTTCTGGTGGTATGACAGAAAGTGAGGAAAAAGACAAAAAGCCTAAAATGCTACAAGAAAAAGTGTCAAACATAGCCTCTCTGGTGGAACCAACTCCTATAGCCACCAAATGTTCTAAGAAAAAGAAAGGTGAAAAGATGAATGAGGAAAGTGAATTGAAGAGAAAAGTTGTCCATACTTTTCATCATCATGAGTTTCTGATTGCGGAGGTGAAAAGCAACCAGGTGTGGAAGAGAAAATACCCTCCATAATAAAGGGTAATGGACCGTCGAGCCATGCGACGTTAAACGAAGCGCTTTGTGGGAGGCAACCCACACTTTTAATAATTAATTTGTTCTTTTGTTTCGTTTTATGTCAGGTAATAAAAAGGGGATTTCTCTAGTGAAAGCTTGAAAGCGGCAGCTGGAGTTGATGTACCCTATGTGAGTCCTTTCCGCAGTGGGCTAAAACATTGAGGTCAATGTTTAGTTCAAGTGTGGGGGGGTTTTCTTGCATTTCTTTTGTTTCTGTTTTTATTTTTTTTAGCATTTCTATTCGTATTTGGTATACCATTGTGTTACAGTGTGAGAGATATTTGTTGGATGAACCCGAGATTGATAGCTAGTGGATGAAAGATACTCCCCATACTTGATCTCCCGAGGCACCCTGGAAGTTGATGCAGCCATGAAATGATAAAATTAAAGGTTGGACGCGATTTGGTAACACCGGACTGAAATGGTTGTATGGTATACCCGAGTCGGAAAAGAAACTACATGACACGAGGAGGCTTCTGAGCTTGTAAGCATAAACAACATGGTGAGAGTACAAAGGCCAAACACTAAAATATCATCATGAGAGTTCAGTCAGGTATTGACCTTATCACTCTGATTTTGCGTATGTTCTTTTACACAACACTACATGAGGACACACACTGAGGCATGTTGTTTTTTTAACCCTTAGCCTTTCTATCCATCCTTTACTTTATGTTTATCCTTTGTGAACCCCGTTGAGCCTTAGCCTTTTTGTTTGAATTAAACCCCTGTTCATCCGTAACTATTCACTTCCTACCCTTGTTCGGCATGATTGTTGTAAATTATAAAGTGTGCAAAAAGCTAAGTTTGGGGTGACAATTCGTAGAAAAAGAGCAAGTAGAAAAATTGAGTGAAGAATCAAAGTTGAATAAACCCCAGGTCATTATTGAGGCACAAAAATGAGAAAAATAACATGAATGCCGAATCCAAAACCCTTTGTTATCCATTCATTTGTCTATCCTACCATACCTGAGCCCCGTTACAACCAAAAAGACCTCATAAAGTGTGTGGAATATGTTTGTGTAGTGAAGATAGAGTAAATTCAAAATTAAGAGTTGATATTGCATACTTTGGTATTGTGAGTGAAAACACTTTAACCCCGAGAGATCTGGTGAGAGTGTGAAAAGTTTGCAGGTAAAGAAGCCCTCTGATGTGAAAGTGTGGTAGATAGTTCGATTCAGGAAACCATAAGCCTGATAGGGAAGGAAAAATCCAAGTTGCGAAAAACACAGGCTGTGTTGTGGAGAGGAGAAATTCGTGGGTTACCTGTGTTTAGTCTCAATACATTACTTGAGGACAAGCAATGAGATAAGTTTGGGGTTATGATCGGTCACCATTTCTATTAAGTTATGTCTTTCACCCGGCACAAATTCATCATCTCGGTAACACATTCGGTTGTTTTATTGCTTTTTAAGTTAAGTTTATCGTATTTATTAATTAGTATTGCATTGCATTTGGTTTAAAGTTTATGTCAAAAGATCCTCTTTATGCCTTTGTTTGGTAGTGTTCGTGTTGTAGGTTGATGCGTGTGATTAGAGGAACTAATGACAGAACTTGAGGGACTCCGGAAGGCTGAAAGATGGGAACTGTTGAAGAATCAGGAGGTCAACACGGGAACCCATGTAAATCAACACGGCCCGTGTTGAAAGCTTCAGGAAAGGAGTGAACGAGCTGAAAACAGTGAATCAACACGGGCACCCGTGTTAATCAACACGACCCGTGCTGATAGGCCTGGGCAGAATTTCAACCTTACGTCAGTCAGTGAATCAACACGGGCACCCGTGTTAATCAACACGGCCCGTGTAGATGGATGCGGACAGAAACTTCAGTTTTTGATCGGTTTTAATATGTCCTGTCATTAAGGGTACTTTGGACATTTTGCAGACACTGAGACTGATGCTAATACTACTTAAACAAAGTTTGTGTAAGGAGAGAGGGACTTTTGACAGATTGGAGAAAAGAATACAATAGAAGATTGGAGAAAGCAAGGGTTTGGGAGAGAAGAAGATCTTCATGAATGGAAGCAATTGAAGATTCAATCTCCTCCAATTTCTTGTAATGTCTTTATTCATTATTATGTTTTCTTTGAATACTATGAGTAGCTAAACCCCCCAATGCTACGGGGTGGCTCTGATTTCACTTTGTAATGACTCTGAGTTTGCAATTGCAATAGCAATCATGTTTTTTCATCGTTGATTTATTCTCTTGATGTTTCTAATGCTTTTCCTTTCGGACAAATCGGAATTGATGTATGATTATCGTTTAGGTTAGACAACCATTGATAATGCTTTCATGAGAATATGCTATAATTGATATTACCTAGGACTAGGATTACCTTATAGTAACCAGATATTCTTGATAACTTAATTGCTTGATTTCATTGTAAATCTCTAAGGACTTAGGGTTTAGGATGAAGGATCAAAGGTTTTTTCACTAAGGACTTAGGATCAAACAACCTTAAGAACCGGTAATTGATTATTGAAAATAAGTTGTTGCAATAGAAATTTCAGAGTTGTTACATTGTCAATCATCCACTATCCCTAGCATGTTACTCGTATTTGTTAAAAAGTTAATTTCATTTACTGCTTATTTTACTTTTCGCTAAGTGATAATCACCAAACAAAACCCAATTGAAGTTTTTGTTTAATTGAACTTTGAATTGAACTCATTATTCCTGCGCAGTCCCTGAGATCGATATTCGGGGAGTTTTCCCTATTATTACAAGAGGCAAAATAATACACTTGCGATTTTACCGATCAGTTGCGATAGGGTGAATACAAAAGTGCATCTCCAGACTAATTTCTAGAAATGCACTTCCGGATCCTTAGGGGCATTTTTGGATTTCCTTAGGGTGCTTCTCCACCACTTAGGGTGAGAGAAGAAATTCCCTACAAAATTTAGTTTTGACTTGCCTTAATTGTTTGTTCTCTCAGGTAATGCGTGTTTTTGCATTGTTGTATATGTTGTGTCTCGCGTTTGTCATAGTTTCTTATATCTTGCTACATTTTTGTTTCCCACATCAATGCATGAATTGTTGTTTCCTATCACGCCTCTATAAAAATTGACATGTCGGTTGGTGAAGATACAAAAATGAAGCACAAGTTATAATGAGGAATTATCAAATTTTGTGTGCCTTTGACAGGTTAAAATACTTTTATGACATTCATGAACCTTAGTGTTGGGCGAGAATATGGTGGCTCATGAGAGGGGTTGAGTAGACTTATCCCCTTAAACCAATTCTGAAAATATTTTATTTATGAAATAAGAGATTAAAGCGCTGAAGCAAAACATGATAAGCGGAAGAAAAAGAAATATAGGGAATAGATTCAAAATATATATGTTTCATTATCTTCCTAATAATAAATATAAAAAAATGAATTTGCTTTAATAAGCAATTTACATCGAACAACTTAGAGATAATATAATCGTACTTGAAATAAAGAATGTTCAATGAATTAGATGTATCTCTAACCTACAATTATATAATAAAACACTATAAACACTATTTAATTTTAGATGACATTCTAATGATGAACAATACCTAACATATATGACAACATGTAAAAATTTAAAAGAGATAGAGAAAGAAAAATGTACACCAGATATATCGTGGTTCGAAAATTCTTCTTTGCTATGCATACTCCATTTTTTAATGGTTTTCACCATTAGAAATGATAATGTCTTCCACTATTTTTAAAATTTAAGATATAAATATTTGGTACAATGAATTATCATCAATTTGAACACTAACATCTCAATGCTTTAGCCAACAGAGATCTAAAATAATAGTCTCTTATGTTGATGTAGATTACTCAACAGCTGATACTCAAGATCTTCAATGATCTTGATCCAGCAAACTTGATAGACATGATAATCCTTCTCAGAGCTTCAATTTTATAGCACTACTTACTCAGATTTTAAGAAGTTTTTTTGAACGATTGTTGTAATAAAGAATGATTGGACTACTCTCAACTTTGTTCGGCGACAACCTTTATTCGGACCCACCAAAATATTCCTTAGGGTATTGATGAATTCTTCTCTTGCTTGATAAGCACCAATCAATAACTGTAACAAATAAACAATCATCTCTTCTAATACATAAAACAAAACTTCACAAAAAAACATTAAATTCCATAAATACTTTTAATCTACCTTTGACACTCAATGTTTAGAGTTAAGCACCACATCAATGGGTTCTTGGTATAAGGTTAAAGATGATGAATAGTATCGAAAGAATCTCACACGAAACAAATGCAAACTTCTCACGATCTCAGTATTCTATGAAGTTTTTCACAAGGTTGAATCAAAGAGACAATGTGTTTGTGAATGAAGAAAATTTTAAAGTTTCTCTTAAGATTCTTGTCAAAGAATTATTAGGTTTTTTATGAATATCCTGGGTTCTTACCTTGAATGACTCAGCAAATTATCAAATAATTTCTCTTCACTTGACATCACTAGATGTTACATGATATCACATGTGATCATCACTTGTAAAGAAAAAAGAAAAAGGGTCTAAATAGGTACTAGAAATAAGGTACAAAAAGGTAAGGAAAATATAAAAATGATTAAGTCAAATCATGAGTTTGTGATTTGAATAAAAAATGATTCGAATCAAATGTAGTAAAGTGAAAAGTTTGATATAATATATTTGAATCATGTTTGAGTCTGTGATTTGAGTCAAATAAAGTATGATTTGAATTAAAGTTAACTTTAAAGAACATTTAAAATTCCATGAATCGAATCAAATGGCATATGATTAGAGTCAAGAAGTGTTGTGATTAGAATAAAATACTCTTATGATTCGAATCTGGTCGGCAATGGCCAACTATGAACTTCTAAGAAAAAGTTTTTGAATCACAACTTATCTGATTCAAATCAAGCATTACAAAAATATTAATTTAAGTATTCTAACTTGTGATTCGAGCTACACTCGATATTTTGACTTATATCAAATTGCAAAGGCTAAAAAGTATGTCATCAAGAGTCTAACTCCAATAGATTAAATGTAGAAGTGATTCCAAATACATGTTTAAACAAATGAAGTGATAAAATTACAATCAAATTACAAATGAATTACACATATGTGATAACTCAATTACACACAAATCAAATATGAACAAAACATCAATCAAATATGAACAAAACATCAAAATAGAATGATACCGATTACAATACAATTTCATTTAGCGGTGATGTAGAAGACTTGTTTAACTTATATTAGACTTTTTTTAATTCAATTATTCTCATTTGGCTACTTCATGATCAATAATACCTAATTTGTTTGTTTAATGAGTTATGTGATTCCTTAAATCCGAAAAATAAAGTGTGAAATAATATATATTTTCTTAAATAACATAGTTCTTTGATTATTCATCATTTTATTAAATTTATTTTTTATTTTAAAAATTATTATTTTCGTATTTTCTATACTTTATGTAATATTTGATGTCTTTTTAGTATGAGATATTCACTTTTAAATAATGAAAGAAAATATTGTTTATTGCAATAAATTTTTTTAACCCAACAACTCTAGAGTTTTTGATATAGTTCTATGATTTAGCTGGAATATGTATTAGCTTATTTTCCCTTATCTTAGTATTAGCTTGAATATGTATTAAAAAATTTATATTAAATCTGTGCGAGAATGCGTAGTTTTAAATAATTTGAGTACTTTGGATGTGCACTTCAAAGTTTATGATGAAGATTTTTCCAGCTAAAGATAGGGAAATGAAGCACCTTAACATTGGACTTTAATTTTCTTTCTTTTCCTTTGAATACTTAGATTCATATCACTTAAAGAAATTCCTACCCTCTAAAGACACACACATTGAAGGTAGGTACATTTATATTAATCGGTGAACTCACAAACTTACAACATACCTATTTATTTATGATTTAATATATGCGGAGGATATTCTCATGAAATTTGATACCTTCTCATCACTTTATTTTCTGTGGTTAAATCTTAGTTATTGAATTCATCTAACTAGTAAGATTTTATTAATGAAGCATGAGAGGGAGGTTGCCGAAAATTATTTTGTATTATTTCTGATTTAAAGATATGGTAGATTCTAAAAAATTTAAAGTACGAAAAGTTTTTTTTTTTTTACAAAAACAAGGTTAACTTCTTTTATTAATCAACAAAGTTTCAATATAGGGGTGTTCGCGGTGCGGTTTGTGCGGTTTTTACGTAAAAAATCAACCGAACCGCAAGAGAAAAAAGTGTGCGGTTCGGTTTGGTTCGGTTGGCTTTTAGAAATAAAATCGAACCAAACCAAACCAAACAAATGCGGTTTGGATTGATTCGGTTGGTTCGGTTTTTTTACAAAAATTTATTGAGCCATACACACATATATAGATGATAACATAACTTTGTATTTAGTCATTTATGCGTTATAAAATAACAACAAAATTCATCATATTTGAATAACAACTTTCCATTTAATATACAAAAATAAAATTAGATAAAAGTGGAATAAAAAACATAAATAGTAGCATAAAACAATATAAAAAATATTATAATAAAATAGAAAAAAAAAGAGAGATGAAAAATTAAAGAAGATGAAAAAGAAAAAGCAGAAGAGATGAGAGATTGGATAAGAAGAGGAACATTAAAAACATAATTCCAAGAGAGAACAGTAGAATAAAAATAATAAGATGAAAAAGAGGGAACTTAAAAGATAAAAGACTAGAAAAGAAGAGATGTATGTACTTGAAAAAGAAGATGAGAAGAAGACGCAATACCGTTAGGAAAGATTTAAGAAGACTTAAACTGAAATTTTAAATGTGAGCAAAAGAAAATCATTTGTAATTGTAAGGTTAAGGCATAATAGGTTTAAGTTTGGGTTGGATATAAGTTAATTGAAGTTTGGGAGTTGTAGCATAATACGGTTTGGTTTGGTTTGGTTTGGTTTGGTTTGTAAAATACAAACCGCAAACCGAACCGAACCGTACGGTTTATTAAAAAATGACCCAAACACATCCGAACCAAATACGGTTTTTTGCGGTTTCGATTTGGTTTGAATCGGTTTTGCAGTTTTCTATTGGGTCACAAACTTACAACATACCTATTTATTTATGATTTAATATATGCGGAGGATATTCTCATGAAATTTGATACCTTCTCATCACTTTATTTTCTATGGTTAAATCTTAGTTATTGAATTCATCTAACTAGTGAGATTTTATTAATGAAGCATGAGAGGGAGGTTGCCGAAAATTATTTTGTATTATTTCTAATTTAAAGATATGGTAGATTCTAAAAAATTTAAAGTACGAAGAGTTTTTTTTTTTTTATAAAAACAAGGTTAACTTCTTTTATTAATCAACAAAGTTTCAATATAAAGATGAATAACATTAACAATACTACGTCTAGACCAAAAATTGACCGTCTTTGCTAAAGAATGGACAACTATATTTGTTTGGCGTGCTAGTAGAAGATGTGAGGACATAAAGTAATTTTTGTTTTGTAGAAAGAAAAATTCAATGCAATATAAATCATTGGTTTCTATGATGTAGAGAAGATTACGTAGAATCCACTAATAAGTATCCACTTATTATAGTATATGAGATTATTATATATAGAGTAATCATATTGTAGTTCATAATCATCCTTATCATCCAAGAGTTTGCTACAATTGTGTTTCTTCTCTTTCCTATACTCTTCTCTCAAATTTCACTTGTGTTATTGTTATTATTATTTCATATTATTCTGTTACCCAATAGTGGTATCAGAGCTATTTGGTGTTGGTCCATATTCCGTTGCGAATATTATTCACGGTGAAATTGTGCAAGCCGATTTAATTGAAATTACCATGACAACAAAATTTTAGATTGAGAAGTTCAATGGGAGTAATTTCTCCTTATGGAAACTAAAGATAAAGGCAATCTTGAGGAAGGATAATTGCTTAGCAGCAATTGAAGATAGAGCTGAGGGAATATCTGACGAAAAGTGGAATGAGATGGATAGCAACGCTGTTGCCAATTTGCACTTAGCATTGGCGGATTAAGTTTTGTCTAGCGTTGCGGAAAAGAAAATTGCAAAGGAGATTTGGGATGTTCTCATCAAATTGTATGAGGTTAAGTCACTTCACAACCGAATTTTCTTAAAGAGAAGACTCAACACTCTTTGAATGAGTGAATCCACATCCGTGACAAATCACATTAACACTCTAAATACAATGTTTGCTCAACTTACATCGGCAAATTTTAGCATAGCAGAAAATGAACGTGCAAAACATCTACTTCAGAGCTTACCAGATTCATATGATCCACTCGTCGTTAACTTAACAAATAATAATGTTACAGACCGCCTATACTTTGATGATGTTGCTAGAGCTATTCTTGAGGAAGAGTCCAGGTGTATAAATAAGGAAGACCGTCAAGAAAACTCAAAACAAGTAGAAGCTTTGACAATGACGAGAGGAAGATTAGTGGAACGTGGCCCCAGTGGGAGCCAAAATCCTTGTAGATCAAAATCTCAAAGTAAGATGAATGTGAGATGCTACAATTGTGGCAAGAAAGGGAACTTGAAAAGAGATTGTTAGTTTAAGAAGAATGGTGAGAAGTCTTCTAAGGCAAGTTCATCTCAAGAATGTATTGCCAATACCTCTGATGATGGAGAGATTTTATATAGCGGAGCATCACAGCTCACTGACGTATGGATAATTGATTCAGGAGCAACATGGCACATGACTCCTCGACGATATTGGTTTTACATTTATCAACCTATCTCAGAAGGATCAGTGTTCATGGGAAATGATTACGCCTTAGAAATTGCTGGTGTCGGTACTGTCAAAATAAAAATGTATGATGGTACAGTTTGCGCAATTCAAGAGGTACAACATGTGAAAGGGTTGAAGAAGAATTTATTGTCTATTGGACAATTAGATGACCTCGGGTGCAAGACCCATATTGAAGGTGGGATCTTAAAGGTGGTGAGAGGTGCTCTATTAGTGATGAAGACATAAAAGCTATATGAAAATATATACATTCTTATGGGAGAGATGTTGCAAAAGGGTGATGTGTCATTTGCATGAACTAGTCAAAAAAACTCAACGACAATGTGGCATCGCAGACTAGGCCATATGTCAGAACGAGGTTTGAAAGTTCTTGAGGAACAAGATCTCTTACCCGAGCTCAAATCAGTAAGCTTACCATTCTGTGAGCATTACGTGGTAAGCAAACAACATAGGTTGAAGTCTGATAGATCAACTACTAAGAGCAAACACATACTTTACTTAATTCATTCTGATGTGTGTGAGTCACCGTAAATGTCCCTGGGAGGAGCAAAATATTTTGTATCATTCATTGATGATTACTCTAGGAGATTGTGGATATACATAATCAAGAAGAAGTCATATGTGTTTTTAATATTCAAGCAATTCAAAGCACTAATTGAGGTTGAAACTGGAAAGAAGATTAAGTGCTTGAGGACAGACTATGGAGGAGAATATACAGACGATGATTTTTTGGCATTCTGCAAGGAAGAAAATATAATGAGACAATTTACAGTTGCTCATGTTAGAACAAGATTTGTTCTGATCAATATTCTTAGTTTTGATGATAACAAGGATATGAATTTTGTGTGAGATAATGTGGTACTCTAATACATTGCAATTTCCTTTTCAGGAAATATATAAAGAGTATGCACAAATCAGCGCTCAGAAGCTTTGACTCAGAAGGTTCAGCATGCAACATCAGAACATGGTCTGGCAAGACATCAGAAGATTGTCCAAGCAGAATCAGAACATGGGTCTATGGTAGCATAAGAAGAACTTGAGATCAGAAGCAGAAGCACTGAAGTTCTCATGGTATCACGCTCAGAAGCACTTCAAGGTCAGAAGACAAGAAGATGCTATGCACCAAGTTGTTTGACTCTGATGATATTCAAACGTTGTATACACAAACATCAGATCAGAAGAAAGTACAGGTGGCAGGCTACGCTGACTGACAAAAGGAACGTTGGAAGCTATTAAAGGCAACGTCAGTAGACACAGCGTGAACAAGGCTCGAGGTAGTTGACAAAAGCGTGAAACATTAAATGCAATGCTGTACGGAATACGCAAAGCATTAAATGCTCCCAACGGTCATCTTCTCAAAGTGCCTATAAATATGAAGTTCTGATGAGAAGCAAGGTAAAACAATTTTGAAAGAACTTACTCTGAAAAACTTGCTGAAACGCTGTTCAACTCAAAGCTCAGAAACTTCATCTTCATCAAAGCTCACTACATTGCTGTTGTAATATATTAGTGAGATTAAGCTTAAACGTTAAGAGAAATATCACTGTTGTGATTATAGCTTTTCAGAAGCATTTGTAATACTCTTAGAATTGATTACATTAATTTGTAAGTAACTAGAGTGATCAAGTGTTGATCAGGATACTCTAGGAAGTCTTAGCTTGTGTCTAAGCAGTTGTAATTAGAGTGATCACGTGGTGGTCAGGATACTCTAAGAAAGTCTTAGCTTGTGTCTAAGCATTTGTTCCTAGAGTGATCAGGTTGTGATCAGGATACTCTAGAAGACTTAGTCGTGGGCTAAGTGGAAAACCATTGTAATCTGTTGCGATTAGTGGATTAAATCCTCATGTGAGGTAAATCACTCCGTGGGGGTGGACTGGAGTAGTTTAGTTAACAACGAACCAGGATAAAAATAACTGTGCAAATTGTTTTTATCGTTCAAGTTTTTAGACTACACTTATTCAAACCCCCCCCCCCTTTCTAAGTGTTTTTCTATCCTTCAATTGGCATCAGAGCGCCGGTTCTAAGGTGCAAGCACTTAACCGTGTTTAGAAAAGATTCAGGAAGAGAAAAACGCTTCAGTAAAAGATGGCTGGTGAAATTCCAACAGATCCACCTGCATCTACATCTGGCTCTGCTGAGCAATACAATGGTAACAATGGTTATACTAGACCACCAGTATTTGATGGTGAAAACTTTGAACACTGGAAAGATAAACTGGAAAGTTACGTTCTTGGTCTAGATGGTGAACTATGGGATCTTCTGATGGATGGTTACAAACATCCAGTGAAAGCCAGTGGCGTAAGACTTACAAGGCAAGAAATGGATGATGATCAAAAGAAGCTTTTCAAGAATCATCATAAATGTAGGACTGTTTTGCTGAATGCTATCTCTCATGCTGAGTATGAGAAGATATCTAACAGGGAAACTGCCCATGATATATATGAGTCATTGAAAATGACCCATGAGGGAAATGCTTAAGTTAAGGAGACTAAAGCTCTTGCTCTAATCCAGAAATATGAAGCCTTCAAGATGGAGGATGATGAAGATATTGAGAAGATGTTCTCAAGATTTCAAACTCTAACTGCTGGATTGAGAGTTCTGGATAAAGGCTACACCAAGGCAGATCATGTAAAGAAGATCATCAGAAGCTTACCCAGAAGATGGGGTCCAATGGTGACTGCATTCAAGATTGCCAAGAATCTGAATGAAGTTTCGTTGGAAGAGCTTATCAGTGCCTTGAGAAGCCATGAAATAGAGCTGGATGCAAACGAGCCTCAGAAGAAAGGTAAGTCTATTGCATTAAAATCTAATGTTAAAAAATGCACTAACACTTTTTAGGCTAGAGAAGAAGATCCTGAAGAATCAGAATCTGAAGAAGAAGATGAACTGTCCATGATCTCCAGAAGGGTAAATCAACTCTGGAAGAGCAAGCAAAGGAAGTTCAGAGGCTTCAGAAGTTCAACGAGATTTGAACGAGGAGAATCTTCTGGTGACAGAAGATCTGACAAGAAGAAGGTTGTCTGCTATGAGTGCAATGAGCCTGGACATTACAAGAACGAGTGTCCAAAACTTCAGAAGGAGAATCCCAAGAAGAAGTTTCATAAGAAGAAAGGTCTTATGGCAACATGGGATGATTCTGAATCAGAATTAGACTCTGAAGGAGAGCAGGCCAACTTCGCGCTGATGGCTACAGAAGATGATGGATCAGAATCTACATCAGAATCAGATTCTGAAGAGATATCCTTGGCGGCAAAGAGGACAAAAAGCAAAATGTCATGGTACCTGGACTCTGGGTGCTCGCGAAACATGACGGGAAGAAGGTCTACATTCCAAGACCTGGAGCTTAAACCAGGTGGAGAAGTCAAGTTTGGAGGAGATCAGAAGGGCAAAATCATTGGCTCTGGAACCATAAGTCTTGGTAACTCTCCTTCCATAACTAATGTACTTCTTGTAGAAGGATTATCGCATAACTTATTGTCCATAAGTCAATTAAGTGACAATGGTTATGATATAATCTTCAATCAAAAGTCTTGCAAGGCTGTAAGTCAGAAGGATGGCTCAATCCTATTTACAGGCAAGAGAAAGAACAACATCTATAAGATTGATCTTTCAGATCTTGAGAAGCAGAAGGTGACTTGCCTTATGTCTGTTTCTGAAGAGCAATGGGTCTGGCACAGAAGATTAGGACATGCTAGTTTGAGAAAGATTTCTCATATTAACAAACTAAATCTGGTCAGAGGACTCCCAAATCTGAAATACAAATCAGATGCTCTTTGTGAAGCATGTCAGAAGGGCAAGTTCTCCAAACCTGCATTCAAGTCTAAGAATGTTGTTTCTTCCTCAAGGCCGTTAGAACTCTTGCACATTGATCTGTTTGGCCCAGTCAAAACAGCATCTGTCAGAGGGAAGAAATATGGATTAGTCATCGTAGATGATTATAGCCGCTGGACATGGGTAAAGTTCTTGAAACACAAGGATGAGTCTCATTCAGTGTTCTTTGAATTCTGCACTCAGATCCAATCTGAGAAGGAGTGCAAGATCATAAAGGTCAAAAGTGATCATGGTGGCGAATTTGAGAACAGATTCTTTGAGGAGTTCTTCAAAGAAAATGGTATTGCCCATGATTTCTCTTGCCCTAGAACTCCACAGCAAAATGGAGTTGTAGAGCGAAAGAATAGGACTCTACAAGAAATGGCCAGAACCATGATCAATGAAACCAATATGGCTAAGCATTTCTGGGCAGAAGCAATAAACACTGGGTGTTATATTCAGAATAGAATCTCTATAAGACCTATTCTAAATAAGACTCCTTATGAATTGTGGAAGAACAGAAAGCCCAACATTTCATATTTTCATCCTTTTGGATGTGTTTGTTTTATTCTGAACACTAAAGATCATCCTGGTAAGTTTGATTCTAAGGCACAAAAGTGTTTCCTTCTTGGATATTCTGAACGCTCTAAAGGCTACAGAGTATACAATACTGAAACATTGGTTGTAGAAGAATCAATCAATATCAGGTTTGATGATAAGCTTGGTCTTGAAAAACCAAAGCAGTTTGAGAATTTTACAGATTTTGATATTGATATATCAGAAGCAGTAGAACCAAGAAGCAAAGCTGCAGAAGCTGGCAGTCTCAGAAGCAATGGATCAGAAGATCAAGTTGCTGCATCCTTAGAGAATCTCAGGATTTCTGAAGAGCCAACAGTCAGAAGATCACCTAGACTTGCTTCAGCTCATTCAGAAGATGTGATCCTTGGGAAGAAAGATGATCCCATCAGAACAAGGGCATTCCTTAAGAACAATGCAGAATGTCAATTAGGTCTTGTTTCTTTGATCGAGCCGACTTCTGTTGATCAAGCTCTAGAAGATCCAAACTGGATAATTGCCATGCAAGAAGAACTCAATCAGTTTACAAGGAATGATGTATGGGACTTGGTTCCTAGACCAAAAGGATTTAACATCATCGGCACTAAGTGGGTATTCAGAAACAAGCTAAGCAAGAAGGGAGAAGTGGTAAGAAACAAAGCCAGACTGGTTGCTCAAGGTTATATTCAGCAAGAAAGAATTGACTACACAGAAACCTTTGCACCAGTGGCCAGGCCGAGTTTGAGATGAGCATGATGGGTGAAGTCAAGTATTTCCTTGGGATTCAAATGAACCAAACTTCTGATGGAACATATGTTCGTCAAACGAAGTATGTGAAAGAACTTCTGAAGAAGTTTAATCTTTCTGAAAGCAAAGAAGCCAAAACTCCTATGCATCCAACATGTGTCCTAGGTAAGGATGAGGTAAGTAAGAAGGTAGATCAGAAGTTGTACAGAGGTATGATTGGATCTCTTCTATACCTAACTGCTTCTAGACCTGACATTCTCTTCAGTGTTTGTTTGTGTGCTAGATTCCAATCAGATCCGAGAGAATCTCATTTAACTGCGGTTAAGAGAATTCTGAGGTATCTGAAAGGTACTACTAATGTTGGTTTAGTTTACAGAAAATCCAAAGACTATAACTTAGTAGGATTCTGTGATGCTGACTATGCTGGAGATAGAATTGAAAGGAAGAGCACTTCTGGAAATTGTCAATTTCTTGGAAGTCACCTAATCTCCTGGTACAGCAAGAAGCAAGCAACCATTGCTCTTTCAACAACAGAAGCAGAATATGTTGCTGCTGCTGGTTGTAGCACACAAATGCTCTGGATGAGAAGTCAGCTAGAAGATTATCAGATATATGAGAGTAACATTCCTATTTTCTGTGATAATACTTCTGCTATATGTTTATCTAAGAATCCTATCTTACATTCAAAAGCTAAAGATATTGAGATTAAACATCATTTCATAAGGGACTATGTTCAGAAGGGTGTTATATCTTTAAACTTTGTGGATACAGACCATCAATTGGCTGATATCTTTGCAAAACCCCTTGCTGAAGATAGGTTTAAGTTCATTCTGAAGAATATCAGTATGGATTTATCCCCAGAATGAGAAGATGAGAAGATCTTATGTATGAGTATCTTCTGAAATGAGATTGGATTAGTCTTTTATAAGAAGTTCTGATTGTAATCAATTAGAAGTAGTGATTCTGTTATTACTAACGTTTCATTGTCTAAGTTGACTCAGAATCTCTTTTAAAGTAAAACAGCTGTAACTGGCTATCCAGATGGTAAACACGTGTTCACTATTTCTGGACAATCGTGCGTGCAGTTGAGGGGACGCCTACTTAGGTAACTGTGCTAATCACTTCTTTTGTCATTATTATATCTCCTCACGTCATGTAACATTAAATGCTATCCATCATTTCCTTTTATTTTTTTCTTTTAATACTCTTCAAACGTTTCTTTTCCCTCTTATATTTCTCTCTCTTGCATTCAGTTTCCTTTTCGCTCTCTCTCTCTCTCTCTCTCTCTCTCTCTCTTTGCATTCATATCATAAACCCTAGCAGTTTTCACTATCTGCAACCTCATCATGAATCCTTCTTCAAGCTCCTCAAATCAAGAATCTGATCGAAAACAAAAGAGAAAGGCAACTGATGAACCAGAAAACAAACCAAAAAGAGTAAGGATCACCTACGATCCTCTCAAAGTGAACTCGTTTGAAGCTATGATGTCTGGAAACTATTCTAGACGTGTGTTTAAACCTCTTGACGGTATCCCTCAATCACCTTCCTCTTCACAAACATCCACCACCTCTTCCTCTTCATTCATCTCTCTGGAACCACCTTCTTCACCATCTGATATCTCCTCTCCTTCAACCCATCCCTCAGATATATCCTCATCTCTCTCACACCCTTTTCCCACCAGAACACCTAACCCCTACAGTTTTGTGTTTCCCGACTCCAGGTTCACTGTCAACCCTCCAACACCTACCACTCAATCATTTCTAGAGCTTTTACATTCTGATGTAAATAGCTGGTTGGAGATTCTGGGTGCTGCTCACCTTAATCATCTGGATGAGTATGCTACCTGCAACCTCTGGGAAGCCTTTCGCCAGGATTTTCTGGTTAGGGCTACGGACGTCCAGAGAATGATCATGACTGAAGCACCTGGGGCTCGTGGTCGTCTCTTGGAAGTTGGTGAAAGCAGCTATCACCATCTCATCAGGAACAGAAGAGTTCTTGAAGAGAGGATACCTGCAGATGAGATGGTAGAAGAAAATCCCTGCAGAGACATCGTGGTATGGAGACCAAGGTATCTTGTGCTGACTGGAGATTTTTAGTGGTTGTTTGATTGGTTCAGAATGAACCCTTCTGAAAGTGCTCCTCACATGGTCTTTCCAGAAGTGGTTTATCCTGCTGAAGTTGCTGGTCCTACTCCTCCAACAAACCTAGCAGCTATTCTTCAGGCGTTGGAAGTTGGAGCTTCTGTGTTGCCTGAACCAGAATATGCTGAGGCTGCTCCTGAGTCAGACTCAGATGTTGCGATGGAAGGTACAGAAGCTGAAGACCTCCCAGAAGATCGTCTTACTGAGATTGTTGTCCCTGTTGGCAGAAATTCTGGTGCTTCTTCTTCTGGTGTACCCTCAGCTCTGATGGAGACCTTGGAAGCTCTGCATCAGAATCAGGCTATGCTGGCTCCTCGTTTGGATGCACAAGAAGCAGCCAACGCTGAGTTTCGCTCCTTCATGGCAAGACAAACTGAGAGCACTGACGGGGTTCATGACATTCTGGCGCAGATTTTGTCTAAGCTAGGGTCTTAGTCTTTGGTCTTTGTAGTTTTCTTTCCTTGTTGCATCTGTTTTCTGCATACATCTTTTGTAATTCTGTTTGCTTAATCAATGAAAAATTATTCTGTTTCTTTCCTTTGTCGTTTTCTACATCTGAATCTTTTATATTCTTTTTGATGTTATGACAAAAAGGGGGAGAAAATATATGATAAATGATCTGATTAATATTATCAGTTACCGGGTAAAAAGGCCCCACATTACTAACATAACTTGCAAAGTTCTATGCTTTAAGTTGTGTTGTTGCAGGAATTGAAGATTCAAGATCAATATAAGACGCAACAAGATGAATCAAGTTCTTGGATTCTTGAAGCAAGCTGAGTGCTATGAAGCTTCAGAATCAGAAGCAAGAAGGAAGAATGTTCAGATATTCTGATGATAGAATATGATCTGAAACATTATGTTTATGTGTTCTGACACATACCATATGGCTCTGATACATATTATGTGTTCTGAAACATATTCTATGTTCTGACTCATTCATGCTGACTTTTGTCGTTTAGTTTTGTTCTGTAACATTTCAGGATGTAGAGATGCTCTGATGATGCTCTGGTACATTCAACAATGTTCTGATACATTCTAGCATGAAGTGATGAAAGAAGAAATTCAAGCTCTGAAGCTGTCCGATGGAAGCAGAAATCAGAAGCTCTGAATGTTCTGAAGATCAAAGAAATTCAAGTTCTGAAGCTGTCCGATGGAAGCAGAAATCAGAAGCTGTGAATGTTCTGAAGATCAAAGAAATTCAAGTTCTGAAGCTGTCCGATGGAAGCAGAAATCAGAAGCTGTGAATGTTCTGAAGATCAAAGAAATTCAAGTTCTGAAGCTGTCCGATGGAAGCAGAAATCAGAAGCTGTGAATGTTCGAAGGATCTAAAGAAATTCAAAGTTCTGACGCTGTCCTATGGAAGCAGAAATCAGAAGTCATGAAGGTTCTGAAGATCAAGCACATGTGAACGTCTCTACCGAAATAATCAGGGAAGTCCTTTATTTATAAAATTCTTCTAGTATTAATTTTAGGGGGAGATTATTCATCTCAGGGGGAGATTGTTAATCTTAGGGGGAGACACATTCACATGCTTATGCTATAGCTATGTAATTGTCTTTAGCCGTCTGCTCTTTCTGATCGCAAATTCATATCATTTATATATGTTTTTTGTCATCATAAAAAAGGGGGAGATTGTTAGAACAAGATTTTTTCTGATCAATATTCTTAGTTTTGATGATAACAAGGATATGAATTTTGTGTGAGATAATGTGGTACTCTAATACATTGCAATTTCCTTTTCAGGAAATATATAAAGAGTATGCACAAATCAGCGCTCAGAAGCTTTGACTCAGAAGGTTCAGCATGCAACATCAGAACATGGTCTGGCAAGACATCAGAAGATGGTCGAAGCAGAATCAGAACATGGGTCTATGGTAGCATCAGAAGAACTTGAGATCAGAAGCAGAAGCACTGAAGTTCTCATGGTATCACGCTCAGAAGCACTTCAAGGTCAGAAGACAAGAAGATGCTATGCACCAAGTTGTTTGACTCTGATGATATTCAAACGCTGTATACACAAACATCAGATCGGAAGATAGTACAGGTGGCAGGCTACGCTGACTGACAAAAGGAACGTTGGAAGCTATTAAAGGCAACGTCAGTAGACACAGCGTGAACAAGGCTCGAGGTAGTTGACAAAAGCGTGAAACATTAAATGCAATGCTGTACGGAATACGCAAAGCATTAAATGCTCCCAACGGTCATCTTCTCAAAGTGCCTATAAATATGAAGTTCTGATGAGAAGCAAGGTAAAACAATTTTGAAAGAACTTACTCTGAAAAACTTGCTGAAACGCTGTTCAACTCAAAGCTCAGAAACTTCATCTTCATCAAAGCTCACTACATTGCTGTTGTAATATATTAGTGAGATTAAGCTTAAACGTTAAGAGAAATATCACTGTTGTGATTATAGCTTTTCAGAAGCATTTGTAATACTCTTAGAATTGATTACATTAATTTGTAAGTAACTAGAGTGATCAAGTGTTGATCAGGATACTCTAGGAAGTCTTAGCTTGTGTCTAAGCAGTTGTAATTAGAGTGATCACGTGGTGGTCAGGATACTCTAAGAAAGTCTTAGCTTGTGTCTAAGCATTTGTTCCTAGAGTGATCAGGTTGTGATCAGGATACTCTAGAAGACTTAGTCGTGGGCTAAGTGGAAAACCATTGTAATCTGTTGCGATTAGTGGATTAAATCCTCAGGTGAGGTAAATCACTCCGTGGGGGTGGACTGGAGTAGTTTAGTTAACAACGAACCAGGATAAAAATAACTGTGCAAATTGTTTTTATCGTTCAAGTTTTTAGACTACACTTATTCAACCCTCCCCCCCCCCTTTCTAAGTGTTTTTCTATCCTTCAATTGGCATCAGAGCGCCGGTTCTAAGGTGCAAGCACTTAACCGTGTTTAGAAAAGATTCAGGAAGAGAAAAACGCTTCAGTAAAAGATGGCTGGTGAAATTCCAACAGATCCACCTGCATCTACATCTGGCTCTGCTGAGCAATACAATGGTAACAATGGTTATACTAGACCACCAGTATTTGATGGTGAAAACTTTGAACACTGGAAAGATAAACTGGAAAGTTACTTTCTTGGTCTAGATGGTGAACTATGGGATCTTCTGATGGATGGTTACAAACATCCAGTGAAAGCCAGTGGCGTAAGGCTTACAAGGCAAGAAATGGATGATGATCAAAAGAAGCTTTTCAAGAATCATCATAAATGTAGGACTGTTTTGCTGAATGCTATCTCTCATGCTGAGTATGAGAAGATATCTAACAGGGAAACTGCCCATGATATATATGAGTCATTGAAAATGACCCATGAGGGAAATGCTCAAGTCAAGGAGACTAAAGCTCTTGCTCTAATCCAGAAATATGAAGCCTTCAAGATGGAGGATGATGAAGATATTGAGAAGATGTTCTCAAGATTTCAAACTCTAACTGCTGGATTGAGAGTTCTGGATAAAGGCTACACCAAGGCTGATCATGTAAAGAAGATCATCAGAAGCTTACCCAGAAGATGGGGTCCAATGGTGACAACATTCAAGATTGCCAAGAATCTGAATGAAGTTTCGTTGGAAGAGCTTATCAGTGCCTTGAGAAGCCATGAAATAGAGTTGGATGCAAACGAGCCTCAAAAGAAAGGTAAGTCTATTGCATTAAAATTTAATGTTAAAAAATGCACTAACGCTTTTCAGGCTAGAGAAGAAGATCCTAAAGAATCAGAATCTGAAGAAGAAGATGAACTGTCCATGATCTCCAGAAGGGTAAACCAACTCTGGAAGAGCAAGCAAAGGAAGTTCAGAGGATTCAGAAGATCAAAGAGATTTGAACGAGGAGAATCTTCTGGTGACAGAAGATCTGACAAGAAGAAGGTTGTCTGCTATGAGTGCAATGAGCCTGGACATTACAAGAACGAGTGTCCAAAACTTCAGAAGGAGAATCCCAAGAAGAAGTTTCATTAGAAGAAAGGTCTTATGGCAACATGGGATGATTTTGAATCAGAATTAGACTCTGAAGGAGAGCAGGCCAACTTCGCGCTGATGGCTACAGAAGATGATGGATCAGAATCTACATCAGAATCAGATTCTGAAGAGATATCCTTGGTGGCAAAGAGGACAAAAAGCAGAATGTCATGGTACCTGGACTCTGGGTGCTCGCGACACATGACGGGAAGAAGGTCTACATTCCAAGACCTGGTGTTTAAACCAGGTGGAGAAGTCAAGTTTGGAGGAGATCAGAAGGGCAAAATCATTGGCTCTGGAACCATAAGTCTTGGTAACTCTCCTTCCATAACTAATGTACTTCTTGTAGAAGGATTATCGCATAACTTATTGTCCATAAGTCAATTAAGTGACAATGGTTATGATATAATCTTCAATCAAAAGTCTTGCAAGGCTGTAAGTCAGAAGGATGGCTCAATCCTATTTACAGGCAAGAGAAAGAACAACATCTATAAGATTGATCTTTCAGATCTTGAGAAGCAGAAGGTGACTTGCCTTATGTCTGTTTCTGAAGAGCAATGGATCTGGCACAGAAGATTAGGACATGCTAGTTTGAGAAAGATTTCTCATATTAACAAACTAAATCTGGTCAGAGGACTCCCAAATCTGAAATACAAATCAGATGCTCTTTGTGAAGCATGTCAGAAGGGCAAGTTCTCCAGACCTGCATTCAAGTCTAAGAATGTTGTTTCTTCCTCAAGGCTGTTAGAACTCTTGCACATTGATCTGTTTGGCCCAGTCAAAACAGCATCTGTCAGAGGGAAGAAATATGGATTAGTCATCGTAGATGATTATAGCCGCTGGACATGGGTAAAGTTCTTGAAACACAAGGATGAGTCTCATTCAGTGTTCTTTGAATTCTGCACTCAGATCCAATCTAAGACGGAGTGCAAGATCATAAAGGTCAGAAGTGATCATAGTGGCGAATTTGAGAACAGATTCTTTGAGGAGTTCGTCAAAGAAAATGGTATTGCCCATGATTTCTCTTGCCCTAGAACTCCACAGCAAAATGGAGTTGTAAAGCGAAAGAATAGGACTCTACAAGAAATGGCCAGAACCATGATCAATGAAACCAATATGGCTAAGCATTTCTGGGCAGAAGCAATAAACACTGCGTGTTATATTCAGAATAGAATCTCTATAAGACCTATTCTAAATAAGACTCCTTATGAATTGTGGAAGAACAGAAAGCCCAACATTTCATATTTTCATCCTTTTGGATGTGTTTGTTTTATTCTGAACACTAAAGATCATCCTGGTAAGTTTGATTCTAAGGCACAAAAGTGTTTCCTTCTTGGATATTCTGAACGCTCTAAAGGCTACAGAGTATACAATACTGAAACATTGGTTGTAGAAGAATCAATCAATATCAGGTTTGATGATAAGCTTGGTCTTGAAAAACCAAAGCAGTTTGAGAATTTTGCAGATTTTGATATTGATATATCAGAAGCAGTAGAACCAAGAAGCAAAGCTGCAGAAGCTGGCAGTCTCAGAAGCAATGGATCAGAAGATCAAGTTGCTGCATCCTTAGAGAATCTCAGGATTTCTGAAGAGCCAACAGTCAGAAGATCACCTAGACTTGCTTCAGCTCATTCAGAAGATGTGATCCTTGGGAAGAAAGATGATCCCATCAGAACAATGGCATTCCTTAAGAACAATGCAGAATGTTAATTAGGTCTTGTTTCTTTGATCGAGCCGACTTCTGTTGATCAAGCTCTAGAAGATCCAGACTGGATAATTGCCATGCAAGAAGAACTCAATCAGTTTACAAGGAATGATGTATGGGACTTGGTTCCTAGACCAAAAGGATTTAACATCATCGGCACTAAGTGGGTATTCAGAAACAAGCTAAGCGAGAAGGGAGAAGTGGTAAGAAACAAAGACAGACTGGTTGCTCAAGGTTATAGTCAGCAAGAAGGAATTGACTACACAGAAACCTTTGCACCAGTGGCCAGGCCGAGTTTGAGATGAGCATGATGGGTGAAGTCAAGTATTTCCTTGGGATTCAAATGAACCAAACTTCTGATGGAACATATGTTCGTCAAACGAAGTATGTGAAAGAACTTCTGAAGAAGTTTAATCTTTCTGAAAGCAAAGAAGCCAAAACTCCTATGCATCCAACATGTGTCCTAGGTAAGGATGAGGTAAGTAAGAAGGTAGATCAGAAGTTGTACAGAGGTATGATTGGATCTCTTCTATACCTAACTGCTTCTAGACCTGACATTCTCTTCAGTGTTTGTTTGTGTGCTAGATTCCAATCAGATCCGAGAGAATCTCATTTAACTGCGGTTAAGAGAATTCTGAGGTATCTGAAAGGTACTACTAATGTTGGTTTAGTTTACAGAAAATCCAAAGACTATAACTTAGTAGGATTCTGTGATGCTGACTATGCTGGAGATAGAATTGAAAGGAAGAGCACTTCTGGAAATTGTCAATTTCTTGGAAGTCACCTAATCTCCTGGTACAGCAAGAAGCAAGCAACCATTGCTCTTTCAACAACAGAAGCAGAATATGTTGCTGCTGCTGGTTGTAGCACACAAATGCTCTGGATGAGAAGTCAGCTAGAAGATTATCAGATATATGAGAGTAACATTCCTATTTTCTGTGATAATACTTTTGCTATATGTTTATCTAAGAATCCTATCTTACATTCAAAAGCTAAACATATTGAGATTAAACATCATTTCATAAGGGACTATGTTCAGAAGGGTGTTATATCTTTAAACTTTGTGGATACAGACTATCAATGGGCTGATATCTTTGCAAAACCCCTTGCTGAAGATAGGTTTAAGTTCATTCTGAAGAATATCAGTATGGATTTATGCCCAGAATGAGAAGATGAGAAGATCTTATGTATGAGTATCTTCTGAAATGAGATTGGATTAGTCTTTTATAAGAAGTTCTGATTGTAATCAATTAGAAGTAGTGATTCTGTTATTACTAACGTTTCATTGTCTAAGTTGACTCAGAATCTCTTTTAAAGTAAAACAGCTGTAACTGGCTATCCAGATGGTAAACACGTGTTCACTATTTCTGGACAATCGTGCGTGCAGTTGAGGGGACGCCTACTTAGGTAACTGTGCTAATCACTTCTTTTGTCATTATTATCTCTCCTCAGGTCATGTAACATTAAATGCTATCCATCATTTCCTTTTATTTTTTTCTTTTAATACTCTTCAAACGTTTCTTTTCCCTCTTATATTTCTCTCTCTTGCATTCAGTTTCCTTTTCGCTCTCTCTCTCTTTGTATTCATATCATAAACCCTAGAAGTTTTCACTATCTACAACCTCATCATGAATCCTTCTTCAAGCTCCTCAAATCAAGAATCTGATCGAAAACAAAAGAGAAAGGCAACTGATGAACCAGAAAACAAACCAAAAAGAGTAAGGATCACCTACGATCCTCTCAAAGTGAACTCGTTTGAAGCTATGATGTCTGGAAACTATTCTAGACGTGTGTTTAAACCTCTTGACGGTATCCCTCAATCACCTTCCTCTTCACAAACATCCACCACCTCTTCCTCTTCATTCATCTCTCTGGAACCACCTTCTTCACCATCTGATATCTCCTCTCCTTCAACCCATCCCTCAGATATATCCTCATCTCTCTCACACCCTTTTCCCACCAGAACACCTAACCCCTACAGTTTTGTGTTTCCCGACTCCAGGTTCACTGTCAACCCTCCAACACCTACCACTCAATCATTTCTAGAGCTTTTACATTCTGATGTAAATAGCTGGTTGGAGATTCTGGGTGCTGCTCACCTTAATCATCTGGATGAGTATGCTACCTGCAACCTCTGGGAAGCCTTTCGCCAGGATTTTCTGGTTAGGGCTACGGACGTCCAGAGAATGATCATGACTGAATCACCTGGGGCTCGTGGTCGTCTCTTGGAAGTTGGTGAAAGCAGCTATCACCATCTCATCAGGAACAGAAGAGTTCTTGAAGAGAGGATACCTGCAGATGAGATGGTAGAAGAAAATCCCTGCAGAGACATCGTGGTATGGAGACCAAGGTATCTTGTGCTGACTAGAGATTTTCAGTGGTTGTTTGATTGGTTCAGAATGAACCCTTCTGAAAGTGCTCCTCACATGGTCTTTCCAGAAGTGGTTTATCCTGCTGAAGTTGCTGGTCCTACTCCTCCAACAAACCTAGCAGCTATTCTTCAGGCGTTGGAAGTTGGAGCTTCTGTGTTGCCTGAACCAGAATATGCTGAGGCTGCTCCTGAGTCAGACTCAGATGTTGAGATGGAAGGTACAGAAGCTGAAGACCTCCCAGAAGATCGTCCTACTGAGATTGTTGTCCCTGTTGGCAGAAATTCTGGTGCTTCTTCTTCTGGTGTACCCTCAGCTCTGATGGAGACCTTGGAAGCTCTGCATCAGAATCAGGCTATGCTGGCTTCTCGTTTGGATGCGCAAGAAGCAGCCAACGCTGAGTTTCGCTCCTTCATGGCAAGACAAACTGAGAGCACTGACGGGGTTCATGACATTCTGGCGCAGATTTTGTCTAAGCTAGGGTCTTAGTCTTTGGTCTTTGTAGTTTTCTTTCCTTGTTGCATCTGTTTTCTGCATACATCTTTTGTAATTCTGTTTGCTTAATCAATGAAAAATTATTCTGTTTCTTTCCTTTGTCGTTTTCTACATCTGAATCTTTTATATTCTTTTTGATGTTATGACAAAAAGGGGGAGAAAATATATGATAAATTATCTGATTAATATTATCAGTTACCGGGTAAAAAGGCCCCACATTACTAACATAACTTGCAAAGTTCTATGCTTTAAGTTGTGTTGTTGCAGGAATTGAAGATTCAAGATCAATATAAGACGCAACAAGATGAATCAAGTTCTTGGATTCTTGAAGCAAGCTGAGTCCTATGAAGCTTCAGAATCAGAAGCAAGAAGGAAGAATGTTCAGATATTGTGATGATAGAATATGATCTGAAACATTATGTTTATGTGTTCTGACACATACCATATGGCTCTGATACATATTATGTGTTCTGAAACATATTCTATGTTCTGACTCATTCATGCTGACTTTTGTCGTTTAGTTTTGTTCTGTAACATTTCAGGATGTAGAGATGCTCTGATGATGCTCTGGTACATTCAACAATGTTCTGATACATTCTAGCATGAAGTGATGAAAGAAGAAATTCAAGCTCTGAAGCTGTCCGATGGAAGCAGAAATCAGAAGCTGTGAATGTTCTGAAGATCAAAGAAATTCAAGTTCTGAAGCTGTCCGATGGAAGCAGAAATTAGAAGCTGTGAATGTTCTGAAGATCAAAGAAATTCAAGTTCTGAAGCTGTCCGATGGAAGCAGAAATCAGAAGCTGTGAATGTTCGAAGGATCTAAAGAAATTCAAAGTTCTGACGCTGTCCTATGGAAGCAGAAATCAGAAGTCATGAAGGTTCTGAAGATCAAGCACATGTGAACGTCTCTACCGAAATAATCAGGGAAGTCCTTTATTTATAAAATTCTTCTAGTATTAATTTCAGGGGGAGATTATTCATTTCAGGGGGAGATTGTTAATCTTAGGGGGAGACACATTCACATGCTTATGCTATAGCTATGTAATTGTCTTTAGCCGTCTGCTCTTTCTGATCGCAAATTCATATCATTTATATATGTTTTTTGTCATCATAAAAAGGGGGGAGATTGTTAGAACAAGATTTGTTCTGATCAATATTCTTAGTTTTGATGATAACAAGGATATGAATTTTGTGTGAGATAATGTGGTACTCTAATACATTGCAATTTCCTTTTCAGGAAATATATAAAGAGTATGCACAAATCAGCGCTCAGAAGCTTTGACTCAGAAGGTTCAGCATGCAACATCAGAACATGGTCTGGCAAGACATCAGAAGATGGTCGAAGCAGAATCAGAACATGGGTCTATGGTAGCATCAGAAGAACTTGAGATCAGAAGCAGAAGCACTGAAGTTCTCATGGTATCACGCTCAGAAGCACTTCAAGGTCAGAAGACAAGAAGATGCTATGCACCAAGTTGTTTGACTCTGATGATATTCAAACGTTGTATACACAAACATCAGATCAGAAGAAAGTACAGGTGGCAGGCTACGCTGACTGACAAAAGGAACGTTGGAAGCTATTAAAGGCAACATCAGTAGACACAGCGTGAACAAGGCTCGAGGTAGTTGACAAAAGCGTGAAACATTAAATGCAATGCTGTACGGAATACGCAAAGCATTAAATGCTCCCAACGGTCATCTTCTCAAAGTGCCTTTAAATATGAAGTTCTGATGAGAAGCAAGGTAAAACAATTTTGAAAGAACTTACTCTGAAAAACTTGCTGAAACGCTGTTCAACTCAAAGCTCAGAAACTTCATCTTCATCAAAGCTCACTACATTGCTGTTGTAATATATTAGTGAAATTAAGCTTAAACGTTAAGAGAAATATCACTGTTGTGATTATAGCTTTTCAGAAGCATTTGTAATACTCTTAGAACTGATTACATTAATTTGTAAGTAACTAGAGTGATCAAGTGTTAATCAGGATACTCTAGGAAGTCTTAGCTTGTGTCTAAGCAGTTGTAATTAGAGTGATCACGTGGTGGTCAGGATACTCTAAGAAAGTCTTAGCTTGTGTCTAAGCATTTGTTCCTAGAGTGATCAGGTTGTGATCAGGATACTCTAGAAGACTTAGTCGTGGGCTAAGTGGAAAACCATTGTAATCTGTTGCGATTAGTGGATTAAATCCTCAGGTGAGGTAAATCACTCTGTGGGGGTGGACTGGAGTAGTTTAGTTAACAACGAACCAGGATAAAAATAACTGTGCAAATTGTTTTTATCGTTCAAGTTTTTAGACTACACTTATTCAAACCCCCCCCCCCCCCTTTCTAAGTGTTTTTCTATCCTTCAGCTCATACGCCTCAGCAGAACGGTGTAGTAGAGAGGATGAATAGAACTCTCCTAGAAAGGACTAGAGCTATGTTGTGAATTGCAGGATTAGCTAAGTCGTTCTGGGCAGAAGTCGTGAAAACTGCCTGTTATGTGATAAATAGATCGCCATCAACAGCAATTGGTTTAAAGACTCTGATGGATACGTGGAAAGGAAAGCCAGCTGAGTATTCTACACTACATGTGGTTGGATGTCATGTGTACGTGATGTACAACTCCAAAAAAAGAAGTAAGCTAGGTCCAAAATCTAGGAAATGCATATTCTTGGGCTATGTTGACGGTGTCAAGGGGTATCACCTGTGGGATCCGACTTCCCACAAGGTTATTGTCAGCAGGGGTGTGATCTTTGCAGAGAATGAACTGCAAAGGGAGCAGGAAAATGATAGCACTTCTAATGATATCACTATTGTTCATATAGATGGAAAGTATGTTGAAGATGATTATTTTGAAGCAGAACCAGAGCACGAGGTACAAGAACAAGAGGAACTCTATGGTGTTGAAGTTTGACGATCAACACGTTAGAAAAGGAAACCAAATTGGCAGTCAGACTATGTTATGGAAAGCCATTATGCATATTGTCTTCTAACCGAAGATGGAGAACCATCAACTTTTCAAGAGGCTATGATTTGCTCAAATGATTCTTTGTGGATGGCAGCAATGCAGGAAGAAATGGAAGCCTTACATAGAAATAAGACATGGGATCTTGTTTTACTTCCAGAGGGTCGGAAAGCCATCAGCAACAAATGGGTCTATAAGATTAAGCCTAATGGTAATGATGAAGTGGAAAGATATCATGCAAGACTGGTGGTTAAAGGACATGATCAAAAGGAAGGAATTGATTTCAATGAAATATTTTCTCCGGTGGTTAGACTTACCACTATCAGAGTAGTGTTAGCTATGCGTGCTGCCTATGATTTACATCTTGAATAGTTAGATGTAAAAACTAATTTTCTTCATGGAGAACTTGTAGAAGAAATATATATGCTCCAACCAGAAGGTTTTGTAGAAAAAAAGGAAAAGAAAACTTGGTTTGCAGGTTGACCAAATCTCTTTACGGTTTAAAGCAGGCGCCGAGATGTTGATACAAGAGATTTGATTCCTTCATTATTAGCCTTGGATACAACAGGCTGAGCTCAGATCATTGTACATATTTCAAGAGTTTTGAGGAATTTTTTTTCATCATTTTGTTGTTGTATGTGGATGGCATGTTGGTGGTAGGCCCCAACAAAGATCAAGTCCAAGAATTGAAGGCACAATTGGCTAGGGAGTTCGATATGAAGGACTTGGGACCACCAAAGAAGATTTTAGGGATGCAAATTCACCAAGATAGAAAATATAGGAAGATTTGGATTTCTCAAAGAAATTATCTACGAAAAGTTTTGCGGCGCTTCAACAAGCAAGACTGTAAGCCAATATCTACCCCACTTCCTATCAATTATAAATTATCCTTAAGTATGAATCCTAGCAATGAAGCGGAGAGGATGGAAATGTCTCGAGTACTCTATGCATCGGCGGTGGGAAGCCTTATGTGTGTCATGATATGTACAAGCCCAGACACTGCACAGGTAGTGGGAGCGGTCAGTCGATTTATGGCGGATCCTGGTAAAGAGCATTGGGATGTTGTTAAGAGAATCCTGAGGTATATAAAAGGAACCTCATATGTTGCATTATATTTTAGAGGATTGGAGCTTTATGTCAGAGGATATGTTTATTCAGATTATGCAGGTGATCTTGACAAAAGAAAATCTACTACTGGCTATGTGTTTACAATTGCAAGAGGATCGATAAGTTGGTTAACCAAATTGCAGACTGTTGTAGCTTTATCTATGACAGAAGCTGAATATATGGCAACTACCCAAGCATGCAAGGAATCTATAGGGATTCAAAGGTTATTGGAAGAGCTCGGACACAATTAACCAAAAATTATTGTGTATTGTGACAGTCAAATTGCCTTGCAAATTGCAAGGAATCCAACTTTTCATTCCAAGACAAAGAACATGGGAGTTCAATACCATTTTGTTCATGAAGAGTGTAGACATGCATAAGATTCACACTAAAGACAGCCTAGCAGATGTTATGACAAAGCCGATCAATGCTGACAAGTTTTATTAGTGCAGGTCCTCATATGGCGTATCTAAAACGTAGCAACATGGAATTAGCAACAGAGAGAAATTTTGAAAGCAAACAAAAATGACTTTAAATGGGAGACTGTGAGGACATAAAGTAATCTTTGTTTTGTAGAAAGAAAAATTCAATGCAATATAAATCATTGGTTTCTATGATGTAGAGAAGATTACGTAGAATCCACTAATAAGTATCCACTTATTATAATATATGAGACTATTATATATAGAGTAATCATATTGTAGTTCATAATCATCCTAATCCACTACAAGAAAACTGCGTTTTAGCGTCGGCCAAAAGCCCTCGCTAATAAGCAAAGCGTCGAGGTCGAGGCGGACACCTCAAAGCTGGAAGCAAGACGTAGCGTCGAGCCGACGCTAATTGTAGTGTCGGCTAAACCAAACGCTAATGGGACGCTAATACACATAAGCCGACACTAATGTACAAACATGTTTAGTTTTAGCGTCGGCGTATGTGGACACTATTATTTATCTAGTGTCGGTCTAAAGTGACACTATAGTGTTGTCTTCATTTAGTTAGCGTAGGTTTTAGCCGACGCTACGTTTAATGTTTTTTCACCTACCAAAACCTTGTTTGGATGATACCTGTTTTAAATTTCTCTTTTAGGACCTCCTAAAAACCTGTTCAGAAACTTAGTAAAATCTTCAATAGATTACTACAGTCACATATTATCGAAACTTGTTTTTAATTTCATACTAATAACAATTATATATATGTATATTAAAATTATTAAAACAATAATATATTGTAATTAATAGTCTAACCTAAGAGAAATATAATCTTGAAAGTCCTTATATTTTTGTTTAACACTAAAGTAAAGAGTGAAATTTTGAAGGCAATCTTGTTTCAACTTATGTGACAGTTTCACATTTGACAGTTCACTTGAATGTTGAACTCTACAACCACAATCATGAAAGATAACCCATTATTTAGTTTAATTAAAATATATAAATTTCTTTTAAAAAAAGTTAGTCTAAAGTCTAAAATCTAAATCTTCATTCTATTATAATCTTAGAGTTATATATAGATAGCTAATTATAATATAAAAAAAGTTGTTAATGAAGATAAGAAGGAATGTACTAGTTTATAGGATGGACAAAATTAGGATTAATGGCTGTATCTGAAAATCTATATCAAATTTAAAAGAAAATTAGGAGCAGATATATCTATGAAGAATTGATGGTAGAAATTTATATAAATCAATCAATAATATAATAATAATAGCAAAAAAAAGTTTAGCAAATAAACAGCCACACAATGGACTTTAGTATTTTCATTTCTACATTAATTTACAGAAGCATTAATAGTCTGCTAATAGTAAAGTGCAATTCATAATTAATCCACTAACACATATATTCACTTTAACTATTTCATTAATAATTAATCTAATTAATTTGGACAAATATATATGCATACCCATTCGGAGGAGTTGAGCTGCAGCATCATCAATGATGTTCCCGTCAAAGAGATGTCGGGTCTGGATAATCCAGAGTTGACAGAAGCAAACGTTTGAAGGCTGAGGATTTGTTCGAGGAAGTCACTGGCGGGAGGTGTGTCAGAAGGGTTATTGGCCATGAGGTAGTTGAACTTGGACGAGTCCGATTGACTTGAGAAAACGAGTTGAAGACCATAAAGAAAGCCACTGCACTAAACATATACTGCTGCACAAAAGAACCTGTTGGGGCATATTGTGTTAATAGGCTTTTAAAATAGGAACAAAACATATACCACTACACAAAGAACATAAAGAAAGACACCAAAGCAACAAGTAAACAACTTAATCATATGAAGATAACTAGAGAGTAGCCTAAAATAATGCAAAAACAAACAATATGCCCCAACAGATTCTTCTAACCATGTCAAGTTTATAAATGAAATGTCATAAATTTTTCCATTTACCTTAATGACCTCATCAAGCAATTTGACATTGAAAATACTATACATATGTAACCATAATAACAATGGAGTGTTATTCATGGAGGAGTGAAATCATTCCTTTTCCACAGCTCCTGTAATAATAAAACAATGCCAAATCTTTATACAGTTCTAATTACTAAAATCTCAAACACATATACACAAAATTATTCCAAGGGAAACAAATAAAAATTACTTGAAATTTATTCTTCTCAGCATCAGTGAAAGAATCTCGTGAAAACCGCAGCTTCGTCAGTGTCTGTCATTGATCAAAACTGGTTTTCAGTACAATAGTGTATAACTTTATCAACCCATTCAAACTAAGCACAATAAGTTTAAGTGTATGTTTGGAAATAAATCTACCCACCGCTACCGCACGTTTCAATGGATTTTAACTGTATTTTAACGTGAAATTTATAAGCTACAAATGGTAGCTTCTGATAGACGCGCGTTTATAAAGCATCCACCGCACAAACAAACATAGTATAAGTCAATGGATCAAACTATTTTCAAGATTGCCAAATCATAACCAATCAACAAATTGTTATACCATGTTTTAAAAATATCTTCAATGAAATTTTAATATGTAGGATAGAGCATAAACTAAAAGTCCAACCAATAACAAGGAGTTAGAAATAAGCAATATAACTTGAACCATTTAACAGGGGAACTATGACACCATCTATTTTGATTATGGTATATGATAGGGAATTATGGCACCATCTAATTCTAATCCATTGAGCTAACCTTGCCTAAAGGATTGGTTGTTACTATTGTTGTTGTAATGGAAATGCATTTGTGAAAAAACTAAGGTGTGCCAAAATAATGAGAGATCATTTTCATTCAATTCTGTAAGCAATTAAAACAAATTGAACTTATTAAGAAATGACCTATTTGTGTTTCTGAGTTACACTACATTGTGTGTGAGTTACACACAAAAAAGTTCAACCTAAGAAAGCTTACTCTGTCAAAATCAGATATAAAGAAAGCTCAGTTTATGATGCCAAATGACGACGTCTTTACCACCAATAACCAGAAGCATAACCTGCACCGCCCTCGTCAAGTTGAAATTTGCATCAAGCTAATGGGGCGAGATATTAGCGGAGCTTGAAGCTCCCTCAGAAAGGGTTATGGTTAGGTTATCGTTGACTCCGACTATGAAGTCGCCACTACCTAATCCCTCGATTCTCTCTCTTATTTTTCCAAACTCAAGGTATCTATCTACTCATAATATGAATCAACCAAACAACTGAAGCAATTTCAAAACACAACACAAGTATCTATCATTGCATCAACATTCACCACTACCATCAAATAATTTACAAAAACTATCTTAATGCAACAAAAATGCAGAAAGAAATACCTGAGAAAATCACCAAGCGATATTGAGGTTTTCCATTGGTAAGCTTAAGGAAGCTCTTCCTCGCTTGAAGTCCCAGATACAAAAGAAAGATAAAAGATGCAAGAACTCGTGACAGCCAAAAATCCAATATGTGAATCCCTTTGATAATACTCTATTTGAAGAGCCTGAAGCTTCATAGGTAGCACCGATTATTCAACCTTTGCATAAGAAATGAACGGTTTCTAGAAACGAAAAACCCTAATCCCAAATTTAAATGGAGAATCATAATCGATTAATTTGAGTGAAGATTCCAAAGAATATCTCACTGATGCGAGATTCGTGTATGAAGATTAAATTTCGTGTGCGAAGATTGAAGAAGAATAGTGTTGCTGAGAAGATGAAATTCGTCTCGAAAGTGAAGATGAAATACTGTGAGGTTTGTTTCAGAGGAAGGGTTTCGTGTAGTGGCCAAAAGGTTTTGTCACTTTTTATTGATTTTCTAACAATAAGTATAACAATAAAAAAGTTAATATTATATTTAATTGAGGGGAAAGGGTTTTGGAGGCAAACCAAAATATCTTAAATTGTAGGGGGGAAAGAGTTTAGGAGGCAAACGAAAATGTTTTTAATTGTGGGGGGAAACGAAAAAGATTTTAAAATAATATCTTTAGTGTAGGTCAGTTCCAACGCTACTATGAAAAACAAACTAAAAATTAAATATTAAACGAGTTACCCTATTAGCGTCCGCTTTTGATGACATAAAACCGACGTAAATAGCGTCGGAGTCGGGCCGACGCTAAAAGTTTGAAGCTAAAATGCCTTTTTCTTGTAGTGATCATCCAAGAATTTGCTACAATTGTGTTTCTTCTCATTCCTATACTCTTCTCTCAAATTTTACTTGTGTTATTGTTGTTATTATTTCATATTACTCTGATACCCAACAGAAGAAATAATACGACTAAATTCGGAACAATCAACATGATTAGAATTAATAGCTTTCACCACTACTTGAGAGTCACTTTCAAAAATCACAAAATTCAGGTTCATATACTACAAGAAAATTAGAGTTTTACGACACAAAAGTTGCGACAGTTACTTGATAACTATCGTAACTCTAATATAGAGACGCGTGTCACGACGGTATACACCTACCGTCCTTACATTTTTTTAAAATTATTAAATATAACGACGGTTATATAACTACCGTCCTAGAAATCAGTTCACGACGGTTAAAAAACCGTCCTAAATTTTTTGTTACGACGGTACATTAACCGTCGCCCATTAAACCAATTAACACACGCCCTGCATCATAAGAAACTCATCAAAGGTCACGACGGTGAACCAACCGTCGCGCCCACTTACCTAAAAATTATCAAACCTCGCGACGGTGAACCTACCGTCGCCCACTATTAAAAAACAATTATCGAAGGGCACGACGGTGAACCTACCGTCACCAACCCATATCCTTCACACAGATAAAATCTCGCGACGGTGATTTCACCCGTCGTCACCTCTGAATGCATCTGTCGCACTAAAATTAAATTCTCTTTTTATGTTTTTATTATCTTATTTTTCAGAATCACCGTTAAAGGCCGCTCACGTTCAAAGGAAAATCATCGTCAAAATATTTCTCTCTGCCACTCACGCCGTTACAGCAAATCACCGTCAATACGAATCACAGTCAAAACAACCACAATCAATTTGAATCTTAATAAGAGAGAGAAGTTTTGTGTTTATTTTTCGTTTTCTGTATGTGTTAATTTGGTGTATTTTTGCTGATTTTATTTTATTTTTATTAATGCCATGCGTCGTTGTGTAATTGGCAATAGATTGAATTTGAAAAATTAAGTGAAAGAAGAAAAATAAAGAGATTTGGTTGAAGCTTCAGTCCAGACTCTGTGTCTTCCTCTAGTCTGTCCGAAAAATTTGTCCACTAAGATTGTACAAGCTTGCAGAGAAGTAATATGGTAGGAGTTTCCAATATCAATCTATAACTGGCTTGATCCGCATTAGCAAGTAGGCGTAACCAAATTGGAACATATTGCAGTTTCGGACAGTGACAATAAAAGATTAGTATTTGATTCCATTTAGCATGAAACGTACTGATACTTGCTCTCAATTCCATTGGTTATCATGTAATTATACTTCCGTTGGTTCATCATGTACTGATACTTGCTCTCAATTCCTTTAGTTTGTCATGTGCTGATACTTGTTGTTAATATTTTGTGTAGTGAATACATTTATATGGACTGAATCAATTTAAGAAAAGAATATCTTCCATATTTGAATGCATTCTTTGATGCTGTTGGACCAAACTTTAGCCAGGGAGAAAATTCCGCAACAGCCGAACATTTGAAATAAGTTTCGTGTTAGCGGAGAGGCAAAGGATGTGGAGCACTAAGAGAAGTCTCTTCCTTACAGCAAATCCGACCTCATATCCAATTCAGCAGCATCATACGAGTACACTGTCTCGAGGTTAAGTGTTTGTCGCTATTTCGACGATGCCGGTTAGTCTCGACAAACTCTCAAAGGCGTCATCTAAGGTCATCTGAGGTTAGGCTGATACGAGTTCAAAGGTATTCCTTCCCTGCTTTTTCATTTATAGACTGGAACTTAGAAGTTAGGTGAATAGGAATAAATATGATCAAATATTCATGTCGGTATTAGCAAGTTATAGTGAGTATGCCCTTATAGAATTGCAAAAGCGTTTACTCCATAATCTATAATCGAGTTTGTTGGTTCAATACTCTGTTGGGCTTACCTATTACACCTTAATTTCCCTGCAAAATATATCAAACAGAGCATAGGATTGGCACAGATTGCGTGTTGAAAGAACTTCCTGGATTGTCATCTAGGCCGGTATTAATCGTCCAATTTAAACATTGCATACATTTAGAATGGTTCATAACAGTATTTCGAAACTTCAAAACAACGTACATATTTTCTCAATCATGTATTGCCATGTGATGTCTTGTTATATAGCCATGGTTTTCCTAAAACTCTTGGGGTCTGTCTTAATAAAAATATAAGAAATGAAAATGTTGTCAACTATTTAGAGAAAATGGATGATGTAATATTGTTTGTGCCATGAGATATATTTAAGTAAATACTCAGGAACACTTTTGTCAGGTGGTATATACGTGTGTAGACTTTTTATAATGGTATAGCACTTTCTATAATGCTAGACAATTTATATACAACTTTTTATGGCTTATATATAATGTTATGTATGATACATGTACGTTGAAATGAGATATATGACAATTAAACTCATGTTTTAATTTAGGCTAAATTACAGTTTTGGTCCCCCAATTTTGTCTAATTCTCGAAATTAGTCCCCCTATTTCAAATTCAAAAACTTTTAGTCCTCCTATTTTAAATTCTAACAGTTTTGGTCCCCTTTCACGTTTTTTTTATAGAAAATCGATGAGATTTTTTATTTTTTAACTTATATTTTAATGTATAAAGTACAACAATATGTTTATATACGATAATTTGTCATGTTTCACAAGTAACTTGTTATTTATAACATGAAAATATCGTTAATTTTAAGTGCAAAAGTATGAAAAGGGGACCAAAACTGTTTAAAATTTAAAATAAAGGGACCGAAACTGCTTAAATTTAAAACAGGAGGACCAAAACTGTTTAAATTTAAAATAGGGGAACCAATTTCGTGAATCAGATAGAATAGGGGACCAAAACTGTAATTAAGCCTTTAATTTATTGTTTGTCAGGACTGATCGAGACAAATGGGGTCGGCGAGCTAATTCGGTGAACAAGGTTGATCATACAACAAGCAACACACAAATAATAGTTATCAGATTATACGGTTAAAACCTAGTATAACCCCTGCTGTCAAGAAAGCCTTTGGAAGAATCACATAATTTGATTTATATTTATAGTATTAATTATGTTATTTTGATACTGTAGCCACATATTTATAGTATTATTTATCTTTATAGTATTAATTATGTTATTTGATTTAGTATATAATAGGATTTATAGTATTATTTATCTTTATATAATATTAATTATGTTATTTGATTTCCTATATAATAGGATATACACATATGTGTGGTTTTAGTGACCATATATATTAGTAGATAATAATTTAAATTAAAAAAATTATAAAAAATAAAAAACTTAATATTAATTTACGTTGTTAAATATAAAAATTAAATAATTAGTAGCCCTTTAAACCGTTCAAAAAAAAATTATATTAAAAATTTATAAATTAAATCACGACGGTTTGAACAGTCAGGATATCACATTAACAACAGTTTTAAACAGTCACAATCAATAGAAAAAAAATCTATGGGATATTTACGACGGTTCCAACAATCAGGATATCACATTCACGACAGTTCTAAACCGTCGCGAACAACAACAAAAATAAAAATTGAAGTCATATTCACGACAATGTTTACCCGTCGCCATTTCTAGTTTATGCCAGTTCCAACCCGTCGTGAACTAGCGCGACGATTGGGGTGACGGTTTTGGCAACCGTCGCGAAACAGGTTGGGGACACACGTTTCTGCGACGGTACTACAACTGTCATGGATTGTAAATTGTGGTGGTTTTACCCGTCGTAATCTTCCAAAATAACCGTAGCAATCTGCATATTTTCTTGTAGTGATATCAATGCCACTTTGGATCGCCTCTTTCAGAGCTACCGCTTCTGCCTCAATGATGGACAAAAGGCCAACGTCCCAAGCTACACCTGCGGTGAGAAATCTACCCATACTATCCCCCACACACCAACCTCTTTTCGTTGTCCAAAGATGATTATTAAATCCCGCATCCACATTACACTTAACCCAACCTTCATTAGGTGGTTTCCACTCTATAGAATTATGAGGCTCGTTCTGCCCCCACTATCCTCACGAACTGAATACCAATTTTGCCAATTGTAGTAGGTCTGGATGCCTACTTTAGAAATATCTTCCCGATCATTGTTCCAAACCACATTATTTTGAAACTTCCAATTAGAATCAATTAACACTGCAAATCGACCAACATCTCTCCCACCCTATTTTCTACAAATGTCAAGAATAATGGATTTAACATAATGGAAAGAATGTAAACGTGGCTCTATAATATGAGATAAAACTACTGCCCGCTAACATTGTCTAGTAGTCATGCAACCAAAAAACACATGTCATTCATCTTTCTCTTCAACTTCACAACTTTGGCAAAAGGAGGGGCATGAGACATAATGTTGTCGAAGCCTAGTACGTCTCGATAAACACCCCCTACAAATTCTCCATAAAAGATGTTTTACTCTAGGAGGATCCTTGATGTTCCATATGTTCTCACAATCTCCTTCCACCCTTCGATCCCTATGATACGCCTAATTGTTCCTCCACAATCTATATCCCATACGGACACTATACTCACCATCATGTTCCTCTTTCCAAATCATACAGTTTTCTCTCACCTCTTCCACCAACAATACATTTAAGATATCTTCTGCTTCTGTATGATCAAACAAGGAAAAAATAGTTTGTTCGTCTCATTGTTTAGTATTAGGCGGAAAAAGTTGATTAATATGAATATCATACACACCTTGAAGTTAGGGCCCACATAGGTAACTTGTTCCTTTTCTCCTCAACCAAGGCTCTCTCATAACCTTAACGTTACTCCCATCACTGATGCTCCACCTGCACCCAAGCAATAAAACATCTCTAGATTTCCAAATACTTCTCCACACGAAACTCGGGTAATTACTAAGATTAGCTTCTAAAAAAGATGAATTAGGGAAGTACCTTGCTTTGAAAATTCTAGAGGCCAAGGTGTAAGATTTCGTTAACATATGCCACCCTTGTTTGGCTAACATGGCCAACTTAAAATCTCTGAAATCTCTGAATCCCATTCCCCCCTCATTTTTAGTGCAAGCAAAGTGCTCCCACGCCATTCACTTTATTCCTTTATTATTGGTTCCTTCTCCCCACCAAAAGGCATTTAGCATCTTCTCAATATCCTTAATTACTGTATCAAGAATAAATACTCATAATATAAAAGAGTATAGCTTGTAAGATAGATTTTATCATCATTTCTTTTCTTGCTTTAGACAAGGACCTACCTCTCCAAGAATTGATTTTTTTCCAAATGCGATCCTTAATAAAAGAAAAGAACTCCTTCTTTCTTCTACCAATCATCGAAGGGGGCCCTAAATAAATACCGGTACCCAAGACATGGTGAACAACCATGATATTTGCAATATCCTCCTGGGCCGGTATGCTAATGTTTCAGCTAAAGATAACTTCAGATTTAGTCAGATTTATCTCTTGTCCTAACACAAGAGCATAAATCTTGAAAAGCTCCATGAGGTATGTCACCTTCGATATATTTGTCCTGCAAAAAAGAAAACAATCGTTAGCAAAAAGCACATGGGACACACTAGGTGCCCTATGCAGACTTGAACACCGTGGATATCCCCACGAGAAACCTCTCCTTTAATAAGAGCCGATATCCCTTCAGCAATAAGAATGAAAAGGTATGGGGACATAGGTCTGATACTATCTGAGTTTACAAGAATCGAATAGTTCACCGAAGTAATGCACATCATCATCAAATGGATCCACTTCTCATCAAAATCCAACTTTCTAAGCATACTTCTAAGGAAACACCAATCCACTCAATCATATGCTTTGCTAATATCAATCTTAAGCACTAAGTGATCTTTATTACCACTAGTTCTCCATTTAAGGGAATGAATCAGCTCAATAGAAATCATAGCATTATCAAGGATAAAACGACCTTCCACAAACGTGAATTGTTCCTTCGAAACACATTTACCCAAGACCTGTTTCAACCTATTAGCAAGAAGTTTTGAGACCAACTTATAAACCACATTACACAGTGATATAGGTCGCAGGTCCTTCATGGGGTGAGGTTTAGAACATTTGGGAATAAGACAACTATTTTTTTGTTGATAGAAGACAAAAAATAGCCCATGTCAAACCAAATGGTAGCAGCCTCGAAAATATCCTCCCCGCATAGATGCCAAAACTTTTGATAGAAATACGGGTTGAAACCGTCGGGGCCAGGGGATTTATCTGGGTGCATATGATTAAGGGCCATAACAAGTTCCTCTTTTGTTATTTGCTTCAGTAGCTTTGTGTTATCATCTGCAGTAATTGTCGGTTGTACTAGTTCTAGGACCAGTTCGTAGCAACCGTGATTTTCTTTAAACAAGATATCAAAATACTGCTTCTCAATACTACACATACCATCTTACTCACGAACCTCGCCACCTCTTTCATCTAGAAGCATGTCAATTTTATGTAAACTCTTGGGAACAATATTTAAACAGTGGAAGAACTTTATGCATCGAAGCCAGTGCATTTTCGTATGCTTTTTCCAAAAAAATTCTTCATGAAGCACACCTTTGTTATATTCCCGTTGAGCCTCCAAGAACCGGGTTGTAGATTCCTCGTTCTTACAACTATGGTATGCTTCCATAGTAGCTAGATATCCAGCCGTATCTTCCTTATGTTTCTTGCGAATACGACGATCCCATCTAGCAAGGTCATTCACGCATGATTCAATTCGAGACGTAACTTCACTATTGTCACCATGCTGCCAGCCCCTTGTTACAACCTCCTCAATACCATCTTCCTTCAACTAGTTGTTCTCAAATATCAACATGTACTTGTTACGACGGTTTTCCATAATTTAGAATAGGACTGTGGTCAGAGTGAGAGGCTACTAAGTTGACTAATTTTGCAATTGGATTATGTTCCAACTGTTAGAACATAGTTTGGTTATAATCTTATCTTAGTGTTTTGATGATAAAAATTAAATAAATTTTGTATAGGTAAATATGATACTATAATTATGTATCTCTTATTTCAGAAGAAGTTCAAATCATATGCTGAAGATCAAGCAAAACAAGTACCATCAGAACTTGGACTACATACAAATGCTGAAAGACAGTCACGCTGAAGTCTAAAGAAGTTCTAATGAAGAAACTTCGTTAAGCACCAACCGCTGAAGCATAACTATGATAGACGTTATCTCTACAAAGTCAGAAAGAAGTTTTCTTGAAGAAATACAAAGATAGAATACTCTGACAGAAGAAAGATTATCGTTAGAGACATAATGATTATTAACGGCTAAAAGAAGATTTAGTTACAAGTCTCAAGAAGCTTGGAAAGCAAGTTTATCCAAGATAATACGCAAACATGAAAGGCTAAGATAGCCTATTATCCAGCATTGGAAGAAATCTTCTAAATTCTATAAATAGAAGATCATTTGAACAACACAAAACAACCACACACACAAAAATATAATACAAGAGAGCTGAAACACAAAGCAAGAACACCTGCTCATATTTAAACGAAGAACTCTTACGCTAAAGAACGTTATCTTTATTATTCTGAGTTTATAGTTTCTATACTAATCACTTAGTGAAATATCACAGTTGTGATTAAAGCTTTCTAGAAGCAATTTGAAACACTATTGTTAACTTGTTATCGTTCCTTGAGAGACCGTTTGGGTCAGATTTCTCAAGAGGGCTAGGACTAGTTTAGTCTTAGAGGTTGTTAGTCACAAGCAGTTGGTTTGTGCATGGTAGTTAGTCACAAGAAGTTGGTTTGTGCAAGGTTGTAAGTCACAAGCAGTTGGTTTGTGCATTGTATTGTTAGTCACGACAGTTAGTTGTGCATTTGTAATCAGTTTTTGATTATACTGGATTAAGTCCTCGACTGAGAGAGGCGAAATCACCTTGGCGGGTGGGCTAAAGTAGTTGAGTTATAACGAACCAGGATAAAAATACTGTGTCATTTTTATATTGCAAAAAAAACCACTTATTCAAACCCCCTCTTTCTAAGTCTTTTCATACCCTTCAATTGGCATCAGAGCTCTTGGTTCTGGGTGCAAACACTTAACCGTGTCAGATAAAGATCCAGAAGGAAAATACTATGGAAAATGAATTAAAAAACAATGGTTATTCAAGACCTCTTGTGTTTTATGGGGAAAATTTTGAATATTGGAAGGATAGACTAGAAAGTTTCATTTTAGGATATGATTCGGATCTATGGGATATTGTGGTAGATGGCTACGAACATCCTGTAGATGAAGGCAAGAAGATAGACAGAAATATCATGACAGATCAACAAAAGAAAGAATTCACAAAATATCACAAAGCTAGAACTATATTACTAAGTGCTATCTCACATGCAGAATACGAGAAAATCACAAACAGAGATACGACATATGATATGTTTGAGTCACTCAAAATGACTCATGAAGGTAATGCTCAAGTCAAAGAGACTAAAGCTCTGACCCTCATCCAGAAGTATGAAGCCTTCAAAATGGAAGATGACGAATCTATTGAAGCCATGTTCTCAAGATTTTAAACTCTGACCGCTGGCCTGAGAGTACTGAACAAAGGATATGCAAAAGTTGATCATCTCAAGAAAATAATCAGAAGTCTACCAAGAAGATGGGGACCAATGGTTACAGTGTTCAAAGTCGCAAAGAATCTTGATGACGTATCCCTTGAAGAACTCATCAGCGTATTAAGAAGTCATGAAGTTGAACTCGATGGAAATGAGCCTCAAAAGAAAGGTAAAACTATCGCTCTTAAATCTGTTAAAATATTTGAAACTAACGCTTTGCAGGCTGAAGAAGAATGCTCGAGTGAATCCGGATCAGAAGAAGAAGATGAGCTATCTCTTCTCTCCAAAAGAGTCAACCAACTCTTGAAGCATAAGCAAAGGAAGTTCAAAAACTTCAGAAGACCAGAATACAAAGGAGAATCTTCTGGATACAAGAGGACTAGCAGAAAAGGCAAAGAGAATATTCGAAAAGAAGAAAAGTATGATGGCCACATGGGATGATTCAGAATCTTTTGATGAAGAATCCAACTCAGAAGATGAACACGCCAACATAGCATTCATGGCCACCACAGAAGATGACTCAGGCTCAAAATCAGAAACTAACGAGGTATTTTCTGAACTTACTAGAGATGAGCTTGCATAAAGTTTGTCAGAACTTCTAGAAAATCATAGTAAATTAAAAATCAAATCAAGAAACTTAAAAATAATCTTGCAGTTGAAACACAGAAACTTAAAGCAGAGAATTGTGATCTTAAAGAAAATAATCTGAAACTCATAGAGGAATTAAAAATTCAAAATATTTCTAAGTCAGATAGTGTTTCAAGTTCTAAAGATATTTTGAAAAAATATTACGTTGGTTTTCAAAAATTTCTGACTAAAAGTATAAACAGGAGCAAGATAGCTTTTATGATTTATGGTGTAAGTAGAAACAATAGAACTGGAATTGGCTATGAGACACCCAAGGGAAAAGAACCATATCAACCTAAACCGGTTGATGAAATGAAAATCACATATAAAACCTTGCACACACAATTTAACTTTGGACACACTCATGACATTAAATATACATCCTATTCTAATAATTCTCATGCTAGACCTAAGTTCAAACAGAAGTTTAGGCACACTAACACAAAAGGATCCAAAAAGATATGGGTACCTAAGAAGAAAATATTTTATGTTGCGATGTCCTTAGCAGTGAAGTTAAAACACCAGTCATGGTACCTGGACTCTGGATGCTCGAGTCACATGACGGGAAGAAAGTCTATGTTCCAAAGCTTAGAACTTAAATCTGGAAGAGATTTTAGATTTGGAGGGAACCAAAAAGGAAAGATTATTGGCTCAGGAACTATCGATAACGGTAACTCTCCCTCTATAACTAATGTCTTACTAGTAGAAGGATTAGCTCATAACTTATTGTCTATAAGTCAATTAAGTGACAACGATTATGACATAATCTTTAATCAAGAGTTTTGTAAGGCTGTCAGTCAGAAGGACGGATCAATCTTTTTTACTGGTAAAAGAAGGAACAATATTTATAAAATTGATCTTTCTGAACTTAAAACTCAGAAAGTAACTTATCTTCTGTCTGTTAATGATGAGCAATGGGCTTGGCACAGAAGATTGAGACATTTAGCTTGAGGAGATTATCTCAACTCAACAAACTCAATTTGGTAAGAGGTCTCCCAAATCTGAAGTTCAACTCAGATGCTCTTTGTGAAGCATGTCAGAAGGGAAAGTTCTCAAAAACCTCTTTTAAATCTAAAAATGTTGTTTCCTCCTCTAGACCATTAGAACTTCTGCATATTGATTTATTTGGTCCAGTTAAAACTGCATCAATCAGAGGAAAGAAGTATGGATTGGTTATTATTGATGATTACAGGAGATGGACATGGGTAAAATTCTTAAAACACAAAGATAAGTCACATACTGTGTTCTTTGACTTTTGTAACCAAGTTCAAAATGAAAAAGAGCTTAAAATCACAAAGGTTAGAAGTGATCATGGAGGAGAATTTGAGAACCATCTCTTTGAGAAGTTCTTTAAAGATAATGAAATCTCCCATAATTTCTCCTGTCCTAGAACTCCTTAACAAAATGGAGTTGTGGAACGTAAGAACATAACATTACAAGAAATGGCTAGGACTATGTTAAATGAAACCAATATGGCTAAACATTTCTGGGCAGAAGCGATAAACACATCATGTTATATTCAAAATAAAATCTTCATAAGACCTATTCTTGAAAAGACTCCCTATGAACTGTGGAAAAATAGAAAACCCAACATTTCATATTTTCATCCATTTGGATGTACTTGTTATATTCTAAATACTAAAGAACTTCTGAACAAGTTTGATCCTAAAGCACAAAAGTGTTTTCTACCGGGATACTCTAAACGCTCAAAAGGCTATAGAGTATATAATACAGAAACCTTGATTGTTGAAGAATCAATCAATATCAGATTTGATGATAAGCTTGGCCATCAAAAGCCAAAGCACTATGAAAATTTTGCAGATATGGAAGTACAGGTCACAAACTCTGAAGATTCAAAAGCTAAAAATGCATCAGAAGTTCCTTCAATCACAACTATGGAGAACTTGAGAATTTCTGAAGAAAACCCTCTCTCAGAAGATTTTCGAGACTCACTACACATCATCCCGAAGATGTCATACTTTGAAACAAAGATGACCCATTCAGAGCTAGATCATTTCTCAAAAATATTGAAAACTCACTATTTGGATTAGTTTCTATATTTAGCCATCTTCAATTGATGAAGCTCTTCAAGATTCAGATCGGATTATTGCTATGCAAGAGGAATTAAATCAATTTACCAGAAATGATGTATGGAATCTAGTTCCAAGACCTGGAGGATTCAATATAATTGGAACAAAGTGGGTGTTCAGAAACAAAATGAATGAGCAAGCAGAAGTCGTCATAAACAAAGGACGACTGGTTGCACAAGGATATAGCCAACAGGAAGGCATTGACTATAATGAAACCTTTACCCCAGTCGCCATGTTAGAATTTATCAGACTATTAATTGCTTATGCTGCTCAATATAATATCACTTTATATCAAATGGATGTTAAAAGTGCATTTTTAAATGTTTACATTGAAGAAGAAGTTTATGTTCATCAACCCCCTGGCTTTGAAGATTCAAAATATCCAGAACATGTTTTTAAACTTAAAAAATCTTTATATGGACTAAAGCATGCTCCCCGAGCTTGGTATGAACGATTAAGTTCATTCCTTTTAGATAAAGATTTTACCAGAGGGAAGGTTGACACAACTCTATTTCGTAAGACATTTAAAAATGATATTTTAATTTGTCAAATATATGTGGATGATATTATTTTTGGAACTTCTAATATCTCTCTTGGAAGAGAATTTGCTGAGTCTATGCAAGCTGAATTTGAAATGAGCATGATGGGTGAACTTAAATTCTTTCTGGAAATTCAAATAAATCAAACTTCTGAAGGAACTTACATACACCAAACTAAGTATGTCAAGGAACTTCTGAATAAATTCCAGTTATCAGAAAGTAAAGAAGCAAAAACCCCAATGCATCCTACTCGCATTCTGGGTAAAGATGAGGTAAGTAAGAAAGTAGATTAGAAAATCTACAGAGGTATGATTGGTTTATTACTTTATCTGACTGCATCTAGACCAGATATTCTATTTAGTGTATGCTTATGTGCAAGATTCCAATCAGATCCTAGAGAATCTCACTTGACTACTGTCAAGCGAATTCTGAGGTATCTGAAAGGTATTACTAATGTTGGACTGTGTTACAAAAAATCCAAAGAGTTCAATTTAGTAGGTTATTGTGATGTTGATTTTGCTGGAGACAGAATAGAACGTAAAAGTACATCTGGAAGGTGTCAGTTTCTAGGAAACAATTTGATCTCTTGGTATAGCAAAAAGCAAGCCACAATTGCATTATCAACTACAGAAGCAGAGTACGTAGCTGATGCAGGCTGTAGTGTAACACGGTGAACTGACTTTTTATTAATCGAAATGTCGCGGATAGCAAGAGTCGCCACCGACTTTTATTTTATCCAATTTTAGGAAAGGCTAAAAGAACAGGAAAAGACCTTTTAAAAGATTTTGAGTTCGGGGGGTAAGTTATGCAAAGGGAAGGTGTAAGGCACCCTTTGCATCCATGGTTATCCATGGGCTCTTAATTGCTTAGCTCACTTTTGTTTGTTTGAATTGTTTGAAAAACAGTGTGCGAATAGTAAAAGATTTCGTTAAGGACTTTAGCTTGTAAATAAGCGTAGCCTTGTTTTTAAATTGTATTGAAATAGGAGGTGTGAAAAGTAAAACTTTGAAGAAGAACTTTAGCTTGTAAATAAGCGTAGTCTTTTGAAAAGTATTTGAAAATTAGTGGAAAAAGAGTTTGAATTTGATTTTGAATTTGAAATAGAGCAAGCAATTAATAGCAGCTACCCTACGTTTGAAAAATTGTTCTTTTAGCTTTTCAGGCGAAAGGATCTATCCATACCATAAAGGGTAGGAAGTCTTTCAATTGGATGTGCGGGTCATCGAGAAACGTATCGTTCGCCATAAGACTGTCCCATGCCATAAAGAGGGCAGGTAGTCTAAGGGAAGGATATAATAGTCATTAATCTTTTTAGGCATCATGCGAGGATACCTTAGCAATAGGACAATCACCATTTTTACCGAGGCAACTTCGAGGGACCAGATTGATGATGATAATGAACTTAGGACAATGTTTGTTTGCTTTAGGTATCCTCGGAATCGAGGGACTTTGACTATTTGGTGCAATTAAAGGCAACAAGGCAACAGGCAACAAAGGCAACAAGAGGGGTTACCTAAAGGTGTGTGGGTGCAACAATCACGTGGTTAACTTCGATTACATTTATCTTGTATAGTTAGTGATCTATGTTCAGTTCATGGTTTGCACTCCCTAAATTACTAACCACGCAGTAATATAATATCACAATTTAAGTGCCTTCAAGGCCAATCAATACAACCAGTAAACAGTTACATAATAATAGGGGAAGGGGACAATGAAACCAGCGGATCCCTTAATAGGGTTTCCCTTAATAGGGTTTGACATAAGTAATAATAAAAATAAGGTTTAGGGTTACCAACATTTGTAGCTTTGGCAACTTGACAAACCTTTGGCTTTGATTGATGAAGGTTGATGGGTAGAGGTTTGCCTTGAAGTTTTAAGAAGCATTGACCCTGACCTTTTAGAGAATTGGCAAAAGAATAGAAGGATAAAGTGAGTGCAGGAGGAATTCATCAATATTTGAAAGTAAACAATAAAATAAAATTATTATTTAAAATAATGATATTATAGAACTTAGCTTTTTGTCGGGTGAGGCGCGTGGCTGAAAGATTTTTGATTAAATCCTGAAAAGTATTGAACAAAGGAAAGAAAATTTAGTGCATTACAGATCCATAGTTGATCGGTATAAATCCTATTTTAAACCCAAAAGGGTAGACAAAAAAATAAATGATGTTACAGAAAGGTTGATGAAATCAAAAGTTAAATTTAAACAAAAGGATTAGAAACTTAGCTTATGGTTGATGGCGCGTAGTCGGAAGAATATTGATTATTAACCCTGAAAAGGACATAGAAAAATATTTTTAGTGTAGGCACGTTCTTCGCAAACCTTTATTTAAGGTTCAACAATTGATAACAGTGATTGATTATCATGCCAAAATAAAGTCAAGGTTTTAAAGTCATGGGTTAAACATGTAAAGTGACTAAATTAATGTATATAAAAATATACATATATATAATCGAGGGTTCGATTAAATAAATGAAATAGTTATAAAAAAGAAGAATGCTATTTAATCAAAAAAGGGTTTTTAGAAAAGATATTAAAAGGAAGAAAATAATAATAGATAATAAAAAAAGAAAGATAGTTGTGTAATTGAAGAATAAATAAATAAATAATAAATAATAAAAAAAAATTAGAGAAGCTTAGCTTTGGTTCGGTGTGATGCAGCTTGGAGAGTCTACGGTGGACTTGCAGATTTATGAGCGTTTAATCGTGTCTTCCTGGAATCAGACGGTCGACGTGTGAGATGCTCCATGGACATGCGTGTGGCTGTATGTATTGAATCACGCAAAGAATCTTCATAAAAATTAAATTGGCACCGCTGGGATTCGAACCGAGGCATGCGGGATTGCTGCAATCTTCACCTTGCCATTGAGCTGTGTCACGTTAGTCATCAATGGGATATATGGAACATTATAAATATTAAAAGTGTATGTTAATAGGGAAAGTCAAAAAAGTAGTCTGAGCTGGGCCCACAGGTTGCGCTTCAACCAATAGGAATTAGAGAGAGGCGCTTCAGGTTTGACTAGCCAAGGAGCATGGCACACGTGTTCCCAGACGGTCAAAGAAGACTGTTGGTCGTCTTCTTCCTTGCTACTGCTACGACTTAGCTTCGAGCTTTCGCTACCAATGTTTCGTAGCTACTACTGCGACTTTAGAAACCTGCAAAACAATGTCGAGCAATACAAACCAAAGCCATAGAACACTTAATTATGACCTTGCGAATTGAATGAGACTCGTTTCCTGGCCTGAAACTGCACATGAATACGATACCGAAGTTATGCATGATTGAGCCCTAACAATGGCAGAAGCCATAACCGGCACCAAAACTCACGAACCTTGCGTCAAACCTGTTCTAATATTCATTAAGAACTTACAGCAATCATTAGTTAGAGTCGAAACACCAGATACTATGGGAAACGAAAGTTACCTACTCATGAACATGCATAACGAAAGGCATGCGTTTGAGGTTGCTCGAATCTGGTCTTACCACGCATACCTCTTCTTTGAGACCTCAGGGAGAGAATAAAACGATTCATTTGCTTCGAGAATGTCTATGAAATTCATGTCCGCGTGCCCTAGTTTTTCTTGATTTTATGGAGAATGGAAAACCCTAGCTCTTGTCTTTTTTCGTCCAAAAAACCTCCCCTTATGGCTGCAGACTCTATGTATATATAGGGAATGGGTTTAGGGTTTTTATTTTGCTTGAGAACCAAGTTGATTAGTAAAAGAAGAAATTGAAAAAGAATTTGTACAAAATCTTTCTAAACTTGGCCTTTCTTGCCCCACAAGTATCTCACACGTTTTTTATGAATATTATGCTCAATATTTGATTGAAAAATCAACCAAAATCATATCCTTCATATTTTTACCATTTTATTTAATTAAATCATGAATAAAATGAATTGAATCCATTAAATAATAAATAAAATAATAATAAAATTGAAATATACTTTTCTAGGGCGTGGATGAGCTTTGGATAAATATTAGATAAAAAGAATTCAAACCCATTTAGAAAAAAGTGCATTTTGGGCCATATCTCTCTTTGTACATCCCTTGAAATTTGGTGAACTTGTGCATCTGGCCATCTCTTCATACTTTAACATTTGTCCATGTTCTTTGACTTTTTAGAAAGCTTGAAGTGTCTTCTAAATGATGCTTTTGGTTTCATCTTGATTGAGTCTACCATGTTCAATTTATGAGCTTTGGATGGGAAATTTTTGATGTTCCATGTGAAAGTTATGGCCGGTCAAAGTTCGGTTGACTTTTCCTATGAAACCCTAATTTAGAAACTCTTGAATTTGTTGATTTCTGATCTTTTCCTGATGAATCATGATCAATCTTTGATCACATGATGATTTTAGGGTTATGAGGATGTTATTGACCAAATATCTTGAACTTTGACTGTATATTGACTTGAAATGACTATTTTGCCCTTGAGAGTCGACTGTTGACCTAGTCAAGATTTGAGGGACTAAATTTGCTCTGTTTGACTTGAAACTTTATATGGAGATACTTTGGGATGTTGGTGACCCTATGGAACCACCTTGAGCCATTGATTCAATGATTTTCCATTGAATTAATCAAACCCTAGTTCAGAGCTTTTGTATAGGAGAGTGTGTTTATGAGCTTTTGCCTATGGACTTGAAGCTTGAATAAGAGAAATAATGTGGGCAAATTTTGGGGTATGACATGTAGCATTCAGATGCTTTGGATGAAAATCCAATTAGTAGATTATCATATATACGAGCTACCTTCGAAACGTATGAAGACTAGGAGAAACCTATCAGAACCTTCACTTCAAATACTGAGAATCTGGAAGTTATCTGTGAAGCACAACTGGACTTTCAAAGCTTGAAAGAAAACGAGTGTGATCTAACTGCTGATATTGAAGCTCAAGGATGATATAGGTTCTTCGATCTTCTTTATGGTCCAGTCTATACGAAACTGGTAAAAGAATTCAGGATACATGCTACTGTTGGTGAAAATGCAGTTTCTTCATACGTAAATGGGTAAGAAGATTGCCATCATTGAAAACTCAATTGAAAAACTTATATGGCATGATGGAAACGGGATAAAATGCACATGAATGGATGAAATATGTCCGAACCGATCTTTTTTTAACAAAAGAAATTTCTGGTGATGGTGAATCCTCTATAAGAATTAAAGATTTGAAGAAAAATCTCAAAGTCTAGGCTAAGATAATCTGGAAAACATCAATCACAATAAATTCAATCCAGCCTCTGAGTACATCAACTCTGATCAACAATTCCTGTTGTACTTCATCTCCCAAAAGAAGAAAATTCACCTTCCTCATATTCTGTTCAAACATCTGAAGGACAGTGTCAAAGAGACAAGAGATGATCAAAAGGTCAGATATTACTGGATCCCGTTTGGAAGACTCATCTCAGCAATGTTAACAGAAAACAATCTGATTAAGTGTCTGAGTGAGGCTAAAAAATTTGACATTCTGGAATCTACATCTGGAAAAGTCATCTCTGGAAAGAATATGAAGAAGCAGTAGAAACTAGCAGATGATTAGATCATTGTTTACAAGGCCCTTCATGTTTATCTTCGTCTATTTCTATTTCATGTTTTCTTGTTCCTTATCTATTTCTAATCAATGAAATCTATTTCAGTTTTGTCTTGCTTTTTTTACGTTTTTTTATGACAAAAAGGGGGAGAAAGTGAAATTTTGATCTGATTAAAACATAACAGTTATAGGGATAAAATCTCAAACATTTCTAACAAAGTACAAAGTACAAAAAAGTTTCTTTCTGAAAGTCTGCAGGTAAAATAATTTCTGAAAGAAATACTTTCTAAAGAAGTACAAGAACTCATTCTGAAAGAAAGATATTCTAAAGCAAGTGCTCTATACGATATCTGAAAGAAAGGAATATACTTTAGAACTTCTAAAAGATGCGCTTATGAAAATCTATATCCATCAATCTTCTGAAGAAAAAGTTGAAGAGAAAATTACTCAGGAAAGTTATCTTTAACATTTCTCTCTAAGTATTCATTTCAGGGGGAGATTATACATCTCAGGGGGAGATTATTTCTCTTATATACAAAATTTCTGATCAGAACGTAAATGTTTTGTAATCATCAAAAAGGGGGAGATTGTTAGAACATAGTTTGGTTCTAATCTTATCTTAGTGTTTTGATGATAACAATTAAATAAATTTTGTATAAGTAAATATAATACTCTAATTATGTATCTCTTATTTCAGAAGAAGTTCTAATCATATGATGAAGATCAAGCAAAACAAGTACCATCAGAACTTAGACTACACACAAATGCTGAAAGACACTCACGCTAAAGTCTAAAGAAGTTCTAATGAAGAAACTTCGTTAAGCACCAACCGATGAAGCATAACTCTGATAGACGTTATCTCTACAAAGTCAGAAAGAAGTTTTCTTGAAGAAATACAAAGATAAAATACTCCGACAGAAGAAAGATTACCGTTGAAGACATAATGATTATTAACGACTAAAAGTAGATTTAGTTACAAGTCTCAAGAAGTGTGGAAAGCAAGTTTATCCAAGATAACACGCAAACATGAAAGTCTAAACGCAAAGAGAGAGGCGAAATAAAAGATCATTTGAACAACACAAAACAACCACACACATAACAATATAATACAAGAGAGCTAAAACACAAAGCAAGAACACCTGCTCATATTCAAACGAAGAACTCTTACGCTGAAGAAATTTATCTTTATTATTCGGAGTTTATAGTTCTGTTCTATACACTTAGTGAAATATCACAGTTGTGATTAAAGCTTTCTAGAAGCAATTTGAAATACTATAGTTAACTTGTTATTGTTCCTTGAGAGACCGTTTGGGTCAGATTTCTCAAGAGGGCTAGGACTAGTTTAGTTTTAGAGGTTGTTAGTCACAAGTAGTTGGTTTGTGTATGGTAGTTAGTCACAAGCAGTTGGTTTGTGCAAGGTTGTAAGTCACAAGCAGTTTGTTTGTGCATTGTATTGTTAGTCACGATATTTGGTTGTGCATTTGTAATCAGTTTTTGATTATAGTGGATTAAGTCCTCGATTGAGAAAGGCGAAATCATCTTGGCGGGTAGACTGGAGTTGTTGAGTTATAACGAACCAGGATAAAAATACTGTGTCATTTTTATATTGTAAAAAGAAACCACTTATTCAACCCCCCCTGTCTAAGTGTTTTTATACCCTTCACCAACCAGCCAGTATTAGCTAGAACCCTATCCAATCTTTCCTCCACTACACGATGAACTTGAAAGTTATTAGTTTTATACTAGTTATTTTTCACTTTATTGTATTTTCACTTACTGCATGCCTGGTTTATGTATATATATAAACTATTGTACACTTATGATTTAATTCAATGAAACAATGCATTATTCAATACATTTTTCTCTCTCTCTTCTTGAACGTAGTTGAATCTTTCTTCTTCCTCATAATGAGAGCTTCCATCATTGACATGGTATCAGAACTTCACAACCTCTGGTAGACATTCTTCTTCACCTTATCTTCCTTAATTCCCATTCCTGTTTCCTATTTTCCTATTTTCGTTTCTTTTTTCTTCTTGCTCCAATGGCTGCTCAGAGCTTCGTTGATTTTGCTACCAACTCTACTGATCCATATTATCTTCATCCGAACAAGAATCAAGCACTCGTTCTTTTTTCTCTACCACTCAAGGATAAAACTATCATACATGAGCTTGACTGATGCAAATTGCGTCAATTTCAAAGAACAAGGATAAGTTCATTGACAAAACTCTTACAAAGCCGACTGTGTCTAATCTTCTCTATGCGCCATGGATTCAATACAACACAATGGTTCTTGTATGGATTCATTGTTAGATTTTTGGAACTATTGCCAGGCCGTTGTTACAATTGATAACACTATCAACGTGTGAAAGAGTTTACAAATTATGTTTTCTAACAACGACGTTTTTCGTATTTCTGACATTCAAGAAGATTTGTATACATTTTGTCAAGTTACTCTCGAAGTATCAAATTACTTTATTCACTTAAAAGTTTTGTGGGATGAATTGGAGAATTATCGTCCAATCCCTAGTTGTTTGTGTGCAGTCCCATGTTCTTGTGGTGTAGTTGCTTTTCGTTATTACAGGGAACAAAATTATGTGATACGCTTTCTCAAGGGAATGAACGAGAAATTTACATAATCCAAGTCTTAAATTATGATGATGAATCTGTTTCTTGACATTGGTAAAACCTTTCTCTGGTCATTCAATAAAAAGGAGAGATGAATATCGTTGTTTCTGCACTCATACCTAGCATTGAAAACAATGAAGAAATCACAACTTTGAATGTTCATGCCTCTCATACTCAGCATGGTAAACCTAATCAATATAAAGGGAAATGTCAAGGAGCTAATGGTTCAAGAGGTATTAACAGAATGTGTACTAATTGTGGAAGAAATAACCATACAATTGATACTTGTTTCATCAAGCATTGATTTCCACCAGGTTTTAACAGCAAGAGCAAAGGCACTAGTTCAGGTTCTCAAATTGCTGCTACAATCGCCACTGCATTAGAAGCTCTTACACCAGGATCCATTGCATCATCTTATGGTTTCACTCAAGAGAAATACAATAACATTCTTGCACGACTCTAACAGTCAAAGCTTTCCTCCACAGCGAATTCAGTTTCACCCTTTCCTCTTGTCTTGAATTACCATTTTTCTAATGTCAATGGTAAGTCTCCTAATCTTTGGATCTTAGACATAGGTGCCATATATCATATTTCCTTTAATCTTATCACCTTTACTGATTATAAATCAATAGTTCCTATATATTTATCCTTTCCTTATGGCTCACAACTTTCTACATTCATTTCTGGAACAGTTGCTGTTACACCTTTATTAACTCTACATAATGTTCTTTATATCCCTTCCTTTCATGTCAATTTGATATCTATAGCCAAATTAGCCCAAAGCAATGACTTTCCAAGTTTGCGACATTATGAAGAATCATCAGAGTTCTAATATCGAAGAGTAGTATAATTGGTAATGAAAGCACACAGTGGAGGAAATGGAATGAGTGTCGGAAGGACACTAAGAAGTATCCTCACTTGTGACTTAAGAGAAAAATTCAAGGACAGATTTTAATTAAGGTGGGAAGGATGTAAAAACCTAAGTTTATAATCAAGATATAGTATCAAATTAAATGGTAATTTGACACTAAGAGGTTGGTAGTACCTAAATATGGACTAATTAAGAAGTTAGTAGAGTTAATGACTCTAATTCTCTAGAAGTCGCATGGGTTAGGAATTATAGTTAAGTGATAGGGGTATTTTGGTAATTAGACTATGCTTTATATCAACCTAAATCATGCCATACTTTCTCATTTTTCCACTTCTACCTTTATTCATCTCTCAAAAATCACAATTTGGAATAGAGAAGAGTGGGATAGAGAGAATAGGGAAAACATGGATGAAGAGAGAAAGGGAGAAAATTCCAAGTCCACCATCAACAAAGCTTGCATTTGGGAATTCTTGAAGAAATCATCATCATCCTTGCTTCATCTCCATCATCAAATTCAAAATTTGTTCTTAAAGGTGGGTTCTAGGTAGTATCTTAGGTATATTCTTTAGGGTTTTATGATAAGTGGATTCAGGGTTTTGAGAATTGGTTGCATGTTTCTATGTGAGCTTGTTGATTGTGTTACATGTAACACCCTTCTAAAAACCCCCGCGAAAAATATAATAAAGATCAGAGTAATTATACAACAAGGATGTTACAATTAATAAAATAAATAAAACTCCAAGTCGTTTGTCATGCTTTATTAGGAATAATCCAAAAATATCAAAACACATGTCCAGCATAGCGGAAACTCAATCAACAGTGTTATAAAACATTTTCAACGAAGTCAACGGTACATAATCCAATAATGGCAAAACAATGTATCACAAGTAACTCTAAGACTATCGACCCCCAGTGTTCCAAGATCAGAGCATGACCGACATGACTCCACATAACCGGATAAACTCTACGAGTCATCCTCACCAATCGCTTAAACCGCTACTTCAATCTGAAATCATCAAAGTAAGGGTGAGAGTACATCATAATTAAATAGCATTATAAATCATCAGATATAGAATTTCATAAGTAATTATCCACCCTACTTAACATATTCAGATTAATCAATTCATACCAATCACAAGCACAAATCAATAGTATGCACCAATAACACAACACAATCATAACACCGGATTTCATCCTGACATGTCACAATTTATACAAAGACCATGCAGACTCTTATGCATGGGGTACCAAAATTCGTGAATCACATTCACATGACTTCTCTCTTTGATACTGCCCTCTAGTCGCTCACACCCCACATGGGCACACGACTACTGCCTCATCGCTCACACCCCACATGGGCACACGATGACTGCCTGCTAATCTCCGCACAATGGGAATCAGCCTTCCAATGCAAATGATTTATGAGTGAATGCACACATGTCACATACTTATATCATCATCAATCCGATGCTTAACATCGCTTTATCACATCTTACCAATAACGTCACAACAAGTATGTACATGTACAATCATCATTCAAAACAAATCAATCATCATCATCCATCAAAACATATGATACAACATTTACCATGAATAACATCCATCTGCATCGTCATTCATCAAAACACATGATACAACATTTACCATGAATAACATCCATCTGCATCATCATTCATCAAAACACATGATAACCATATTTACCACGAACAACATCCATTGCATAACAAGCAGAAGCAATCACATTATAACAACACACATCATTGCACATATTCAATCATGCAAACAACAATTCATTGCACCTCATCAACTATGCAAAACAAGAATAAACCACATTTGAAGAAAATGATATTTGTCAAAATAAAATCAAGTTATTGTTGTTTTCTTTATTTCATATGGTAGAGCATTCAATTTAAGGAACAACATCCAAAACGGCGTATAAAACGGACTTACGGTTTGAAAATTAGAAGCTTTTAAAGTTAGAACAGTTTTCAAAACGTGCTGCTGGAATTTGTACTGGAACCCGGTTCGTCCCACATGGGAACCGGTTTCTGGGCCCAAAAATTCCATTTTTAACGTTCTAACACAGTGGAACCCGGTTCCTCCCACATGGGAACCAGTTCCCACGAACCCAGTAGCTGAAAAACATGATTTTTAAGACTTTTATGCATCCCAAACACATACCAACTCATACCATTACGAAATTGATCATCGATAACATCAAAATACTCCAAATACATGATTCTAATGCACAAACAACATACCACAACACCATGTAACAATACTACATCATCAATTGCAGTCAATTCATCAAATCATACATGTCAGTGTTGGTATTTCACAAAACCTAACATCCCAAATAGAGATTCTAATCCCTTAATTCAATCCTATCATCATCAAAATCATAATACTACATAATTAGAGTAATCACCCCTTACCTTAGCCAAATTCTTCATTTTGGTCCTCTTCCTCTTTGGTTCCTCTTTACGTTCTTCAGTTCTTCTCTTCAACTTCTCATTTTTCACGTTCTGACTCTTTTTTCCATATTTCCCTTATTTTATGAAAACATAAAATAGTTAGTAATGGGCTTACTCACTTAGCACCCCCATACTACTAACCTCATCATCCGGCCCAATGGCTCTTAATCTATAATTCTACAATAATTCAACCAAATACCAAAATAATTCTAATTAATAATTTAATTTCCAATTAAATTAAAATTAGAAAATATGGGGTGTTACAACTCTCCCCCACTAACAGAGTTTTCGTCCTCGAAAACATACCTCAAGTGAAAAGTTCCGGATAAGAGTCTTTCATCTGACTCTTCCGTTCTCAGTTAACACTTTCTTAGTCGAACCTCAAAATTCATCTGACATAACCAACATAAGCATGCCTCATGCATTCAATCTCAGCTCTTACGTCGTATTTGACCATCCCTAGGTGTACCACTCGCCATATCTCCCAAGGTTAACGACAATGGGGCGTCAAGGTGCGACTCATACAATACGCCCAATAACTGAGTAATATAATTACACAACCATGTTATGACCACACCCGATCAACACTGTAGTAAAGCATTCCATCTACCGGACGTACCAACCTTAGACACACTTTTCCATCTGAGCGTTGAAATAACACTTACACTTTTCACCAACTGCTTCCTTCCAGAGCTCGATAATAACATTCATATACCATTGAATTTCAACTATCTGACTCCTCTCAAGTCATACTAGCAATTATCCAATACGTTATATTCCGCTTTTGCTGCACTATTTTGATTACTCATTACAATCATCATTACCAATTAGATTTCTCAGTTTTACCCAATTCCGACTCTCTTTACTCATTCGTTCAAGAATCCTTCTTTATCATACATTGTACTGAAGGATAGAAAAACACTTAGAAAGGGGGGGATTGAATAAGTGTGACTTTAAATCTTGGACGATAAAAATAAATTGCACAATTATTTTTATCCTGGTTCGCTGTTAACGAAGCTACTCCAGTCCACCCCCGCAGAGATGATTTACCTCAACTGAGGATTTAATCCACTAATCGCACGGATTACAATGGTTTTCCACTTAGTCCGCAACTAAGTCTTCCAGAGTCTTCTGATCACACACTGATCACTCCAGGAACAACTGCTTAGATACCCTCTAAGACTTTCTCTAGAGTCTACTGATCAACACGATCACTCTAGTTACAATCTGCTTAGTTCACTCCTAAGACTTTCCTAGAGTATTCTGATCAACACGATCACTCTAGTTCCTTACAACTTAATGTAATCTATTCAAGAGTTTACAAATGCTTCTTAAAAGCGATAATCACAATTGTGATATTTCTCTTAACGTTTAAGCTTAATCTCACTAAAATATTACAACAGCAATGTAGTGAGCTTTGATGAAGATGAAGATTCTGAGTTTTTGTTTGAACAGCGTTTCAGCAAGTTAATTTGAATTGTCTTTGTTCAGGATCGTTAACCTTGCTTCTCATCAGAACTTCATATTTATAGGCGTTGAGAAGATGACCGTTGAGTGCATTTAATGCTTTGCGTGTTCCGTACAGCATTGCATTTAATGTTATACGCTTTTGTCAACTACCTCGAGCCTTGTTCACGCTGTGTCTACTGACGTTGCCTTTAGTAGCTTTAACGTTCCTTTTGTCAGTCAGCGTAGTCTGCCACCTGTACTTCCTTCTGATCTGATGTTTGTGAATACGACGTTTGAATATCATCAGAGTCAAAACAGCTTGGTGCATAGCATCTTCTGATCTTCTGATCTTGAAGTGCTTCTGTTGCGTGATACCATCTTCTGATCTTCAGTGCTTCTGATCTCATGTTCTTCTGATGCTTCCATAGACCCATGTTCTGATTCTGCTTCGACCATCTTCTGATGTCTTGCCAGACCATGTTCTGATGTTGCATGCTGAACCATTTGAGACACAACTTCTGAGCGCTGAATTATGCGTACTCTTTATATATTTCCTGAAAGGGAAATTGCATTGGATTAGAGTACCATATTATCTTAAGCAAAATTCATATTATTGTTATCATCAAAACTAAGATAATTGATAAGAACAAATCTTGTTCTAACATGTACTAATCTACCACTTAGCAATACTTACTCACACTCAAAACAAAGTCCTGATTTACTTCCTCTATTTAAACATTCCAACCATCAGAATGAGTACACACAAGTAATTATAACCACACTCATCATCCTTAATATACCATTGCTTATAAAATAGCTCAAACTGAAGTCCGCTCTTCTCTAAGAATTAAATCAACTTCGTCCTTCATAGAGTATAATTCCTCATTATATCTGGAAATCTACAATAATACCTTACAACAGTACAAAATTATTATAGCATCATATAGTATCAACTCATCGCCTTAACTTCGCTGAATACATACTCGTTAACTAAGTACATCCACAATAACATACTCATCATCTCGACAATTATTTTAAAAGAGTACTAGTTCTACGAAATGACATCCTTTCATCCACTAGATTATAAATCCAACATATAGATCAATACATATCCTCTATGTAGGCTCCTGACATATTAATTCCTCACTGCCCACGAGTAATACTCATAACACTACTCCACATCACACTTTCGTTGCGCGATTTTGATCACCCGTCTTAAGTCATTGTCCAATAGGTTGCACTCTTTCATATTCACTTCTTCATAAGTTCACACAACATGGTGAGTGATTATTCTCACGGCTTAGTATCCATTATATCCTAAACCATTAAGGTAACAAACAAGCTCATCCTATCTATATGATTCCGTCTACTATCAACAAGAGATTAAGGGTGATCAAGTCCTCAATTTGTCAATAGATAGCCGGCAACCATATTTAAGCATAAATCGTCGTTACTACATAATAGTGTCCTTTTCCGAGTTTGCACTCAAACTCATTAACATCGTCGTAGTCCAATAGTTCCCTCTGAGTCTTTACAACTTGCACACTTCCCTCTCATTGGATATTGTCAGTGAGATACCAACATCCAAACATTTTACATAATCTTCTTCATGGTTACTTAGCATCACACACCTGTTAAGTACTTCCAACTTCATAATCACTAATATACTCGTACCTTTCTATTTATCTCGTTCTAAATCAAAATCCTCATCTAGCAAAAGACCGCGATAACATTCATAACTCGTGGTTTCACTCTAAATCCCATGACATATTTTGCGTCCAAGTATCATTCCACTCGGAATCTCAACACTTCTTCCTCACACCAATAGGTGTAAGAAATCCTCTACAATTCTTCTTCTATACATGTCGTTGCTTTGGCATCATAAATACGACTTCAACCGTACTAAAACTTATTTCACCTTTTCTACTAATTCACTCCTCACTAAAATCCATCGGTACTCAAATCATCTTTATTACCGAACATCGCATCAACTTATTCCTCAACAACATATTCTACTCAATTTTGTTTCAAACAATCACAGTAGTAGGCATTCCTATTCAACAAGTTTTGCGCTTCCTTAACCGACAACAGAATATCTCCTCATAGGATTAAAAGTTATGGGTTTTTTAAGTAAAAATAATTTTCCAAAAACACACAGTAGAACCCGGTTCCTCCCACACAGGAACCGGTTCCTGGCTGCTTCCCATAACTCGTCTCTGATTTTTACTATGGGGAACCGGGTTGTCTTTATCTGGGAACAGGTTCCCAACAACCCAAAATTCCCACGCCTCTGATTTTATAATGGGAACACATTTCAAATAAGTTTTAAACATCAAATAACAACATATATCATGGTTATTAAGTCAGATTCGCAATGCCCTAAACGGCACTTAAATCAGACACTCGGATCTCAAGATATGAATTTTCCAATCGTTGTCCGAAATTGCAACACTAACACCATGCAGCGACACCTTAAATGATATTTCCAAAACTCCTCAAATGGTACACTTAATTCCTAAAATTGCTTCTCAACAAATCTTTTAATTATTCCTTCAATCCGTTCAACTCTGACACTGACATCCCGTGTCGTACCAACAAACAAGTCTAGTTCTAAGAGCACGCGTAACCACAACTTCACCTCTTTCCAACATCATCCTATCACAATTAAATATGTTACAGCTGCTGCAACCATTTTTATAACAAAGTTCATCTCTTTAGCTTTCAGACGCTTCAAACGGAACTCAAATCGGATGTCCAGAACTCCAGTTATGAATTTTCGAAGTTCTGCAGCTACTCAGCAATTCTCCGGCGTTTTGCTTACGAAAATTTCACTCCAAAACTCATTCTCTTCAACTCGATCATATTCCAAACAGCCCCTTATCATATCTCTTCACTTCCAAACATTCTTATAACTTGAGCAACACATCCCATTGCCGTAGTGCGATTTCTGAAATATTACGACAACAATCCTCTTTGCAAACTTGCAACTGAACCTCTTCCAAGACGCACGGCTACTCAACTGACAACTTCGCAGCCCATCAGCAAAGCTGATACATTACAACTTCTCAATTTCCTCTCCTACAAATAATCATCAATTACATCTAATCATCCTCCTTCAAGATACTCCAACTTAATTACCAGTCAAGTCTTAATTCCAAGTCACCTTCGATTCGGGAAACAACAACTCCAACAGCGCTTGCACTATTGCCAACAACATCCTACTGAACCAATCATCTAACAACCGAAGCATAATTGGGAAGTGAAGCTTCTCCCCCACTTGTTTCAAACCAACTCCCGCAACAAACAACCAAGTACCGACAGTGATTCACTCACATGTCGCGTACCAAGGGATAATATGCCGACAGTATTCAACTGTCGTGCAACTCAACTGACTCTTCAATTGGCCGGACGGACCGACCTGCTCTGATACCACTATTGTAACACCCTTTTAAAAACCCCCGCGAAAAATATAATAAAGATCAGAGTAATTATACAACAAGGATGTTACAATTAATAAAATAAATAAAACTCCAAGTCGTTTGTCATGCTTTATTAGGAATAATCCGAAAATATCAAAACACATGTCCAGCATAGCGGAAACTCAATCAACAGTGTTATAAAACAATTTCAACGAAATCAATGGTACATAATCCAATAATGGTAAAACAATGTATCACAAGTAACTCTAAGACTATCGACCCCCAGAGTTACAAGATCAGAGCATGACCGACACGACTCCACATAACCGGATAAACTCTACGAGTCATCCTCACCAATCGCTTAAACCGCTACTTCAATCTGAAATCATCAAAGTAAGGGTGAGACTACATCATAATTAAATAGCATTATAAATCATCAGATATAGAATTTCATAAGCAATTATCCACCCTACTTAGCATATTCAGATTAATCAATTCATACCAATCACAAGCACAAATCAATAGTATGCACCAATAACACAACACAATCATAACACCGGATTTCATCCTGACATGTCACAATTTATACAAAGACCATGCAGACTCTTATGCATGTGGTACCAAAATTCGTGAATCACATTCACAGGACTTCTCTCTTTGATACTGCCCTCTAGTCGCTCACACCCCACATGGGCACACGACTACTGCCTCATCGCTCACACCCCACATGGGCACACGATGACTGCCTGCTAATCTCCGCACAATGGGAATCAGCCTTCCAATGCAAATGATTTATGAATGAATGCACACATGTCACATACTTATATCATCATCAATCCGATGCTTAACATCGCTTTATCACATCTTACCAATAACGTCACAACAAGTATGTACATGTACAAGCATCATTCAAAACAAATCAATCATCATCATCCATCAAAACGCATGATACAACATTTACCATGAATAACATCCATCTGCATCGTCATTAATCAAAACACATGATACAACATTTACCATGAATAACATCCATCTGCATCATCATTCATCAAAACACATGATAACCATATTTACCATGAACAACATCCATTGCATAACAAGCAGAAGCAATCACATTAGAACAACACACATCATTGCACATATTCAATCATGCAAACAACAATTCATTGCACCTCATCAACTATGCAAAACAAGAATAAACCACATTTGAAGAAAATGATATTTGTCAAAATAAAATCAAGTTATTGTTGTTTTCTTTATTTCATATGGTAGAGCATTCAATTTAAGGAACAACGTCCAAAACGGCGTATAAAACGGACTTACGGTTTGAAAATTAGAAGCTTTTAAAGTTAGAACAGTTTTCAAAACGTGCTGCTGGAATTTGTACTGGAACCCGGTTCGTCCCACATGGGAACCGGTTCCTGGGCCCAAAAATTCCATTTTTAACGTTCTAACACAGTGGAACCCGGTTCCTCCTGTGGTGTCGTTTTCTTTTACCTCCCCGTTTCACTTGGGAGGACGGCACGCTATACCCTTCACGCGAAATTTGGAAGGAGAATGCGCCCGTGGTGGGATGAATTTTGTTTCAGTTCTTCCTACGATATCACACGAACTTTCTTATTTGTCCTACGAGTAGGAAAGGGAAAAAAATATCTCAACTAAACCCTAAGAGTTTGCTAAGTGTGGGGATTTCACCTAGACTAGAAATTCTGGAGTCCGGGGGGTCGGTTATACATAGGGAAGTGTTTAAACACCCTACATATCTGTAGTACTCTACAGGAACCTTCTCTGTGTCTAAAATGTGTTTGTGCTGCTAATGATTATTGGGAAAGTTTCTCCTTTGTGTTAGGAGAAGGAATTGAATTGATTAAAGAGAGACAGACAGACAGACTGACTATTTTTGGTATTTTATTAGCTCGCTGAGGTTCCTTGTGAACCTCATGCCTACATATCCCTAGTGGAAGTCAGAGCTTAATGTAGTTCGGGGAACTAACTAGGGAAATTAATGATTTTTGGGTGCCTTGCTTGAAGCTCAAGGTTGAAGCTTGAATTAAATCTCTGTTTACAGTAAAGAGACATGAAATCATCTTTACAGAGAGGTATTTGTACTATTCTACCACAAACATTTTGAAAGAGTGACAGAATAACTGGATTCATTTCATTCAAGAGGGGGACCTTACTTGTGTGTGCAAGTATGCCAGTCAGATGCCTCTTAAATGAAAGAAAGATGCTCGTCCAAATTAGGGAAAGTGTACAAGTCTGGGGATGTGCCAGAGCATGTCTTTCAGAGTCCTAAATGGGAGACTTTGATTGAAATTTGAAATTGAAATGTTTGTTTGTTTGAATGTGGTAGAGTAGTAAAAATATCTCTCTATAGAGATAAGCTATGTCTATCTACTATATAAAAGATTTGACCTTAGCTGGCTTGTAGGAGGTCCAAGCTTGAGGCTTTTTGATTGATTGATTATGATTAACTCTGGGAGATGACTCCACTAGGGATTAATTACAGGGTATTTTTTGTTCTGTACAAAGCCCAGAATTGAGGCTGACTCTATTTGGAGAGTGTTTATTTGATGGATTTTTATTTGGTGTTCTGTACAAAGCCCAGAATTGAGGCTGACTCTACTTAGGGAGACTATATTTGTGTGCCTTGTACAAAGCCCAAGGTTGTGGCTAACTGCTGAGGATAACTGAGTTTTTAAGGCTACGGATGACTCTATTTTGTGTGCCTTGTACAAAGCCCAAGGTTGTGGCTGACTCTTACTGAGGATGGTTATTAATTTGTGCCTTGTATGAAGCCCAAGGTTGTGGCTACTCTAGCTAGGGGAAATATTATTTTCTGCCTTGTACAAAGCCCAAGGTTGTGGCAGACTCTTTTAAATAAATGGAGTATGGATGACTCTATGGGAAAAGATCCTAGATGTTAGGAATCTTTGACATATGAAAGTATGGTTTAAACTGCCTTGTACAAAGCCCAAGGTTGTGGCTACTGAATGATGAAGAACTCACTGGGGGAGACTCTATTATCTGCCTTGTACAATGCCCAAGGTTGAGGCTGACTCTTGACATGGGAGTTTTATTGTTTGGTGCCTTGTATGAAGCCCAAGGTTGAGGCTAACTGTTTTTGTTGGTTTTGACTTTATTGAGGAGATTTTATTTATTAAAAGACTGTTTTTTGATGGAAGCTAACCCTTTCCAGGGATTTTGACTCAGCTGGTGAATTTGTCTGTTAAAAGACTGACTTTATCATGTTTTTGGAGGCTGACCCTTTCCAGGGGTTTTGACTCTTTTGGGGAAATTATCTCCTAAGAGAATGAATCTTTGGTTTTGAAAGACTGATGTTGTTGAAATGAAAGAATGATGTTGGAGGCTAACCCTTTCCAGGGATTTTTTGACTGAAATGATAGATTGATTTTAATTGACTTTGGAGGCTAACCCTTTCCAGGGGTTTTTATTAAAATGAAAGAATGTGTTGGAGGCTAACCCTTTCCAGGGATTTTTTTATTAAAATGAAAGAATGTGTTGGAGGCTAACCCTTTCCAGGGATTTTTATTAAAATGAAAGAATGTGTTGGAGGCTAACCCTTTCCAGGGATTTTTTGACTGAAATGATGGCAAAAAGATTATCTAGTGGAGACTTCTTGTTTAAAGCCCAAGATGAAGGCTGACACATGCTGAGGATGATCAAACATGGATCCTAGACTCTGCTAAGGAAAATTGATGAAGATAAGGGTGACAGAGACTGTCCATGTCTCTCATTCCAAAAGGTGTACTCAATATGAAATTGAGACAAACTTAGCTTGTTTAAAGTCTGGTTTAAATTGGAAGAAACTCACCAAGGTAGGCTAAAAGGTGACTAAAGACCTGTTCCTATGTTTATAAGAAACCTGATGGATCCTTGTATACAAGCTCAAGAGGAAGCTGGAAATGCTTTTAAGAAGCCTGTGGGTCCTTGTACAAAGCCCAAGAGGAGGCTAATCGAGGGTCCTTGTTATAGCACAAGAGAAAGCTATGTAGTTTTGAACTTATTTTGGCTCTAAGCAAATGGGTAAGAGGTTTCACCGGGAATAATTCCTCTTTGGGTGGATGTGTCCTATTTTTTTTGGATTCTAAGGTTTTTGCCAAGATGTTTCACCGGGAATAATTCATCTTGGGGGTTTGAACTACAGATCTCTAATTAGGAAAGAGCCTTCACCGAGAAGACATTCTCAATCCTAGGTCATATTCCTATAATATATATATATAGTTTAACTGTCCTAGGGTTTATACTCAAACGTAGTTCTAAACTAATATATATATGCACAGTTTATATTTGACAGTAATTTAAATAAAGACTGTAAATTGAAAGCTTGTAAAGCCTAACCTGGATGGAGTGGAGGCCTTTGAAGAAGTATGTACAGAGCCTCAACAGTATTTTTGTTGTTTTGTTGATAATAGTTGAATATTTATATGATAAACAGTTAATGGTTTTTGAAAACAGAAGAAGTGAAGATGGACAAAGGTCACATAGGTATCTGAAGAGTTTCACCGGGAATAATGCCCTTCAAATACCAGAAGAATGTTTTGAAAACAGAAAGAAGATTTTGAAAATACAGTTTTGAAAACAAGCTAAGAAGAGAAGGTGTTTGGGACTTACACTCTATTAGAGGCCTAGTACTTTACAGTACTGGTTACAAAAGCAGTTTTGAAAATGATTTGAAATGATATAAGGTTTTGTTGTTTGAAAACCTTAATCATTTGATTTAAATGGAGGTTGAAAACAGTTTTGAAAATTGCAAGAAAGGTCAATTTAATTAAGGTAAAGAATAAAGATCTATGCCTAATTAAGACCTAAACAATTAGGGTTTTATCATAAATTTATTTTCAAAATAATTAGGTTAAAACAAAAAATGAAAATATATATTTAAAGTTTTTAAGAAAACACTTTAAAACATACTATGTTAAACCTAATTAAAACACATGAAATAAATAATATTTTTTATGATTTTTTGGTTATTCACAAAATAGATATATTAAATAAAAAGTGTGTGAAAAATGAAGTGAAAATGATTTAATTTGATAGGTTAAATAATCATGTGAAGTTGTGAAGAGAATAGGTGTGAAAAGTGATAAAAAAAATTAGAAATGTCTCCACCAAGGCTTGAACTTACGCCTTTTAGGTCACACACCCAAAACAACACCACTGAGCCAACGCGCGCATGGTGATAGCAACTCTCACTCATTTGGTTATGTTTCAAAACAAGTGATAAATCATTGAAAAATAAAAGAATCAAAAAGTCTGGGGCAAGGGGGATTCGAACCCCAGACTTGAGGCATGAGGAGACTAATGGCGTATAGGAGGCCACTAGGGCAAACGATGAATTCGTTTGTAAAACGCATATCATTCAAAATAAAATAAACTTTGTTCAGAGATTTAAAAAAATGGCGCCACCCTCCATCTTCGTCTTCAACCTCAAGCTCCAACATTTTTGAAATTCTGATTCTCTCAAACCTCAACCAATGGCCCAGGTGTAAACATGAAACTTGTTCTAAATTCACTCACGATTCTAAATATGTAACTAATATATATTTATATTAACTACATCTAACTAATTTACCAGAAATCGTGAAGAACCCTAAAATTAAAAAATCAAATTAAATGACTATACTGAAAGATAAATGAATGATGATAGAGGGTTTTCAATCCTCTGATGATGCTGAACAAGATAGAATCGAGCTATTTCTTAAAGCATGCTTAAATTAAAGAGGTGGAGTTCAAAAACTTACCTCTGAAAATGGAGGTCGTGAGGACGATAGAGAGCAACTGGGCTTGTATGAATGATCCCAAAAGCTTCCTTGTGACTCAGTGATGCTAACTGAATGCTTGTTGTAACCTCAATCCTCCTGAATTGTTATATGGACCTCCCTCGGTTTGAGCTTCAAGTGAACATGGAGAGTGATGATTCTTGAGTTACAGATGAGCTGCAGCCATCTGAACAGCTTCACTACCTCCTATGGAATGTGCCTGGATGCTTGGCTTGATTGGAAACCTTCTGAATTGCGCTATGGACCTCCAACTGCAACTGCTCCAAAGTGAGAGCAACAATGGTGTTCCTCTCCTTACAGAAGTGATCCAGGTGCTTGGATCACCTCAAATGACCTCCCTTGAGATGTTAGAATGCATACTTTCCAAAGATAAGCTCTGGTTTGAAGAAAACGATTTTTCATGCCAAAGAACTTTGAAAAACAATAAGCATGAGAAGAGAAAGAGAAAGCAAGGAATATGGTTGCTTTGGTGTGTTTTCTGAATGAGAAAGAGGCCTCTATTTATAGGCAATTGGCTCAGAGCAATTGAACATAGTAAGCTTGCTTAGTGTAGTGAGTTTGGTTTCTTAGCCAAGAAGAAAATTTGAAAAGATCCTAAATGCAATGATGCATTTTCGGGCTAGCTTCCCCAACCATTGATCTTGTATGATCTAAGGGAACATTTCTGATTCAGAGGAGAGTTCTAATTGGCTTATGTCGCGGGCGAAAAATCGTTTTGTTCCTCTTTTTTGTGTGGGATGAGACACCTGATGCCTTCTTTGGGCTCGAGTGCTCATAAAAAATGATTTTTCTTTTGTATCGACCAAACTTTTTATTATTTCCAAAGGAGGAAAAGGAAAAAAGCTGCAATAACCTAAAAGTGGGGGGAGATCTTGGGTAAGAGGGTTGGTTATACGAAGGGAAGGTATTAGCACCCAACGTATCTATAGTACTCTATAGGTTTCTTTGCTTTGTTTTTCATTCCATGTTGTTGAGAGGTTCTTGTGAAATAGGTGGGGACCTAAGGTGTTTGTTTGATTATGCTCGCAAAGATCATCGCGATCCTCTGCATACATATCCCTTAAAGGGAATCAGAGCATCTGTAGCTCGGGGTCTACGGGTGCTAAGGTTTGAATGGTTTTTTTTGTTTGTTTTGCTCGCCAAGGATCGACATTGTGCCTACGTATTCTCAAAGGGATGTTGAGAAAGTCAGAGCAATCGTAGTTCCCACTTATGCTAGTGGAAGCAAAGGAAAATAGACAAATGTCGTCTAAATGTTCGATGTATCTAATCTATATCATCACATACATCTGTTTGATTTTTGTTTGAAAATCTTTTCATTATAAGCCCGGGGCCATGCCACTTAGGGTGCTTAGAATGATAAAGATGTTTTTGTTTAACCAGCCTTGTGGCAAAAGTTTCAATGAAGTCAGCCTTGTGACAAAAACTTTGATTAATCAGCCAGCCTTGTGGCAAAAGTTTCAATGAAGTCAGCCTTGTGACAAAAACTTTGATTAATCATCCAGTACGGTGGTAAAACAGTTTGATTGATTAGCCAGCCTTGTGGCAAAAAGTTTGATTTTGATTGATTGATTGTTTGTGATGATATAGAAGAGATACTCCTAGCATAGAGATGAAAAATGTCTAATCTCCTAGGGTATTTGATTTGGATATTGGGGATGCTTATAAGAAGCCCGTGGGTCCTTGTACGAAGCCCAAGAGGAGGCTATCCGAGGGTCCTTGCATTGTAAGCCCAAGAGGAGGCTATGGGAGGGACAATCCAGGGTCCTTGCATTGTAAGCCCAAGAGGAGGCTATGGGAGGGTCACTCGTTTGTACAAAGCCCAAGGGGAGGCATGGTATAGTTGGTTTGAGCTCTTAGAGCGATTTCACCGGGAAACCATACTCTATGTCCTAACCTAAACTAGTGGAGATTCTTTGCACGAAGCCCAATAGGAGGCTATGGGGAACCTAGTGTTGTACTAAGTTGAATAAGCATATATATCACAATCACAAGTATGAACAAGTACGAACAAACATGAACAAGTACATGAACAAATATGAACAGTTATACATATATGACAAAGTGTGTGTATATAATGGAGTTTATGAAGGAAATATACCTGTAAGCATGATCCATTTGTGTACACAGGGCTCGGGACTCACACTCGGGGAGAAGTCCACTTGAGTTTATTCAAAGCTATGTAAACAGGTATTTACAAAGGGGCTTGGGACTTATACCTACATGGAGGCCCATGGTATTTTTGGGAAGATTTAAAGAAACCTTCATTTTTGGTTTGTTATTCAAAGTCAAAAAAAACAAACTGATCGAGATATGTACAAAAGACGTACAATGAAATACCTAATTTCATGTACTGGAATGGGTATGTACAAAAGGGCTTGGGACTTATACCTACATGGAGGCCCGTGGTATATTTGAAAAGCTTTGAAATTGTTTTGTTAACAGACGCGTCGTTTGAAAAACGGTTTGAAAGTTTGTTTTGAAAGAAAGTTTATTTATTGTTTTAAAAAAACTGTACAAAAGGAAAAGAAATGGGACTTACACTCTCTAATATTCGAGAGGCCCCTGTTTTATTTTCATAAAACAGGGTGGATGGTTTGAAAAAGATGTGAGATTTGTTGTTTAAAAAAACTGTTTGGAAGTAATTTGGAAAAAGTTTTCTGTACAAAGAAAAACTGTACAAAGAAAGAGGAAAGGGACTTATACTCTCTAATATTCGAGAGGCCCCACCTCGTTTTGAAAATCAATTGATCAATTAAAAAGATTTAATCAAAAAGAAGTGGCTTATCGTTTTGAAAAAGAAACGCGATCGCTCGTCTTAAAACGATTTTAATTTGACAAAAGTCAACTTAATTAAGTTAAAACAAATTTTAATGCTTAATTAAGACCTAAATGATTAGGGTTTGATCACAAAAAATATTTACAAGTGATTAGGTTAAAAATTAAATGAAAAACAATATTTAAAGTATTTAAAAAAACTTAAAAATGCATCATTTTAAACCTAATTAAAAACATATTAAATAAATCTTTTTTTTGTGATTTTTTTTGATATTCATAAAATATATGTGTTAAATAAAGAGTGTACAAAAAATGAATGAAAAATGAATTAATTTGATGTGTTAATTAATTAATTGAAGTTGTAAAAGAAAATGAAAGAAAATAGTTGTTAAAAAAATGTTTTTGGTCCCTAGGGGTGTTGAACCCACGCCCTCTCTCTCACCAGCCAAAACTCTTGCCAACTGAGCCACGCTTGTGGCTTGTAATACATACGCTTCCATTTAATTATATATTAAACTTAACATTTGAAATTTCTGAATCAAAAATGGCGCCAAGAACACACCTTCAACTGAATTTTGAAAATCTCCAAAACTGTGTTGTTTTGATCAAGTAAAGGGTCTATCTCACTCGGTTTTTCACGAGGAACATGATGGTGCCCTCATAATTCATTTATTTTTGCTCTAAGGGGGTCAATTTTCGCATGAACATGAAGAACCCTAGAACTGAAATTCAATGTGAAATCGTGTATGTGCAAGTTATGATGCAATTGATTGAGGGTTAATGATCCTCATAGGTGCAGAAACAAGATGGTATGCTCACATTTCATTTATGATGCGTGCAAGTATGAGTTTGAAGTTCATGAGCACTTACCTTAAAAACGGCACAACTGAGAATCGAATTCTTGCTTGGAGGTGTTACAGAAGTTGTTTGATGATCTGGATAGCTTCAATGGACCTTATGGAAGGTGTCTGGATGCTTGGAACCATCTGAATTCATCTGGGCATGGCCATGGTACCCGATCTGCATAAGCTTCAAGAGTGAATCGAATTTGATGATTCTGAGGTTATTGGCTATATGTGATGGATTGGATAGTTCATATGTGATATATGGATGATGTTAGAAGTGGTAGTTTGGACTGAATTGAGCCTGAACAAAAATTGGCATGATAAGTCTCATGTTATGCATATTTGGAGGTGAGATGATGATTTTGAGTTTTCAGGTGTTTTGGGGTGTATGTGTGATTCAGACACATCATATATGACATTTAGAAGTTGTGGGAAGCATCACTTTGTTCAGAACTTGCAAGGTTTGGAGGTTGAGTTTTCTACCTCACTTTGAAACACATGACTTGTAATTCAAGAAAGAAGAGAGAAAACCTATAATTGTGAGGTTTTGGTGTGATTTTGAATGAGGTAAGGACCTCTATTTATAGGCCAAACATTCTGAACTCAGAGCTTTGCAACTTGCTTCTTCTTTGGTGATTTGGCACTTAAAGGATAGAAAGGAATCTTACCATTAAATGCATATGGTTAAAGTTACTAAACCATGGTTAAAATTGGCTATGCTTCTTATCTCTTTCCCATCTGTCTCAAATCAGAAAAATATCTTCAATCATTGCTTTGGTGTATCATTACTTGCATTATTTGGCAAATTGGTTCATAACTTTGCAAAAATGGCTTGAAATTTCAAGTGAAATGGTCACTAATGTCAAAATTCAAAACCATAGCTACACTCTATATTTTTTCATGCTCTTGGACATTTTGGAAAGCTCATATTACATACTTCAAAACCCTAGTTGGAAGTTTCTTCAAGATCCTTAAGGAAATGGGTGAAAAAGATCCATGAACTTTGAAGAAAATGAGATTTCAAGTGAAGTTTTCAAAAAGTACCAACTTTGAAGCACCATATCTCTTAAATGGTTGATCTTATGGAAAAAAATTATATGTGTCAAAGTTGTTCATTGGATAAAAATCTACAACTTTCATGTTGGGAGTTTTTTTCAGTTTGTAGGTGAAATTTTGAGTTATTCCTCTCCAAAGTTTGGGAAAAACCATGAAAAACACTTAGAAATTTTTCTAAGTATGGAAAGTCAAACTTTTGACTTTTTGATTCTTGATTGATTTTCTTGATTTTTCTTGATCAAATGACTTCTCATATCATATATTGATGATTTAAAACTTCAAAAGTCATGGTTGACTAAAATTCCCCAGAAGTCAATGGTGATCTTGTACAGTTGACTTTTTCAGACGAATCGCGTTTCTGGAGATTTCAAATGAAACAGGCTATCCTCACCATATGAATGGTATGAATGGATCACATTGAAGCATTAGAGGATATTGAGCCATGGTTTGAGTTGTGGCACCATGTCCTGATTAAAAAGTCAGTTGTTCAGTGAATTAGGTCAAAAAACCTAATTGTCGACCAGATGAAATTGATGACTGTAGGTCTTGAATTGAGATGTAATTTCCATTGGATGTTGTCATAGGGATTATTTGAGGATGATTGAAACCTTTGATTGACTTCCTGGGGGTTTTTAGGGTTTCCCAAATGTGATCCCTGATTTCAGTCCCTGATAGTTCAAAACCCTGATCTGAGGATTTGTTTAATCAATCTTTGTGTAGGAGATGTTATGAGCCAATGGATTAGGTCAAAATGATGCACTTGAGGTCTTGATATCATGTCCCAAGCCATTAGGTCAAATTCTGAGCAAAAGTCAGGAGTGTGCTGTCTTCAGTCAGAACCCTAATTCAGTCGATTCAAAGCTGTTGAGCTTGTTGAAATGAATCTCTGAGGACCAAATGTTGATTATTGATGAAGATGATTCATTTGAGATGAAGGGAGAACAAAACCCTAATTGATTGTTACTTGTACTAATGAGTGATCTCTTGATTAAACCCTGCTGAGCACAAGTAACAAACACAAGCTATGCAATTTGTTAGAGATGCAAATGATGCATATGCAGATGATATGAGGTGGTATCTTAGGTCAAAAATTGGGGTATGACAGATGCCCCTATTTAAGTTTCTTCAACCTGAGACATGAAGATTGAAAATCTTCGTTTTGATAGGGTGGAAGAGACTTAAATATCAGAAGACGCGAATTTTGGACCTAAGATACCAAAATTGCGAATGATGCAAGGATATCTTTACCGAGGGAATATCAAGAACTGACTCCGCTGGGGAAAAGAGATCGGGAAGGATGTCTCAATCCGTTCTAGGAAGAGAATCCGTTTTATTGGGAAAGCAAGTGTATGCTTCGCCTGGGAATGATAGCTTTGTAAGAAAAGCTTACCTATCAACATTATCGACTATCAGCATTGTGACAGACTTGACATGGTAAAAAGAGTTTCAAAGGTTCGGTTAATATTACCGACTATCAGCCTTGTGATAAACATGTTAAATAATATAACCAGAACAAAAGGTTACCGACTACCAGCCTTGTGATAGCGGGTTTGAAGACATGAACAATTATCAGCCGAGTAATAAAATGATCCTGGAGACTTTGTTAGGGAAATTACTGGATATTCAGCCTTGTGAACAGTAATAAGGCCCTGATCGTCAAATGGTCTTCATGTTTGATTTCCTTGAGAGGAAAATCTTTTGGAAGAGACATAAGCTGCTCGGATGATGAGGCTATTGCTTATTGTCTGTTTTTCACGACTCTATTTGAGGAATCGGAATTTGAATTTCTGGTAAAGACAAGGTTCTAACCAAGAATGAATTGGAAAGAAACAGTCAAACAAGACTTTGTACCCATGAGGAATGAACTCGAATGGGGATTTTCTCCTTTGTTTTGAGAGGAGAAACTAAAGCAACCTTCTTCCACGAGGAATGATCTCAGTGGGGAACTGGAGAAAGAAGATGTTCTTTCTGCTTATGGGTGACAACCTACTTGGAGAGATGACACACCCGTACTTGTTTCTTTTTTTCTTTTTTGAGGATAAATATATCCTAAACAAGTAAGTATTGAAAAATGCAAGAATGCATAAACGATGCAAATATGTATGAATGATGAATGTCATGAATGTAGCATGCATGCTGACGAGACTAACAGACAATGAAGTATATACTGGAGAAGGACCGACGTCGCAATACAACCAGATACTTGGCAAATGTTCTTCAACACGGTGTAGATAACACGGGTGATGAATGGTGCTGCATGTTTTAAACTTCTCTGGGGAAGATAAGCATCTTTTCTCATTGAGATGGAAGAACCTTTTCACTGGAGATGGAAAATCTTCATCACTGGGGATAAAAGAACTTCTTCACTGGGAATAGAAGAGCTTCTTCACTGGGGATAGAAGAGCTTCTTGTCATAATCTTTGATTCATCCTATGGAGATAGTTGTTGATGTTCCTTCTGTTGTTCACAACTCAAAGGAAAATTTCGCTTTTATTTTGAAAAAAGAAAAGTGAAGTAAATTCATTTAAAACTTATTTTTTTCTTTTTTTTGTTTCAAAAGTGAATAACACAATTAAAGCGTCATTTTGCAAGCTGAAAGAAATTAAAGATTGCAAACAAATGGGCACAAGGCTCAAATTTATTTAAGGATGGAAATCAGCTAAAGGCGTGATTCCATGGAGTATTTACAAAAGTTGGAAATGGTAATTATGCGGAAAAGGCTACATTGAAAGCAATAACCACTATTCCCTCTAACAACTTTGAGTTACAACTGTGCTTGTCGCTTCAGATTGGCGATGATTTGATTGAAGATCCTTTGATGAAAAAGACTCCTCAGGTGACGAAGTATGGACTGATGCAGTTACTTTGTCATAAATCCTTAATTTTTGCCTAGATTGCCCTTTCAGGTTTTCAATCTACCAGGATGAATTTTTTTCTGTTTATTGTCTCTAATTTTTGCCTGGACCGCCCTTTCGGGTTTTCAGTCCACCGAGACGCTCATTTTTGCCTAAGTCGCCCTTTGCGGGTTTTCAACTTACCGAGCTGTTCTTTTCTTTTTTAGACAAAGTATTTCTTGACTGCATCAGCATTCACAGGATATGGGAGTTCATCACCATCCATGGTTGCAAGAGTCATGGCGCCGCCAGAAAATGTTCTTTTGACAACATACGGGCCTTCGTAATTAGGAGACCATTTGCCCCTAGAATCTGGTTGAAAAGACAAGATCTTTTTAAGCACGAGGTCGCCTTCTTGAAATTCACGAGGTCGAACCTTTTTGTTGAAGGCTTGTTTCATCCTTGCTTGGTATAACTGTCCATGGCATAGAGCAGTCATACGTTTCTCTTCGATTAAGTTCAACTGATCGTATCTGTTTTGACACCATTCAGCCTCTGATAACTTGGTTTCCACGAGGACTCTCATTGATGGGATTTCAACTTCTACGGGGAGCACAGCTTCCATGCCGTATACTAGAGAAAAGGGAGTTGCCCCTGTTGAAGTACGCACTGAAGTACGGTATCCATGTAAAGCAAATGGCAGCATTTCATGCCAGTCTTTGTAAGTGACGACCATTTTCTGGACAATCTTCTTAATGTTCTTGTTAGCGGCTTCAACAGCGCCGTTCATTTTTGGTCTGTAAGGAGAAGAGTTATGATGCTCAATCTTGAATTCCTCACACAATTCTTTCATCATCTTGTTGTTCAAGTTCGAACCATTGTCAGTAATGATCTTGCTGGGAATACCATATCGGCAAATGATGTTATTCTTGATGAACCTCACAACCACTTGTCTTGTAACATTGGCGTAAGATGCTGCTTCGACCCATTTGGTGAAGTAATCAATCGCTACCAAGATGAAACGATGACCATTTGAAGCTTTCGGCTCGATCATTCCAATCATGTCAATACCCCACATGGAGAAAGGCCATGGAGATGAGAGAACGTTGAGTAGAGTCGGTGGCACATGGATCTTATCTGCGTAGATCTGGCACTTGTGACATCTCTTCACGTGTTTGTAACAGTCTGATTCCATTGTCAACCAATAGTATCCTGCTCTTAACATTTTCTTGGACATTGCATGCCCGTTTGAATGAGTTCCAAAGGACCCTTCATGCACTTCATGCATTAACATGCCTGCTTCGTGTCTATCCACGCATCTGAGCAAAACCATGTCGAAGTTTCTTTTGTATAGCACATCTCCGTTCAGGAAGAAACTGCCAGAAAGTCTTCTTAGAGTTTTCTTATCTTTGTTTGATGCCCCAAGTGGGTACTCTTGAGTTTGAAGGAAGCGTTTGATGTCGTGGAACCACGGTTTATCATCGATGACTACTTCAGTTGCAAACACATAGGCAGGCCTTTCAAGGCGTGTAATTCTGACTGTAGGCATATCATTCCAATGACTGACTTTAAACATGGAAGATAGAGTAGCCAAGGCGTCTGCCATTCGATTCTGATCTCGAGGTATACGATGCAATTCAACCTTGTTGAAGAAAGTCAAAAGACGTCTTGCATAATCTCTGTAAGGAATCAAGCCAGGGTGGTAAGTTTCCCATTTGTCTTTGATTTGGTTGATCACGAGGGCTGAATCTCCATATATGTCCAGGATCTTGATCCTTAAGTCAATGGCTTCTTCGAGACCCATGATACAAGCTTCATATTCTGCGATGTTGTTGGTGCAATCAAACAGTAGTCTGGCGGAGAACGGGATATGAGTACCCTTGGGAGTGATGACGATTGCCCCAATTCCATTGCCAAAAGCGTTTACCGCTCCATCAAAAATTAGGCCCCATCTTGATCCAGGCTCAGGACCTTCTTCAGGTAATGGTTCGTCACAATCTTTCATCTTTAAGTACAAGACATCCTCATCAGGGAAGTCAAACTTGAGAGATTGATATTCATTGATTGGTTGATGCGCCAAGTGATCGGCGAGAATGCTTCCTTTGACCGCTTTTTGAGCATGGTACTCAATGTCATACTCAGATAACAGCATTTGCCATCGGGCAATCCTTCCTGTTAAGGCAGGCTTTTCAAAGACATACTTGATCGGATCCATTTTGGAGATTAACCAAGTAGTATTGTTGATCATGTATTGGCGGAGACGTTTTGAAGCCCAAGCCAAAGCACAACACGTTTTTTCGAGCATGGAGTAACGAGACTCACAGTCTGTGAATTTCTTACTCAAGTAATAGATGGCATGCTCCTTCTTACCGGTTTCATCTTGTTGTCCAAGCATACAACCCATGGATTCTTCCAACACAGTAAGGTACATGATTAATGGTCTTCCTTCAACTGGAGGAATCAATATTGGTGGTTCTAACAGGTACTCTTTGATACTGTCGAACGCTTTCTGGCAATCTTCAGTCCATACAACCCCTTGATCTTTGCGGAGAAGCTTGAAAATTGGCCCACAAGTAGCAGTCATTTGAGAGATGAATCTGGAGATATAGTTCAATCGTCCGAGAAATCCTCTTAATTGCTTTTTAGTCTTTGGTGCAGGCATCTCTTGAATAGCTCTGACTTTGTCGGGATCTACTTCAATACCTCTTTGGCTGACAATGAAACCCAAGAGTTTTCCAGATCTAACCCCAAAAGTACATTTGTTAGGATTCAGCGAAGCTGGTATTTCCTTAATCGTTGAAACAACTTCAAAAGGTATTCAATATGTTCTTCTTCTGTGCTGGACTTGGCTATCATGTCGTCCACATAAACTTCAATTTCTTTATGCATCATGTCATGGAAGAGAGTAGTCATTGCCCTTTGGTAAGTTGCGCCTGCATTCTTTAATCCAAACGGCATCACTTTGTAGCAAAAGGTACCCCATGGGGTGATGAAAGATGTCTTCTCCATGTCTTCAGGAGCCATCTTGATCTGATTATAACCGGAGAACCCGTCCATGAAGGAAAAGACGTTGAACTTAGCAGTGTTATCAACCAGCATGTCGATATGCGGTAATGGAAAGTCATCTTTTGGACTGGCTTTGTTCAAGTCACGGTAGTCAACACACATTCTGACTTTGCCATCTTTCTTCGGAACTGGCACTATGTTAGCCAACCATTGAGGATATTCTGAGGTGACAAGAAAACCTGCGTCGAGCTGTTTTTGAACTTCCACTTTGATCTTGTTAGCCATATCAGGGTGAGTCCTTCGCAATTTCTGCTTAACCGGCGGACATTCTGGCTTCAATGGCAAGTAATGCTGAACAATATTGGTATCCAACCCAGGCATGTCTTGGTAGGACCAGGCAAACACGTCAACATATTCTTTGAGAAGGTCTGTCAACTTACTCTTGATATCAGTATCAAGCAGCGATCCAATGGTCACTTCTTTTTTGTCTTCTTCAGAACCCAAGTTGATCTTTTCTAAAGGCTCTTTGTGAGGCAGAATGGCTCTTTCCTCGTGCTTAAGTAATCGAGAGATCTCGTCCGGGATCTCCTCTTCTTCCTTTTCTTCGGCTTCGAACACAGGAAACTCAAAGTTGGGAGAGGGCATAGGGTTATTGCATTCAATGGGTTTATCAATAGTAAATCTGCACATGTGATTTATATTTATTTCAGAAAATTTATGAATGCAGGAGTGTATGCAGATTTTTTTTTGAAAAAGTTTTTTTTTTTTTTTATATTTTTTATTTTGGTTTTTTAGGATTACCATTTCCAGAAAAAAGCAAAAATAAAACATATAATGTAGGGAATTCAAAATGACACTTTATTTATGATTCATTTTTGAAACAAAGCCCTAAACACAAACTCATTTGTCTTGGGCAGGACAAAGAGGGAAACTTTTAAAACAAAGCCCTATACACAAAGTTATTTGGGCGGAACATTTAAAAGCAAAGCCCTATAAAACATCTATCTGCTTTGGGCAAGGCAGGAGGTCAAAATAACAGCGAGGTGATTACTTTGAGCGGCGAACAACATTCGGAACGTCGACAACTTTCCAGTAGCAACGAACTCCTCTGTGTATTATGTATTCAGGAAAATTCTCCCCAGAGTTGTCTTCAGTATTGACATTGACCGCTGGTCGGGCAGGATTTGAAGGTCCTGGTTTGTCAACCTTGTTCTTTGTAGAGTTGAAACGGTCTTCTTCCACCTCTTGAAGAGCATAAGACGAGTCACAATCTTCAGAATTTTCAGGATGTATTTCCCAGTCTTCAGGATGAAGAGACTCATTGTCAGCGACACTTTCCGAGTCAGTTGCGGGACCATCTTCCCCTTCATCTTCAAAAATGACATTTATGTGATGGTAACCATCTTCAGGATTGTGAACCTTGGCAGATGCATTAAAGTTGAAATTTTCAGTAATTTCAGGCTGCTGAGGAAATTGACAGGGTTGATAAGCCTCTTCTGGTTGACTATCATATTCAAAGGAATCTCCCCATCCAGTTGGTTGGATGTCCTCAATCGCAATCTTGTAACTTTTAGGTGCAGTATATTTCACCATATAATCAAATTTTCCACTTGGTTGTCCCAAGGTGTCCCAAACCTCTGCAGGAACAGGCTCAGTTTCTTTGCCTTTGGGTTTCTCTGAAGGAGGGTATGGTTCTTCCTGAGATATGTATCCCGAGTCATTGAGATAACATTTCCATTCTTCTTCACTATCGGAGAGACCTTCTTCGATGCATTCTTCAATAAGGACATTGACCTCTTGAGGAATTGGGTTAAGGAATCCTCCACTGATGAATGTTTCTTTGATTGGTCGAAGGGTTTCATCCTTCTTGGTGCAGTTTGAGAATGTTGGTGAACATCCGAGACCTGCTCTGGTTTCATTCTTGGTAGGGATCACAACTTGCCCCCAGCCAATGGTAGTTCCATCTTTCACTACTTTCACTGCCTCTTTGTAAGAAGAGATTGATGCTTTCTTTTTGGAAGATTCGTCTTCTAATGAGAGACCTTGGAACTGCGTTCCTTCCACATCATCAGAACTTATGAAAGAGAAATTGGATAAATGGCTCACCATCAAGGCTTGCTCTCCACTTATTGTTACCAATTTTCCATTTGTTACAAACTTTAACTTTTGATGGAGCGTAGAAGTTACTGCCCCTGCTTCGTGGATCCATGGTCGTCCCAACAGACAGCTATAAGCAGCTTGAATGTCCATGACCTGGAAAGTGATTTGAAATATTTGTGGACCAATTATCATGGGAAGGTTGACTTCGCCGATAACAGACTTTCGCGATCCATCAAATGCTTTGACAACTACACCACTGAACTTCATAGGCATTCCTTGGTAAGACAAGCGAGCAAGAGTCGTCTTTGGCATCACATTCAAGGAAGATCCGGTGTCTACCAACACATTGGACAAAGAGTCTGACTGACAGTTCATAGAAATGTGCAAAGCAAGATTGTGATTTTTACCCTCCTCGGGGAGTTCTTCATCACAGAAGCTTAAATTGTTGCAAGCTGTTATGTTGGCTATTATCCCATCAAAATGATCAACAGTCACATCATGATCTATAAAAGCTTGATCCAAAACTCTCATCAGGGCTTCCCTGTGGGCTTCTGAATTCAACAGCAATGAAAGTATTGAGATTTTTGAAGGAGTCTGCATAAGCTGATCCACAATCTTATATTCACTTCTTTTGATAAGCTTCAAAATTTCATCAAAATCAGGATTGACATTGGTTCCACTGGATTGACCAACATCAGTGTTTGGATTAGTGACAGGAGTTTCCACAAGATTCTCTACTGGTGTATTGACAGGATTTTGCCCGGTTGCAGGAGCAACAGGCTGCTTTGGAGGTAGTGGAGTATACACACGTCCACTTCTTGTTACTCGACTCACATCAGCGATGTTTACAACAGATGAAAGAGTAGGCAAAGGAACTTCTTGTCCGTTCTTTATCATTGTTGCACTGTAATTGTATGGAACTGCCTTGTCAGAGTCATAAGGAACAGGTCCAGGTAGACAAATGATTAAAGGAGCAATAGGAACCTTCGGCTCATTGTAAGTAACTTCCATGCGCTCAGGCATGTTGAAATGAGGAACGATGACGTTAACTGTAGGCATTTCCGAGTTGATATCTGAGACTAAAAGCTCATGCGGATAACATCCTATCATGTTAACTTCATTTTCATCCCTATTTCTGTAGATCTCAATAGTACCATTATCTAGCAAAACTTGGAGATCTCTTCTCACAATCGAACACCCGTGAGGATCCACACAACATATTCTACAGGAACCGTATTGATGCTGGCGAAAACTCGGCCCTCAACAGAGAGTGGCGTGCATTTGTACCAAATCGGCTCTTGAGAAGTTGATATTATAGACTCGGTATTGGCCAGGACATCCATACACCATGTTTACAACATGTCCTCCATGATTGGGCAGCGGATTTGCTTGCACATTAGGATTCAAATTTCTGAAAGAGAGGAGATTAGATCTAACCAACCTCTGAACTTTATATTTCAAAGCTATGCAATGCTCGAGATCATGGCCAGGTGCTCCTTGATGATAAGGGCATGAGACCTCAGCTTTGTACCACCATGGGAGTTTCTCAGGTACTGGTGGTGGTGCTTTAGTTTGAACAAGACCTCTTTCAATCAAAGCAGGGTACAACTCTGTGTAGGTCATTGGAATCGGATCAAACTGTGGAGCTCTTTGTACACGATTCTGATTATTGTTAAGCTGCTGAGCCTGTTGTCGAGGCTGTTGTTGCTGAAACTGAGGAGTAAATCCCGGATTCGGTGCGGTATTAACGGCTGGTGCAATAGCAGCTACCTGTCGTTGACGATTGACGTTTCCTCTTGGCCTCCCTTGGGACACCATGTCAACACTTTGTTCTTTCTTCTTTGGGAAACCATTTCCAAATTTTTGGTTCCACTCGAAGATCCACCTTCTTTAGTCAGACGTCCGGTTCGGACTCCTTCTTCTAGACGCATCCCCATGTTTACCATTTCGGTGAAATCACTTGGAGCACTAGCAATCATGCGTTCATAGTAAAACGGACTGAGAGTATTCAAGAAGATCTTTGTCATCTCTTTCTCTTTTAACGGTGGATTAATCTGAGCAGCAGTTTCTCTCCATCGTTGGGCATACTCTTTGAAAGCTTCATGATCTTTCTGAGCCATGGACCGAAGCTGATCTCTGTCCGGAGCCATATCCGAGTTATACTTGTATTGTCGGACAAAGGCCTCACCTAGGTCATTGAATGTTCGAATATTAGTGCTATCCAAGCCTGTGTACTGTCATACCCTAATTTTTGACCCCCCTGAGATGGCATATCTTCAAGATTTTTCATCAGGTCAAGACAAGTTCCCAGAGCAGTCACTTCTCCATCTGGTATCCAATCAAGGATGCTCAAAGACAAGAAAGCTCAGGCAAAGGATCAATCAATACAAGGATTAGTCCCTAATACAATCATGAGGCTCAAAGACTTCACTTTTCTCATCTATGATTGATTAGACATCCAGTCATATGAGTACAGGTTTACTCAGGTCACCAGACTAGGGTTTTGAGCCTATCAAGGACTGAAATCAGGGATCACATTTGGGAAACCCTAAAAAACCTCAGAGGATCATTCAAAGACATCAATCATCTTCAAATAACTCATATTACAAGATCTACTGGACATCACACTTCAATTCAAAGTCTACAGTCATTATTTTCACATGGTCGACAAATTAGGGTTTTGACCTAATTCACCAAGATAGTTGACTTCTGATCAGGGCATGAATCCAAAACTCAAGACATGATTCAAGGATCTTTACTACCTCCATATAATCCATTTATATCATCCATTTGGGGAGAAGATCTTATTTCTACACAAAAGCCCAAAAATTCACTTTGTCAGGAAAAAGTCAACTGTGAAGGGTCATCATTGACTTTTAAGGTTTTTGGTCAAAAAATGACTTTCAAAGATCAATATCATCAATATATGGATGTCAAAGTCATTTGGCCAAAGAAATTCAAAGAAATTCATCAAGGAGCGAAAAGTCGGGAATTAGGGTTTTTGAGGGCATGGTGAGATCTCAAAATTTCACCTACACAACTCAAAAAACTTCCAACATGAAAGTTGTAGATCTTGCCAAATAAAACAACATCTTACAAGGGAAATTTTTTCAAAAGATCAACCATTTATGAAGTTTTGGAAATTTTGAAGTTTAGGTCATAAACACTTAGAAATTTTTCTAAGTGTTTTAACCTAGTTTTCTTCCAACTTTGACCTCATTTTTCACAAATTTCCCAAAGGATTCTGAAGAAGACATAAACTAATGATTTAAAGTAGATGTTTAGGGCTTTCCAAATTGTGTTCAACCTTCTCAAAATTCAATTTGAGCTAAGAGTTATGCTTGTTCAAAGTTGGCCTCATGAAGTGAAATTATAGGTCATGCATCATTTTGGAACTTTGAAGTTTTGTGCACATGACCTCAAATACAGATGCTACATGACCCATAATACATCTGCAAACATGCCATGCATTCATTTTCACCATGCCATGATAATTGAAGAAGATTCCTAAAACAAGAACATGTGATTATGTAATGATTACATTTGAGAATTTATGGCAAATTGATGAATCACCCAAGGAATCTTCTCATCAACCAATTAGAGCTCACTTTGCATCTGAATTGTCCCCTAAGATCAGATAGAATCAATGGATAGGGGAGGTGGCTCGAAAATGCAATGATCACACTTGGATATTCTTTGAAATTTCTTCATGGCTAAGAAACCAAACTTGCTTCACTAAGCAAGCTCACTCTCTCACTCAGTACTGAGACATTTGCCTATAAATAGGAGAGCACAATTCAGTAGAAAAACACACCAAAGCAACCATATTACTTGCTTTCTCTTTCTCTTCTCTTGTTCATTGTTTTTCAAAGTTCTTTGGCAAGAAGAATCAATTTCTTCAAACCAGAGCTTATCTTTGGGAAGTGAGCATTCTAACATCTCAAGGGAGGTCATTTGAGGTGATCCAAGCACCTGGATCACTTCTGTAGGTGGAGGAACACCATTGTTGCTCTCACTTTGGAGCATCTGCAGTTGGAGGTCCATGGAGTGATTCAGAAGGTTTCAAGGCAAGCCAATCATCCAGACACACTCCTCAGGTCATAGTGAAGCTAACCAGATGGCTGCAGCTCATCTGTAACTCGAGAATCAACACCCTCCATGTTCACTTGAAGCTGAAATCGAGGGAGGTCCATAGAACAATTCAGGAGGTTTGAGGTCATTACAAGCATTCAGTTAGCATCATTGAGCCACAAGGAAGCTTTTGGGATCATTCATACAAGCCCAGTTGCTCTCTATCACCCTCACGATCTCCATTTTCAGAGGTAAGTTTCTGAACTCTCTCTCTTTAATTTAAGTACTCTTTGTGAAATAGCTCGATTCTATCTTGTTCAGCATCATCAGAGGATTGAAAACCCTCTATCATCATCCATTTATCTTTCAGTATAGTCATTTAATTTAATTTTGAAATTTTAGGGTTCTTCACGATTTCTGGTAAATTAGTTAGATGTAGTTAATGATAGTTCATGTTAGTTACATATTTAGAATCGTGAGTGAATTTAGAGCAAGTTTCATGTTTACATCGTTGCAAATGGTTGAGAAACGAGTAAGTTCAGAAATTCAAAAATGGAGAGCTTGAGGTTGAAGATGAAGATGGTGGTGGCGCGCAAAATTTGAATTCTCAGGGGAGAGTTTATTTTATTTTGAATGGTGTGCGTTTTATTAACGACTGAATAACTTGCCCTAGTGGCCACACATGCGCTCTTAGTCTCCTCATGCCAAAGGTCTGGGGTTCGAATCCCCCTCGCCCCAGACTTTTTGGTTCTTTTATTTTTCAAAGATTTACAACTTGTTTTGAAACATAACCAAATGAAGGCAAGTCACTAACACTGAGCGCGCGTTGGCTCAGTGGTGTTGTTTTGGGCTGGTGACCTCAAGGGCGTGGGTTCAAACCCTCCAAGGGCCAAAACTTATTTTTTAACACTAATTTCTTTCATTTCTCTTCACAACTTCACATATTTATTTAACCTATCAAAATAAATCATTTTCACTTCATTTTTCATACACCTATTATTTAATATATCTATTTTGTGAATAGTCAAAAAAATCATAAAAATATTATTTATTTCTTGAGTTTTTAATTAGGTTTAAAATAGTATGTTTTTAAGTGTTTTCTTAAATACTTTAAATATATATTATCACTTTATTTTAACCTAATCACTTTGTAAATAAGTTTATGATAAAACCCTAATTATTTAGGTCTTAATTAAGTAAAAATCTTTATTTTTACTTTAATTAAGTTGACTCTTGTCAATTTTCAAAGCTGTTATCAATCTCCGATTAAACGGATGATTAAGGTTTTCAAACAACAAAACCTTATATCATTTCAAATCATTTTCAACTGCTTTTATCACCAGTACTGCAAAGTACTGGGCCTCTAATAGAGTGTAAGTCCCAAAAACCTTCTCTTCTTAGCTTGTTTTCAAAAAAACTGTATTTTCAAAATCTTCTTTCTGTTTTCAAAACATTCTTCTGGTATTTGAAGGGCATTATTCCCGGTGAAACTCTTCAGATACCTATGTGACCTTTGTCCATCTTCACTTCTTCTGTTTTCAAAAACCATTAACTGTTTATCATATATATTCAACTGCTATCAACAAAACAACAAAAATTACTGTTGAGGCTCTGTACATACTTCTTCAAAGGCCTCCACTCCATCCAGGTTAGGCTTTACAAGCTTTCAATTTACAGTCTTTATTTTAAATTACTGTCAAATATAAATTGTGCATATATTAGTTTAGAACTATGTCTGAGTATAAACCTTAGGACAGTTAAACTATATATTATAGGAATATGACCTAGGATTGAGAATGTCTTCCCGGTGAAGGCTCTTTCCTAATTAGAGATCTGTAGTTCAAACCACCAAGATGAATTATTCCCGGTGAAACATCTTGGCAAAAACCTTAGAATCCAAATAATAGGACACATCCACCCAAAGAGGAATTGTTCCCGGTGAAACCTCTTACCCATTTGCTTAAAGCCAAAATAAGTTCAAAACTACATAGCTTTCTCTTGTGCTATAACAAGGACCCTCGATTAGCCTCCTCTTGGGCTTTGTACAAGGACCCACAGGCTTCTTAAAAGCATTTCCAACTTCCTCTTGAGCTTGTATACAAGGACCCATCAGGTTTCTTATAAACATAGGAACAGGTCTTTAGTCACCTTTTAGCCTACCCTGGTGAGTTTCTTCCAATTTAAAACCAGACTTTAAACAAGCTAAGTTTGTCTCAATTTTACATTGAGTACATTTTTGGAATGAGAGACATGGACAGTCTCTGTCACCCTTATCTTCATCAATCTTCCTTAGCAGAGTCTAGGATCCATGTTTGGTCATCCTCAGCATTGAGTCAGCCTTCATCTTGGGCTTTAAACAAGAAGTCTCCATTAGATAATCTTTCTGCCATTCATTTTAATAAAAACCCCTAGAAAGGGTTAGCCTCCAACATCTGTCTAAAAAGTCAAAACCCCTGGAAAGGGTTAGCCTCCAACATCTGTCTAAAAAGTCAAAACCCCTGGAAAGGGTTAGCCTCCAACATCTGTCTAAAATGTCAAAACCCCTGGAAAGGGTTAGCCTCCAAAATTAATTAATAAATAATTTCATTCTCTTAGGAGATAATTTCCCCAAAAGAGTCAAAACCCCTGGAAAGGGTCAGCCTCCAAAAAACATGATAAAGTCAGTCTTTTAACAGACAAATTCACCAGCTGAGTCAAAATCCCTGGAAAGGGTTAGCTTCCAAAGAAAAACAGTCTTTTAATAAATAAAACCTCCTCAGTAGAGTCAAAACCAACAAAAACAGTTAGCCTCAACCTTGGGCTTCATACAAGGCACCCAAACAATGAAACTCCCCTGTCAAGAGTCAGCCTCAACCTTGGGCATTGTACAAGGCAGATAATAGAGTCTCCCCAGTGAGTCATTCATCACTCAGTAGCCACAACCTTGGGCTTTGTACAAGGCAGATAAACCATATCTTTCATGTGTCAAAGATTCCTAACACTTAGGATCTTTCCCCATATAGTCATCCATACTTAATTCATTTAAGAGTCCGCCACAACCTTGGGCTTTGTACAAGGCAGAAAATAATGTTTTCCCCTAACTAGAGTTAGCCACAACCTTGGGCTTTGTACAAGGCACATAAAATAGAGTCATTCAATTATCCTCAACAGTTAGCCACAACCTTGGGCTTTGTACAAGGCACACAAATAGAGTCTCCCTAAGTAGAGTCAGCCTCAATTCTGGGCTTTGTACAGAACACAAAAATACCCTGTAATTAATTCCCAGTGGAGTCATCTCCCAGAGTCAATAATATTAATTAATCAATCAAAAAGCCTCAAGCTAGGACCTCATACAAGCCAGCTAAAAGTCAAATCTTTTATACAGTAGATAGACATAGCTTATCTCCATAGAGAGATATTTTTACTACTCTACCACATTCAAACAAACAAACATTTCATTTCAATTTTAATCAAGTCTCCCATTTAGGATTTTGAAAGGCATGAGCTGGCAGTAAAACCCAGACATGTGGTAACTTTCCCTAATTTGGATGAGCATCTTTCTTTCATTTAAGAGGCATTTGACTGGTATACTTGCACATACACAAGTAAGGTCCCCCTCTTGAATGAAATGAATTCAGTTATTCTGTCACTCCTTTAAATGTTTGTGGTAGAATAGTACAAATACCTCTCTGTAGAGATAATTTCATGTCTCTTTACTGTAAACAGAGATTTAATTCCAAGCTTCAACCTTGAGCTTCAAGCAAGGCACCAAAAATAATTAATTTCCCTAGTTAGTTCCCCGAACTACATTAAGCTCTGACTTCCACTAGGGATATGTAGGCATGAGGTTCACAAGGAATCTCAGCGAGCTAATAAAATACCAAAAATAGTCAGTCTGTTTATCTGTCTGTCTTTTCAAATCAAATCAATTCCTTCTCCTAACACAAAGGAGAAACTTTCCCAATCATTAGCAATAAACACAAACACAAATGACACAGAGAAGGTTCCTGTAGAGTACTACAGATATGTAGGGTGTTTAAACACTTCCCTATGTATAACCGACCTCCCGGACTCCAGAATTTCTAGTCTAGGTGAAATCCCCACACTTAGCAAACTCCTAGGGTTTAGTTGAGATCTTTTTTCCCCTTTCCTACTCGTAGGACAAATAAGAAAGTTCGTGTGATATCGTAGGAAGAACTGAAATAAAATTCATCCCACCACGGGCGCATTCTCCTTCCAAATTTCGCGTGAAGGGTTTAGCGTGCCGTCCTCCCAAGTGAAACGGGGAGGTAAAGAAAACGACCACCACATGTACCACTTCAGTGCGGCACCAGTCAAACTGTCTTGAAAGTAATGGATAAGCAACTGATGATTATCTGCATAAGTAGACATCTTTCTAGCATACATCACAAGATGGTGATTATCATTGCTGCAACTACTCCTTTGAACGTAGTCGATATCAGAACTCATATGGTGAGTAGAGGAGGAATTCAAGGATTGCCCTCCAAATTCCTGTTTGATCAAGCTCGGTACTTCGTCAGCATCCAAGATATGAGCGCTTTTGAGGAAGTCTTGGCTTTGCTTATCTACGGATTGTTTTTGTTCCCTAACATTAACGATTTCGTCGACATCAATGCAATTAAGATCTTCTTAATTGGAAATCCAGTTCCAACCTTGCTTGCGGATGCTTATCACTCTGTGCATTCAAGAAACCTGCAGCGAGGAGGATTAATCACATGCTGCGTACCGTTGTTATACGAATGGTTCGTTTCGCACATACCGAAGTCTAGCACTTTATGGAACATGAGGGATGGCCTTTACTGGTCGCAGAAAATCATGTCTCTCACTCATACAGACATTGATTGGTGTAGTCCTGACAACGACGAAACCAAGATCATCTTCAGTTGCGGAAGTTTCCCCAACATACCCCTTATTGGAACTAAGGGAGGAATTAGTTACAATCCAGCTTTAGCCCGTCGTCAATACGGCTATCCCATGAAAAATATACCAAGTAACATTCAATTGGAGGGTCTGTTCTTCAAGAACATCGACGATCATGGCAACATGCTGAAGAAGGAAATTGTCCAAGCCTGGCGTCTTGTTCACAGCAAAGGGAGAAGATTGTTAGGAAAACATCTTTGCATCTCCCTGGATCCTTACCTTCAATGGGTACGCGTCAGAGCATTCAAGCTCAGGATGCCATATCAACATCAAGAACCCATTCCCCTAAGGGAACCAATTTACCTTTTCTCCACCGATGTTGAAAAACTGCAAGCGGCATTAAACAAGGTATGCCAAGAAAGGAATGCTTGGAGGAATAAGTATCGAATTGTCAACACGGAAAATGTTGAAATTCAAAACATCCTAAGAAGGAAGGATGAGTTACTTGAAGTACTCGATCGACAAGTGACACAATCGTCACTTTCTCATCATATCCCTCCTGCTTCCTGGATCATCGATCAGCTCACGTCAGAGAACGCTCAGCTCAAGAAACAGAAGAAGATGTTAGAACGTGAAGTCGGCTCATCATCAAAGTTTTAGAGTCCTTTCTCTCAGTTTCTCTGTATTTCCATTTTCAAAGTGTGTAAAAACGGCGTTTTCGCTTAATTAATAAAGTTTGATGTTTCATAACGTAATTATGGTGTTTCCTTGAAAAATAATAACTTAATTGCATATCATACATCGCTTTAGTCGTACGCACTGACACGAGAATTGTCGCGGATCTAATAGTCACTTTCCTTTCTCCAGAAAGAGAGGAGGAGAAGGAGGTGAACCAAGACTTTCAAGCTGTCTCATCCATACAACACTCGTTCAAGTCGCAAGAAAAGAATGGAAGACTTTGAGCAAGATAATGAAGAACTCAGAGAAGAGATTAATACTCTCAAAGGTACTGTTGAAAGACTCAATAGTATGGTAGAAGCCCTGGTAGTTGCGCAGAATCGACCAACGCCAGAAGAACCGCAAAGGACTGTGGTTTCCGAGATTGTTTCTACTCCTATTCCTCAGTATACCATGCCGCCTGACCGACCTTGGGGCATGCCGTATAACTTTACTCCAGAAGGGTACATACCTCCAGCTTCTGAAGCTCCAAAAGTCACCATGGATATGCGTCCACCGGAGGGTTACAAACCTCTGGAAATTGAAGTTCCAAGAGCAACGGCAATGGGTTTCACACAACAAAATGCTGAGATTCCAAGATCTGCTGTCATGGCTTCTCCACAGCCCATTATGCATACTTTTCCCCCGCAAGGCGGACAAGTATATCATCACGCTCCAAGTGAGGATGCTGGCGTGTATGAAAGATTGGACGAGTTCCAGGAACAGTTTCTGCAAATGCAGAAGGAACTCAAGACTCTTCGAGGACAAGATCTATTTGGAAAGAATGCTGCAGACCTCTGTCTAGTTCCAAATGTTAAGATTCCTCACAAATTCAAAGTACCAGAATTCGAGAAGTACAAAGGGAATTCATGCCCACAAAGTCATCTTGTGATGTACGCTCGAAGAATGTCAACTCAGACTGATAATCAACAATTGCTCATTCATTATTTTCAAGACAGCCTGACTGGTGCTGCACTCAAATGGTACATGAACTTGGACAGTTCAGAGATTCGTACTTTTCGAGACCTCGGAGAGGCCTTCGTCAAACAGTATAAGTACAATCTGGATATGGCTCCCGACAGAGATCAACTCCGAGCCATGACTCAAAAGGATAGAGAAAGCTTCAAGGAATACGCTCAGAGATGGCGTGAAGTTGCTACTCAAATTTGTCCACCACTTGAAGAGAAAGAAATGACAAAAATCTATCTCAAAACTTTGAGTCCATTTTACTACGGACGAATGGTTGCAAGTGCACCAAGTGACTTTATTGAGATGGTAAACATGGGTGTACGTTTAGAAGAAGCAGTTCGGGAAGGACGCTTGAACAAAGAACCAGAATCTTCTGTTGGTCCAAGGAAGTATGGAAGTTCTTTCCAGAAGAAAAAGGATCAAGATGTCAGCAATGTCTTGCACAAAATCAAGAAGAAATTCCAACCTCAAGTTGCAACAATAACTCCGGTTGTTAACTCAGCGCCAGCTTATCAACCTCAGGTCTCGCAACAACAAATTCAACAAAGGTCGCAGCAACCTCAGCAGCAGGTTCGACCTCCAAATTACAACAATCGGGCTCCAAGGTATCCTGCCTTTGACCCCGTACCAATGCCGTATGCAGAATTGTTTCCAACATTACTGGCAAAAGGACTCATTCAGACAAGAAGTCCTCCAAATCCTACAAACAGTTCCTCACCATGGTATAAGGCTGACCAATCTTGTCCCTATCATCAGGGGGCCCCAGGTCACAATATTGAGAACTGTTTCCCTTTCAAGATTGACGTCCAACGATTAGTGAAAAGCGGAATGAGATACTAATCCAAACGTCCAAGAAAATCCTTTGCCGCAGCACAAAGAAGCTTCAGTAAATCTGATAGACCAGCACCCCAACGTCATTCAAATCTACGACATTCGTCAGATAGGGGAAAATCTTGTCAAGATGCACGCTAAACAAGCTGGGTACGGTCATGTACCACCTCACAACTACTTCACATGCGAAATTTGTCCAAAGAATAATCAAGGATGTGCCGTAGTTCAAGCTGCATTACAAGAACAAATGGACTTGGGATGGATTCAACATATCCGAGTCAGAACCGAACATGACATCAACATGGTTCAAGGATGTCCAGGAGAATACAAAATCTACAAAGTTGAAGACCTTGAAGGATCGGTAGTCAGGTTCCACAAAACTTTAAATGGACTTGCCTACTTTGGAACTGATTTCCACGCTTACAGTAGATGCAGAATCTGTCGAAGAAATTCACGAGGATGTTTGCGTGTTCGCAACGACATCCAAAAGCTGATGGATGACAATACCATTACTGTTCTTGCCAACAGAGAAGATGACGAAGTCTTTACCGTATCTCCTCAACTTAATCAAGTTGAACCTATGCAAGTTAAGTATGACAGCAGGAAGACAGCAGTTGCACCACTAGTCATCTACTTACCAGGTCCTGTACCGTATGAGTCCAGCAAGGCTATACCATACAAGTACAACGCTACATTCATTGAAAATGGTAAGGAAATACCATTACCGTCTGTTGTCAACATTGCTGATGTTAGTCGAGTCACCAGAAGTGGACGAGTCTTCAACAGAACAACAGAAAATGTGGAGAAACCTTCGGAGGAAGTACCACATAGGCAAGACAATCTTCCGACCAATGCTGTTCAAGCGAAAGAAAATGATGAGATCTTGAAGTTAATCCAGAGGAGTGAATACAACATTGTAGACCAATTACTACATACTCCGTCTAGGATTTCTGTTCTTTCCCTGCTATTGAGTTCTGAAGCTCATAGGGAAGCTCTACAGAAAGTTTTGGAACAAGCTTTTGTAGAACCAAGTGTTACTATAAGTCAATTCAACAACATCGTTGCCAACATCACCGCCGGAACTAACCTAAGTTTCTGTGACAAAGATCTTCCTGAAGAAGGAGTGGACCATAATCTTCCACTTCACATCTCAGTTGGCTGCATGGGTGATACACTCACAGGAGTCCTAATATACAATGGATCCTCTCTCAACGTCATGCCTAAATCAACATTATCAAGATTATCTTTCGAAGATTACCCTCTAAGAAAAAGTCATGTCATCGTCAAAGCATTTGATGGATCAAGGAAGTCAGTTTTCGGAGAAGTAGATCTTCCCATAACTATTGGACCTCAGACGTTCAAAATCACTTTCCAAGTTATGGATATTCCAGCACAATACAGTTGTTTGCTAGGTCGCCCATGGATTCATGAGGCTGGGGCAATTACTTCAACACTTCATCAGAAACTGAAGTTCATAAGGAATGACAAATTGGTAACCGTATGTGGAGAACGAGCTCTGATCGTCAGTAACCTGTCATCATTCTCCGACATAGAACCAAAAGAAGTTGTTGGAACTAAATTCCAAGCACTCTCCTTAGACAAAGGAAAGGAGAAAGCAGCGTCTATTTCTTCCTACAAAGATGCAATCCAAGTTGTAAAGGATGGCACTACCAGTGGTTGGGGGCACGTTAATATTCCTACCAACAACAAGAACAGAACGGGAATTGGATTCTTTCCGACATCATCAAAAGCTATCCCAGGGATTGAAGTAGTTCTCCCTATTCAAGAAACTTTCTGCAGTGGAGGTTTTCTTCAACCTGTTCAACAAACAGTCAATATCATCGATACGGAAAGCACCGATGAAGAGGAATGGTTATCCTATCTTAACAAAGCAGGATATATCTCCCTACCAGAGTCTGATCCACCTTGCTGTTATCCGACTAAAGGATCTGAAAGTAAGACTCAACCAAGCAGTGATGAAGTTACTGACAGCTTCACCACCAGAAGTCATGGTTCATCAAAAGAAGTTCCTCCTATCCCCGAAGAGACTTGGGATACATTAGGAGAACCAAGCGGAAAATTCGACTACATGGTGAAATACTCCGCTCCTGAAAGTTCAAGAATCTCTCTTGAAGATATTGTTCCAACTGGATGGAACAGTGATTTTGAGTACCTCTCTCAGCCAAAAGAGATGTATAACCCTTGCTATTCATCATCATCGACTGGTGAAATCATCATTGAGGATTATATCCCCAAGTCACATTCCGAGGCTACGGATATAGAATTCACATATCTAGTCAATGCCATCTTGGGAGAAGAGCAAGACCAAAATACAGAAGAGGATGATCTCGAAAGCGTCTCCGACAACGAGTCTCTCCATTCAGAAGATTGGAAGTTTCCTCAAAAGAAAAACCGACATACTCCACTCGGAAATGGGTATGCTCACACCGCTCAGTCTGCTGAAGTAGAAGAAGATCGTCTGAGTGTTGCAAAGACAGTGGTTGGTAAATCAAGACCTACCACAGGCCAGCTTAAGCCTAAGGTTCCAGATTACTTAGTGCACAATGGGGTTCGCCACTACTGGACAGCTGTTGAAGTTTCAACTGTTGTTCGCACTCCTAAGTAGGAACTTTCACCGTTATTTTATCCTCTCACCATAGCCCAGGGTGAAGAGATGTTTCATAGGGCTTTGCATTTTACTATTTCTTAGGAAAATGTCCCTCTTTGCTTCGCCCAAAGCAATAGAGTTTTGTTTTATAGGGTCTTTGTTTCAAGAAATGACTGTCCATAAATAAAAATGTCATTCTGTTCCTTCGTTTAGTTTTTCCTTTTCTTTTTTTCGGAAATTGGTAATCCTAAAAAACACCCTTAAAAAACATCAAAAAAAAATTATTAACTGCATACACCGAGTCTTCCCTCGTTGTCTAAATAAAACTTATCACACATATGCAGATTAATCATAAAATACCCCGTTGAAACGTACGACCGTATGACTTCTCCAAGCTTTGAGTTTCCTGTATTCGAGGCAGAGGAAGAAGAAGACGAAGAAATATCAAAGGAAATTTCACGGTTACTTCAACAAAAGGAAGAGGCCATTCAGCCATACAATGAGCCTCTAGAGATCATTAACCTTGGTTCCGATGGAAACAGAAGAGAGGTTAAGATTGGAGCTTCGCTCAGTTCAGAGATCAGAGAGAGTTTGATACAGCTACTCAAAGAATTCTCAGATGTCTTCGCTTGGTCTTATCAAGATATGCCAGGGTTGGATACCAGTATAGTGGAGCATCACTTGCCGTTAAAAGCAGAATGCCCTCCGGTCAAGCAAAAATTGAGAAGAACTCACCCGGAGATGGCCATGAAAATCAAAGAGGAAGTTCAAAAGCAGATCAACGCAGGTTTCCTCGTCACTTCAGAATACCCTCAGTGGTTAGCCAACATTGTTCCCGTTCCTAAGAAAGACGGAAAAGTCCGCATGTGCGTCGACTACAGAGATTTGAACAAAGCTAGCCCTAAGGATGATTTTCCTTTACCACATATTGATATGTTGGTAGACAGTACAGCAAAATCCAAAGTTTTCTCGTTCATGGACGGATTTTCAGGATACAACCAAATCAAAATGGCACCTGAAGACATGGAAAAAACAGCTTTCATCACCCCCTGGGGCACGTTCTGCTATCGTGTCATGCCTTTTGGACTAAAGAACGCAGGGGCAACTTATCAAAGAGCCATGACTACACTTTTCCACGACATGATGCATAAAGAAGTGGAAGTCTATGTGGACGACATGATTGCCAAATCAGAAAATGAAGAAGATCACATACAGAATCTGACAAAGTTATTTCAACGCTTACGGAAGTTTCAGCTTCGCCTGAACCCCAACAAGTGTACCTTTGGTGTCTATTCAGGAAAACTCCTTGGTTTCATTGTCAGCAGACGAGGAATCGAAGTAGATCCAGACAAAGTCAAGGCAATTCAAGAAATGCCTTCGCCCAGAACCGAGAAACAGGTTAGAGGATTTCTTGGACGTCTGAATTACATCTCGAGATTCATATATCTCATGACTGCAACTTGCGCTCCTATTTTCAAACTTCTATGGAAAAATCAAAGTTGCGTCTGGACAGACGATTGTCAGAAAGCGTTCGACAGCATTAAGGAATATCTGCTCGAACCACCCATCTTGTCTCCTCCAGTGGAAGGAAGACCTTTAATAATGTACTTAACCGTCTTAGAAGATTCCATGGGTTGTGTCCTTGGACAGCAAGACGAGACAAAAAGAAAAGAGCATGCCATTTACTACCTGAGCAAGAAATTCACTGACTGTGAATCCCGCTACTCCATGCTCGAGAAGACGTGTTGTGCTTTGGCCTGGGCTGCCAAGCGTCTCCGCCAGTACATGATTCGACATACTACTTGTTTGATCTCTCATATGGATCCAATCAAGTACATCTTTGAGAAGCCTGCTTTAACCGGGAGAATTGCCCGTTGGCAGATGTTGTTATCAGAATACGACATTGAGTATCACGCACAGAAAGCCGTGAAAGGAAGCATTCTAGCTGAGCACCTGGCTCACCATCCACTCAATGGTCATGAACCAACCAGTTTCAACTTTCCGGACGAGGACGTCATGTACCTCAAGATGAAAGATTACGACGAGCCGCTACCAGACGAAGGACCTGAGATAGGATCTCAGTGGGGCTTGATCTTTGACGGAGCTGTCAATGCTTATGGACGAGGAATTGGGGCAATCATTGTTACACCTCAGGGTACCCATATTCCATTTACTGCCAGATTAACTTTCAAATGCACAAACAATGAGGCCGAATATGAAGCTTGCATCATAGGTCTCGAAGAAGCCATGGATCTAAGAATCAAACACTTGGATGTATATGGAGATTCTGCTTTGGTCATCAATCAAATCAAAGGAGAATGGGAAACACGCCAACCAGGGCTAATTCCTTACAAAGACTACGCGAGAAGATTATTACCATTCTTCGACAGGGTAGATTTTCATCACATTCCTCGTGAAGAAAACAATTTGGCTGATGCATTAGCCACACTCTCTTCCATGATTAGGATAAATCATTGGAATGACATTCCTCGGATCGATGTTATGCGCCTGGATAGGCCCGCTCATGTTTTCACAATAGAAGCAATCATCGACGACAAACCATGGTACTACGACATCAAGAACTTTCTTCAAAAGCAAGAGTACCCTCTTGGGGCGTCAAAGAAAGATAGAAAGACTTTGAGAAAGTTAGCTTGTAGATTCTTCTTGAATGAAGATGTTCTGTACAAGAGAAACTTCGACATGGTTCTGCTCAGATGCGTTGACAGAAAAGAAGCAGAAATACTCATGAAAGAAATACATGAAGGTTCCTTTGGTACTCACACCAATGGACATACCATGACAAGGAAAATACTGAGAGCAGGATATTATTGGCTGACAATGGAGTCAGATTGCTACCAGTACGCAAAGAGGTGTCACAAATGCCAGATCTACGCCGATAGAATTCATGTGCCACCATCTCTGCTCAACATACTCTCTTCCCCTTGGCCTTTCTCCATGTGGGGAATCGACATGATTGGAATGATCGAACCAAAAGCATCCAACGGACATCGCTTCATCTTGGTAGCCATAGACTATTTCACCAAATGGGTTGAAGCAGCTTCATATGCAAACGTTACAAGACAAGTTGTCGTCAGGTTTATCAAGAATCACATCATCTGTCGCTACGGCATTCCTAGCAAGATAATCACTGACAATGGGTCAAATTTGAATAACAAAATGATGAAGGAACTTTGTGAAGAATTCAAGATTGAACATCACAACTCATCTCCTTACAGACCAAAGATGAATGGAGCTGTAGAAGCAGCTAATAAAAACATCAAGAAAATCATTCAGAAGATGGTCATTACTTACAAGGATTGGCATGAAATGCTCCCGTATGCTCTTCATGGTTACCGTACATCAGTACGTACTTCGACTGGGGCAACTCCTTTCTCCCTCGTATATGGCATGGAGGCAGTCCTGCCTATAGAGGTTGAGATTCCATCAATAAGAGTTTTGATGGAGGCAAAATTAACAGAAGCCGAGTGGTGTCAAAGCAGATTCGATGAATTGAACTTAATCGAAGAAAAGCGCATGACAGCTTTATGCCACGGACAGCTATATCAACAAAGAATGAAGAAAGCTTTCGACAAAAAGGTTCGACCTCGCATAATCAAAGAAGGCGACCTTATACTCAAAAAGATTCAATCTTTTCTCACAGATTCGAGAGGGAAATGGGCTCCCAATTATGACGGCCCCTACGTGGTCAAGAGAGCTTTCTCAGGAGGAGCCTTAATACTCACGACTATGGATGGAGAAGAATTCACCCGTCCTGTGAACGTCGACGCAGTCAAGAAATACTTCGCCTAAATAAACAAAAGAACAGCTCGCTAAGTTGAAAACTCGCAAAGAGCGACTTAGGCAAAAAAGAGCGTCTCGGTGAATCGAAAACCCGAAAGGGCGATTCAGGCAAAAATTAGAGACATAAAAATAATAATAATCAATCCCGGTAAACTTAAAACCCGAAAGGGGTAGTTTACGCAAAAGTTAGGGATATATGGCAAGTAACTGTGTTCAGGACAAACTTGATCATTCAAAATCCATAAGCGGAGTATTCATCAGCAGTAGGTCATCTTCTACAAAGCACGAATACAGCGCAACTCGGAGTGGAAGGGAGAGATAACGGTCGTCACGTTTCATCGTAGCCCTTTTCCCGAAAATTACCAATTTCCAACTTTGTAAATACTCCATGGAATCAAGCATTTGGCTGATTACCATTCCATATATAATAATTTGAGCCTTGTGCTTTTCCTTTGCCATCTAGTCTTATTCAGTTTCTTGAAATGCATTTTAAATTTAAACAGTCATTTTTCTTGAAACAAATGTTTTCATAAAAATAAAAATGAATTTACTTGCAAAAATAAAGGTGAAATTTCTTTCTGAGGTTTACAAACAATAGGAAGAATGCAAATAGTTGCTCCGAGAACGGTTGAGACTCCGGGAACCAATATTTCCCCATGAGGTCGCTTTGCGAACATCTCCCGATGACGGATCTTTACTTCAATTCATATTACTCGTTTCGGACAGCGGACAACTGATAGCCAGATATTCCAAACAGAGTTCGAACTACAAGAAGAGGACATCTTCTGATCAACAAGAATTCAAGTCGTATCATTAGGATTTTACATCCGCGACAATTCTATTCACATTCACTTTACATTTTATAATTGTCATAATATTCATGCATACATTACATCACAACTGCATAGTCAAATTAGGCTTTTAATCCTGAGAATGCCCGAGTCATGAGGGCATGAACTCAAGTTTCCCCTGCAAGTCCTGGAGAAACTTTTTCCTTCAAGACAACGATCCATGTAGAGAGATTTCCCCAAGCAAGTCAATAGATGGTAGTCTCCCTCAAAGAGATAGTTTGTTCACTTTTGGAATCCCTCAACTGAGAATCTCCTGCAGAGCAACGCTCGACAATCTTCTTCAGATAAGATAGTCTGCTTCGCATTTTGGACTTCCCCAAAAGTTTGGCATTTCCCCAACAAGGTCGAGAGGTGCCACTTCTTGTCAAAGAATAATTCGGGCAAATCGACAAATGATTCCCCAGCAGAGTCAGTGAATGGTAGTCTTCATCCAGGAAGATAGTTCACGATTCCCAGCGGAGTCAGTGAATGATAGTCTTCGTCCAGAAGATAGTTCAGATTCCCCAACAAAGTCAGCAAATGGCAGTCTCTTTCAGCAGAAGACAGTTTGCTCACTTTCTATCACAACAAAGTCAGCAAATGGCAGTCTCTTTCTGCAGAAGACAGTTTGCTCACTTTCTTTCATAACAAAGTCGACAAATGGCAGTCTCTTTCAGCAGAAGACAGTTTGTTCACTTTCTTTCATGACAGGGTCGACAAATGGCAGTCTCTCCCAATAGAAGACAGTTTGCTCCCCTAGCAATTGGCAAATGGTAGTCTTTCCCCAAGAAAAGACAGTTTGTCTGTTAAATACTCAAGAGATCGACAAATGGCAGTTTCTTCAAACAGTTTGTCTGTTCATGGGATGCTTAGCTCCCCACAGAGTCGATGAATGGCAGTTTTCCTCTTAGGAAAACAGTTCGTTGATTCCCCAGGCATCAGTCGACGAATGGCAGTTTTCACCCCGAAAACAGTTCGTCCGCCTTCAAACAAAGTCATTAGCCCCTCAAAAGATCATGAGGCCATATGACATTCTTTCAAAGACGTCAAGTCCAAAGGGAAGATGGTGAAGTTTCTTTACAGCCGTCAAATGGCGTCTTATCTCCAAGCACTGATAAGAAGTTTGACGAGGAAACAAACCTTTGAAGTTTCTTTATAGCCGTCAAATGGCATCTTATCTCCAAGCACTGATAAGAAGTTTGACGAGGAAACAAACCTTTGAAGTTTCTTTATAGCCGTCAAATGGCATCTTATCTCCAAGCACTGATAAGAAGTTTGACGAGGAAACAAACCTTTGAAGTTTCTTTACAGCCGTCAAATGGCATCTTATCTCCAAGCACTGATAAGAAGTTTGACGAGGAAACAAACCTTTGAAGTTTCTCTACAGCCGTCAAATGGCATCTTACCTCCAAGCGCTGGTAAGAAGTTTGACGAGGAAACAAACCTTTGGAAATTTTCTCTTTATCTGAGATATTGTCCAAACGCAACTAAGACCAGTTTCGAGATTTGGACATCCGGAACAAGAGGAGGTTGTTTACCTTTTTCTAAGTATCAACACTTAGTTAAAGAAGATGGATTGCGCATCCTATATTGCCATCCATTCACCAGAATCCACATCAAGTATTTCTGCAGGAGTTTGTCTCCTCATCCCCCGCCAAGTGCGACAACGGGATCAAATCATGCAAAGATTTTATCAATTACAACATCTCAGGAGCGCCCAAAATTCGGGCATTCTTTGATATTTAAGTCTCTTTTACGCAGGAGAGATCGAGATCTCAATCTCTCTCCCTCCAGATAAAAGAAACTTAAATAGGGGCATCTGTCATACCCTAATTTTTGACCCCCCTGAGATGGCATATCTTCAAGATTTTTCATCAGGTCAAGACAAGTTCCCAGAGCAGTCACTTCTCCATCTGGTATCCAATCAAGGATGCTCAAAGACAAGAAAGCTCAGGCAAAGGATCAATCAATACAAGGATTAGTCCCTAATACAATCATGAGGCTCAAAGACTTCACTTTTCTCATCTATGATTGATTAGACATCCAGTCATATGAGTACAGGTTTACTCAGGTCACCAGACTAGGGTTTTGAGCCTATCAAGGACTGAAATCAGGGATCACATTTGGGAAACCCTAAAAAACCTCAGAGGATCATTCAAAGACATCAATCATCTTCAAATAACTCATATTACAAGATCTACTGGACATCACACTTCAATTCAAAGTCTACAGTCATTATTTTCACATGGTCGACAAATTAGGGTTTTGACCTAATTCACCAAGATAGTTGACTTCTGATCAGGGCATGAATCCAAAACTCAAGACATGATTCAAGGATCTTTACTACCTCCATATAATCCATTTATATCATCCATTTGGGGAGAAGATCTTATTTCTACACAAAAGCTCAAAAATTCACTTTGTCAGGAAAAAGTCAACTGTGAAGGGTCATCATTGACTTTTAAGGTTTTTGGTCAAAAAATGACTTTCAAAGATCAATATCATCAATATATGGATGTCAAAGTCATTTGGCCAAAGAAATTCAAAGAAATTCATCAAGGAGCGAAAAGTCGGGAATTAGGGTTTTTGAGGGCATGGTGAGATCTCAAAATTTCACCTACACAACTCAAAAAACTTCCAACATGAAAGTTGTAGATCTTGCCAAATAAAACAACATCTTACAAGGGAACTTTTTTCAAAAGATCAACCATTTATGAAGTTTTGGAAATTTTGAAGTTTAGGTCATAAACACTTAGAAATTTTTCTAAGTGTTTTAACCTAGTTTTCTTCCAACTTTGACCTCATTTTTCACAAATTTCCCAAAGGATTCTGAAGAAGACATAAACTAATGATTTAAAGTAGATGTTTAGGGCTTTCCAAATTGTGTTCAACCTTCTCAAAATTCAATTTGAGCTAAGAGTTATGCTTGTTCAAAGTTGGCCTCATGAAGTGAAATTATAGGTCATGCATCATTTTGGAACTTTGAAGTTTTGTGCACATGACCTCAAATACAGATGCTACATGACCCATAATACATCTGCAAACATGCCATGCATTCATTTTCACCATGCCATGATAATTGAAGAAGATTCCTAAAACAAGAACATGTGATTATGTAATGATTACATTTGAGAATTTATGGCAAATTGATGAATCACCCAAGGAATCTTCTCATCAACCAATTAGAGCTCACTTTGCATCTGAATTGTCCCCTAAGATCAGATAGAATCAATGGATAGGGGAGGTGGCTCGAAAATGCAATGATCACACTTGGATATTCTTTGAAATTTCTTCATGGCTAAGAAACCAAACTTGCTTCACTAAGCAAGCTCACTCTCTCACTCAGTACTGAGACATTTGCCTATAAATAGGAGAGCACAATTCAGTAGAAAAACACACCAAAGCAACCATATTACTTGCTTTCTCTTTCTCTTCTCTTGTTCATTGTTTTTCAAAGTTCTTTGGCAAGAAGAATCGATTTCTTCAAACCAGAGCTTATCTTTGGGAAGTGAGCATTCTAACATCTCAAGGGAGTTCATTTGAGGTGATCCAAGCACCTGGATCACTTCTGTAGGTGGAGGAACACCATTGTTGCTCTCACTTTGGAGCATCTGCAGTTGGAGGTCCATGGAGTGATTCAGAAGGTTTCAAGGCAAGCCAATCATCCAGACACACTCCTCAGGTCATAGTGAAGCTAACCAGATGGCTGCAGCTCATCTGTAACTCGAGAATCAACACCCTCCATGTTCACTTGAAGCTGAAATCGAGGGAGGTCCATAAAACAATTCAGGAGGTTTGAGGTCATTACAAGCATTCAGTTAGCATCACTGAGCCACAAGGAAGCTTTTGGGATCATTCATACAAGCCCAGTTGCTCTCTATCACCCTCACGATCTCCATTTTCAGAGGTAAGTTTCTGAACTCTCTCTCTTTAATTTAAGTACTCTTTGTGAAATAGCTCGATTCTATCTTGTTCAGCATCATCAGAGGATTGAAAACCCTCTATCATCATCCATTTATCTTTCAGTATAGTCATTTAATTTAATTTTGAAATTTTAGGGTTCTTCACGATTTCTGGTAAATTAGTTAGATGTAGTTAATGATAGTTCATGTTAGTTACATATTTAGAATCGTGAGTGAATTTAGAGCAAGTTTCATGTTTACATCGTTGCAAATGGTTGAGAAACGAGTAAGTTCAGAAATTCAAAAATGGAGAGCTTGAGGTTGAAGATGAAGATGGTGGTGGCGCGCAAAATTTGAATTCTCAGGGGAGAGTTTATTTTATTTTGAATGGTGTGCGTTTTATTAACGACTGAATAACTTGCCCTAGTGGCCACACATGCGCTCTTAGTCTCCTCATGCCAAAGGTCTGGGATTCGAATCCCCCTCGCCCCAGACTTTTTGGTTCTTTTATTTTTCAAAGATTTACAACTTGTTTTGAAACATAACCAAATGAAGGCAAGTCACTAACACTGAGCGCGCGTTGGCTCAGTGGTGTTGTTTTGGGCTGGTGACCTCAAGGGCGTGGGTTCAAACCCTCCAAGGGCCAAAACTTATTTTTTAACACTAATTTCTTTCATTTCTCTTCACAACTTCACATATTTATTTAACCTATCAAAATAAATCATTTTCACTTCATTTTTCATACACCTATTATTTAATATATCTATTTTGTGAATAGTCAAAAAAATCATAAAAATATTATTTATTTCTTGAGTTTTTAATTAGGTTTAAAATAGTATGTTTTTAAGTGTTTTCTTAAATACTTTAAATATATATTATCACTTTATTTTAACCTAATCACTTTGTAAATAAGTTTATGATAAAACCCTAATTATTTAGGTCTTAATTAAGTAAAAATCTTTATTTTTACTTTAATTAAGTTGACTCTTGTCAATTTTCAAAGCTGTTATCAATCTCCGATTAAACGGATGATTAAGGTTTTCAAACAACAAAACCTTATATCATTTCAAATCATTTTCAACTGCTTTTATCACCAGTACTGCAAAGTACTGGGCCTCTCATAGAGTGTAAGTCCCAAAAACCTTCTCTTCTTAGCTTGTTTTCAAAAAAACTGTATTTTCAAAATCTTCTTTCTGTTTTCAAAACATTCTTCTGGTATTTGAAGGGCATTATTCCCGGTGAAACTCTTCAGATACCTATGTGACCTTTGTCCATCTTCACTTCTTCTGTTTTCAAAAACCATTAACTGTTTATCATATATATTCAACTGCTATCAACAAAACAACAAAAATTACTGTTGAGGCTCTGTACATACTTCTTCAAAGGCCTCCACTCCATCCAGGTTAGGCTTTACAAGCTTTCAATTTACAGTCTTTATTTTAAATTACTGTCAAATATAAATTGTGCATATATTAGTTTAGAACTATGTCTGAGTATAAACCTTAGGACAGTTAAACTATATATTATAGGAATATGACCTAGGATTGAGAATGTCTTCCCGGTGAAGGCTCTTTCCTAATTAGAGATCTGTAGTTCAAACCACCAAGATGAATTATTCCCGGTGAAACATCTTGGCAAAAACCTTAGAATCCAAATAATAGGACACATCCACCCAAAGAGGAATTATTCCCGGTGAAACCTCTTACCCATTTGCTTAAAGCCAAAATAAGTTCAAAACTACATAGCTTTCTCTTGTGCTATAACAAGGACCCTCGATTAGCCTCCTCTTGGGCTTTGTACAAGGACCCACAGGCTTCTTAAAAGCATTTCCAGCTTCCTCTTGAGCTTGTATACAAGGACCCATCAGGTTTCTTATAAACATAGGAACAGGTCTTTAGTCACCTTTTAGCCTACCCTGGTGAGTTTCTTCCAATTTAAAACCAGACTTTAAACAAGCTAAGTTTGTCTCAATTTTACATTGAGTACATTTTTGGAATGAGAGACATGGACAGTCTCTGTCACCCTTATCTTCATCAATCTTCCTTAGCAGAGTCTAGGATCCATGTTTGGTCATCCTCAGCATTGAGTCAGCCTTCATCTTGGGCTTTAAACAAGAAGTCTCCATTAGATAATCTTTCTGCCATTCATTTTAATAAAAACCCCTGGAAAGGGTTAGCCTCCAACATCTGTCTAAAAAGTCAAAACCCCTGGAAAGGGTTAGCCTCCAACATCTGTCTAAAAAGTCAAAACCCCTGGAAAGGGTTAGCCTCCAACATCTGTCTAAAATGTCAAAACCCCTGGAAAGGGTTAGCCTCCAAAATTAATTAATAAATAATTTCATTCTCTTAGGAGATAATTTCCCCAAAAGAGTCAAAACCCCTGGAAAGGGTCAGCCTCCAAAAAACATGATAAAGTCAGTCTTTTAACAGACAAATTCACCAGCTGAGTCAAAATCCCTGGAAAGGGTTAGCTTCCAAAGAAAAACAGTCTTTTAATAAATAAAACCTCCTCAGTAGAGTCAAAACCAACAAAAACAGTTAGCCTCAACCTTGGGCTTCATACCAGGCACCCAAACAATGAAACTCCCCTGTCAAGAGTCAGCCTCAACCTTGGGCATTGTACAAGGCAGATAATAGAGTCTCCCCAGTGAGTCATTCATCACTCAGTAGCCACAACCTTGGGCTTTGTACAAGGCAGATAAACCATATCTTTCATGTGTCAAAGATTCCTAACACTTAGGATCTTTCCCCATATAGTCATCCATACTTAATTCATTTAAGAGTCCGCCACAACCTTGGGCTTTGTACAAGGCAGAAAATAATGTTTTCCCCTAACTAGAGTTAGCCACAACCTTGGGCTTTGTACAAGGCACATAAAATAGAGTCATTCAATTATCCTCAACAGTTAGCCACAACCTTGGGCTTTGTACAAGGCACACAAATAGAGTCTCCCTAAGTAGAGTCAGCCTCAATTCTGGGCTTTGTACAGAACACAAAAATACCCTGTAATTAATTCCCAGTGGAGTCATCTCCCAGAGTCAATAATATTAATTAATCAATCAAAAAGCCTCAAGCTAGGACCTCATACAAGCCAGCTAAAAGTCAAATCTTTTATACAGTAGATAGACATAGCTTATCTCCATAGAGAGATATTTTTACTACTCTACCACATTCAAACAAACAAACATTTCATTTCAATTTTAATCAAGTCTCCCATTTAGGATTTTGAAAGGCATGAGCTGGCAGTAAAACCCAGACATGTGGTAACTTTCCCTAATTTGGATGAGCATCTTTCTTTCATTTAAGAGGCATTTGACTGGTATACTTGCACATACACAAGTAAGGTCCCCCTCTTGAATGAAATGAATTCAGTTATTCTGTCACTCCTTTAAATGTTTGTGGTAGAATAGTACAAATACCTCTCTGTAGAGATAATTTCATGTCTCTTTACTGTAAACAGAGATTTAATTCCAAGCTTCAACCTTGAGCTTCAAGCAAGGCACCAAAAATAATTAATTTCCCTAGTTAGTTCCCCGAACTACATTAAGCTCTGACTTCCACTAGGGATATGTAGGCATGAGGTTCACAAGGAATCTCAGCGAGCTAATAAAATACCAAAAATAGTCAGTCTGTTTATCTGTCTGTCTTTTCAAATCAAATCAATTCCTTCTCCTAACACAAAGGAGAAACTTTCCCAATCATTAGCAATAAACACAAACACAAATGACACAGAGAAGGTTCCTGTAGAGTACTACAGATATGTAGGGTGTTTAAACACTTCCCTATGTATAACCGACCTCCCGGACTCCAGAATTTCTAGTCTAGGTGAAATCCCCACACTTAGCAAACTCCTAGGGTTTAGTTGAGATCTTTTTTCCCCTTTCCTACTCGTAGGACAAATAAGAAAGTTCGTGTGATATCGTAGGAAGAACTGAAATAAAATTCATCCCACCACGGGCGCATTCTCCTTCCAAATTTCGCGTGAAGGGTTTAGCGTGCCGTCCTCCCAAGTGAAACGGGGAGGTAAAGAAAACGACCACCACATGTACCACTTCAGTGCGGCACCAGTCAAACTGTCTTGAAAGTAATGGATAAGCAACTGATGATTATCTGCATAAGTAGACATCTTTCTAGCATACATCACAAGATGGCTTTGCAGACAAGAACTACCTTTGTACTTCTCAAAGTCAGGGACCTTGAATTTAGCAGGTATTTGTACACTGGGAACCAAACATAGTTCCTGGGCATTCTTTCCAAACAAATCCTTTCCACGGATAGCTTTAACTTCCAACTGCATCTTGTTAAATTGCTCTTGGAGATCTTCCACAAGATTACGCGGATTTGTGCTATCACCTTGATCATGATAAATCTCATTGCCATCATAAGGAACAGTGTGAACCGTAAGGGTCGGAACTGTCATAGTGGGTTGAGAAAGTGCCATAGTGATTTGGGAAAAAGTTACCCCTGAATGTGGAATAAACGCCGAACCCTGTGCAGCAGGCGCTTCAGTCGTAGCTGTTTGAACCCCGGAAAAATTATGGCGAAATCCTGTACCAAAACTGAAAGGCGGGCCCCAACCTTCCGGCATGGAGAAAGATGGAATACCGAACGCAACTGTAGAAACTGGAGTAGTGACTTCAGATGTTACCGTCGCTTGGCTGTTGGGTGGCGGCGGCTGATTCTGTGCGGCCATCAAGGAGTCAACCAGAGTCGTGAGACTTTCCAACTTTTCCTGAAGGGTGGTCACTGTACCACGAAGCTCAATATTCTCTTGTTCAGAGTGTTCCATTACTCTTCTTCTATTTGAACGAGTATTGTATCTGTGATCTGATTGCGAGCGCGGTCGAGAAACTTTGAGACGCGACAGCTTGACGATCTAATGGAGAAAGATCCAAAAGATGAGACTCTATACAACAGACTCGATATGCAGAATGATGTATGCAAAAAGAAAATTTATGATTTTTCCAAACATTTTAAAGATTATTTTCTTGCAAACATTTGAACACAAACAAATCTTTTATTCATTCATTTTTTATTTTTCTGCAATAATGGAAAATGTTACAACATTGGAGCGTAGCTCCTTACAAAAGCAAATGATAAATAAAAAATAAAAAAGCTAAACAAATCCTAAGCATCTTCATCAGATGAAGAACCAAATGCATTGTGCAGCTTGAGCTTCATGATTTCTTTCCCAGAGTGGGCTTTCAATTCGGCTTTTTCAGCTCTCAGCTTGTTAACAACATTCTTCCAATCATCAGGAGTCGGAGCGTTGCTTGTTGAGCCTTCCAGATTTTTCTTGCTTTCTTTGATGTACCTCTTGATTGCAGCGTCTTTCTGGCGAATCTTTTCATCTTTACTTATGAGCCATCCATCTTGATAATAGAGAGTTTCTTCGTGATCTTTCACTCTTTTCTTCAACTTTCTATTTTCCACCTCAGTGCTACGAAACTTTTCTTCCCAAGCATCTTTTTCTATCCTCATCTTAGCCAAAGTGTCTTGGTATTCCTCCATAGTGGGAATGTTGGGTCGTTGAGATACTGCAGGAAACATGGGTTTTTCATAAGCATAAGGCATTTGGAACTCCTTGGCTCTTCTCTTTACCCAGCAGGTGTAGGCGTCCATGGCAATGCAATTTCTTTCCTCGCCTTTTTCTTTCCATCGGACGTCGTACCAAGCTCTCATCATTCTTGCTTTCAACTTTTTAGGATTATCCCCTTCTCGGTAAAAGTATCCTTCCACTGAGGGACCAGCAGGTTTAACTGAATTTGCATACCCGAGTTGTCGTCGGGCCAGGACCGGATTGTAGTTAATTCCTCCTTGTGTGCCAATGAGGGGTACGTTGGCGAACTCTCCACAACTTTCAATGGTTTCTGTACCACAGCGAGCCAAGGTATACCAATGAATATCATTATTAGTAAGAGACATAAGTCTTCGAGGCCAACGCAAACCTTCTCGGTTTTCTATGAAAATAGGAGACTCGGGTAAGTGTGAAACAATCCATTTGAACAACAAAGGTGCACAACATACAATGATTCCACCGCCTTGGCGATTCCTATGATGGACAGAGAAATACATGTCACCAAGTAAAGTCGGAACAGGATTTCCAATCAGAAAGATCTTTATGGCATTGATATCAACAAAGTTGTCGACATTGGGAAACAGAACCAACCCATAGATGAGCAAGGCTAGTACAGCTTCAAAAGCTATCATGCTACCAGTTTCGATGAAATCAAAGGCTTTCTTTATCAGGAAGTGTGAGGTTAAACCCGGGAGGTTTCCTTTGGTAGTCCAATTACTCTCTACTTCAGATTTTTTTAAATGGGTACTTGCTGCAATGACGTGTGACTTAGGAATGGCTTCCAAACCATTGAAGGGTATTTTGTCAGACACAGGGATACCTAAAAGATTGGCATATTCTTCCAAGGTCGGTACCAACTGGTAGTCTGGAAAGGTAAAACACCGGTAGACGGGATCATAGAACTGAACCAGAGTTTTGAGAAGTCCTTCATCAACATGAGTGTTCAGGATAGGCAAAAGCTTTCCATAACTTTTCCTAAAATTAGAAGGATCTTGTACAGAAGATGCTAACTCTATCAGTCTTTCTACATCAGGCGTTTTGAAACCGTATTTTTTGGTATACCTTTTTTCCATAACTTAATCCTATAATGTTTGCAAAGAAAATTCTCTAAATTTTTTTGGAAAAATCATGTTTTTATGGAAAAAGATGGGTTTTTTAATGAATGTATGAATGCATGGATGCATGGATGCCACATATTCAAACATGGTAAAGCAAACATGGTAACGCAAACAGGGTAACGCGAACATGGTAACACAAACATGGTAACACAAACATGGTAACACAAACATGGTAACGCATAGGTTCAAAGGTCCAAAGTCACGAGCATGAGGTCAGAGAACCAAAAATGGGATAGATCTAGTTAATCACCTGCATGACATGTTCTACTGATACGTCAGAGTCTACATTTTTCTTTCGGATATTACCGGCCTTCCACAATTAAACTCATGAGCCAGTAATATTCTCAAGAAAAACTCGTCTGAGTGTGGTTCTCCGCATGACAACTAATCCAAGTCTTCACCTGAATAGTTTCTGCACCACAACCTAATAAGGCCAGGATGGGTTGGGGTTCTACGGTCTCTCAGCTTCTACAGTTCAATGAAAGTAATAATGTCTTCGCTACGAAACATGCTAAACATATATTACCAACAAGTAACCTCCACTGAGCGGAAGGATTCTCACGTGCGCCTGCACATGACTATACCCTCCACCTAATTTCTTATGTGTACTTAATCCGGGTTAGGATTTGTCCATAATGTATCACTTGTAACAGAACTACGCAAGTAACAGAACCAGAACCACACATATAACAAAAAATGAAATGAAAAATAAAATAAATAGAAATAACCCTTCCTTTGGAAACAATAAAAAGATGGTCCCCAGTGAAGTCGCCATTTTTCTGTCGCGGGCGAAAAATCGTTTTGTTCCTCTTTTGTGTGTGGGATGAGACACCTGATGCCTTCTTTGGGCTCGAGTGCTCATAAAAAATGATTTTTCTTTTGTATCGACCAAACTTTTTATTATTTCCAAAGGAGGAAAAGGAAAAAAGCTGCAATAACCTAAAAGTGGGGGGAGATCTTGGGTAAGAGGGTTGGTTATACGAAGGGAAGGTATTAGCACCCAACGTATCTATAGTACTCTATAGGTTTCTTTGCTTTGTTTTTCATTCCATGTTGTTGAGAGGTTCTTGTGAAATAGGTGGGGACCTAAGGTGTTTGTTTGATTATGCTCGCAAAGATCATCGTGATCCTCTGCATACATATCCCTTAAAGGGAATCAGAGCATCTGTAGCTCGGGGTCTACGGGTGCTAAGGTTTGAATGGTTTTTTTTGTTTGTTTTGCTCGCCAAGGATCGACCTTGTGCCTACGTATTCTCAAAGGGATGTTGAGAAAGTCAGAGCAATCGTAGTTCCCACTTATGCTAGTGGAAGCAAAGGAAAATAGACAAATGTCGTCTAAATGTTCGATGTATCTAATCTATATCATCACATACATCTGTTTGATTTTTGTTTGAAAATCTTTTCATTATAAGCCCGGGGCCATGCCACTTAGGGTGCTTAGAATGATAAAGATGTTTTTGTTTAACCAGCCTTGTGGCAAAATTTTCAATGAAGTCAGCCTTGTGACAAAAACTTTGATTAATCAGCCAGCCTTGTGGCAAAAGTTTCAATGAAGTCAGCCTTGTGACAAAAACTTTGATTAATCATCCAGTACGGTGGTAAAACAGTTTGATTGATTAGCCAGCCTTGTGGCAAAAAGTTTGATTTTGATTGATTGATTGTTTGTGATGATATAGAAGAGATACTCCTAGCATAGAGATGAAAAATGTCTAATCTCCTAGGGTATTTGATTTGGATATTGGGGATGCTTATAAGAAGCCCGTGGGTCCTTGTACGAAGCCCAAGAGGAGGCTATCCGAGGGTCCTTGCATTGTAAGCCCAAGAGGAGGCTATGGGAGGGACAATCTAGGGTCCTTGCATTGTAAGCCCAAGAGGAGGCTATGGGAGGGTCACTCGTTTGTACAAAGCCCAATGGGAGGCATGGTATAGTTGATTTGAGCTCTTAGAGCGATTTCACCGGGAAACCATACTCTATGTCCTAACCTAAACTAGTGGAGATTCTTTGCACGAAGCCCAATAGGAGGCTATGGGGAACCTAGTGTTGTACTAAGTTGAATAAGCATATATATCACAATCACAAGTATGAACAAGTACGAACAAACATGAACAAGTACATGAACAAATATGAACAGTTATACATATATGACAAAGTGTGTGTATATAATGGAGTTTATGAAGGAAATATACCTGTAAGCATGATCCATTTGTGTACACAGGGCTCGGGACTCACACTCGGGGAGAAGTCCACTTGAGTTTATTCAAAGCTATGTAAACAGGTATTTACAAAGGGGCTTGGGACTTATACCTACATGGAGGCCCATGGTATTTTTGGGAAGATTTAAAGAAACCTTCATTTTTGGTTTGTTATTCAAAGTCAAAAAAAACAAACTGATCGAGATATGTACAAAAGACGTACAATGAAATACCTAATTTCATGTACTGGAATGGGTATGTACAAAAGGGCTTGGGACTTATACCTACATGGAGGCCCGTGGTATATTTGAAAAGCTTTGAAATTGTTTTGTTAACAGACGCGTCGTTTGAAAAACGGTTTGAAAGTTTGTTTTGAAAGAAAGTTTATTTATTGTTTTAAAAAAACTGTACAAAAGGAAAAGAAATGGGACTTACACTCTCTAATATTCGAGAGGCCCCTGTTTTATTTTCATAAAACAGGGTGGATGGTTTGAAAAAAGATGTGAGATTTGTTGTTTAAAAAAACTGTTTGGAAGTAATTTGGAAAAAGTTTTTTGTACAAAGAAAAACTGTACAAAGAAAGAGGAAAGGGACTTATACTCTCTAATATTCGAGAGGCCCCACTTCGTTTTGAAAATCAATTGATCAATTAAAAAGATTTAATCAAAAAGAAGTGGCTTATCGTTTTGAAAAAGAAACGCGATCGCTCGTCTTAAAACGATTTTAATTTGACAAAAGTCAACTTAATTAAGTTAAAACAAATTTTAATGCTTAATTAAGACCTAAATGATTAGGGTTTGATCACAAAAAATATTTACAAGTGATTAGGTTAAAAATTAAATGAAAAACAATATTTAAAGTATTTAAAAAAACTTAAAAATGCATCATTTTAAACCTAATTAAAAACATATTAAATAAATCTTTTTTTTGTGATTTTTTTTTATATTCATAAAATATATGTGTTAAATAAAGAGTGTACAAAAAATGAATGAAAAATGAATTAATTTGATGTGTTAATTAATTAATTGAAGTTGTAAAAGAAAATGAAAGAAAATAGTTGTTAAAAAAAATGTTTTTGGTCCCTAGGGGTGTTGAACCCACGCCCTCTCTCTCACCAGCCAAAACTCTTGCCAACTGAGCCACGCTTGTGGCTTGTAATACATACGCTTCCATTTAATTATATATTAAACTTAACATTTGAAATTTCTGAATCAAAAATGGCGCCAAGAACACACCTTCAACTGAATTTTGAAAATCTCCAAAACTGTGTTGTTTTGATCAAGTAAAGGGTCTATCTCACTCGGTTTTTCACGAGGAACATGATGGTGCCCTCATAATTCATTTATTTTTGCTCTAAGGGGGTCAATTTTCGCATGAACATGAAGAACCCTAGAACTGAAATTCAATGTGAAATCGTGTATGTGCAAGTTATGATGCAATTGATTGAGGGTTAATGATCCTCATAGGTGCAGAAACAAGATGGTATGCTCACATTTCATTTATGATGCGTGCAAGTATGAGTTTGAAGTTCATGAGCACTTACCTTAAAAACGGCACAACTGAGAATCGAATTCTTGCTTGGAGGTGTTACAGAAGTTGTTTGATGATCTGGATAGCTTCAATGGACCTTATGGAAGGTGTCTGGATGCTTGGAACCATCTGAATTCATCTGGGCATGGCCATGGTACCCGATCTGCATAAGCTTCAAGAGTGAATCGAATTTGATGATTCTGAGGTTATTGGCTATATGTGATGGATTGGATAGTTCATATGTGATATATGGATGATGTTAGAAGTGGTAGTTTGGACTGAATTGAGCCTGAACAAAAATTGGCATGATAAGTCTCATGTTATGCATATTTGGAGGTGAGATGATGATTTTGAGTTTTCAGGTGTTTTGGGGTGTATGAGTGATTCAGACACATCATATATGACATTTAGAAGTTGTGGGAAGCATCACTTTGTTCAGAACTTGCAAGGTTTGGAGGTTGAGTTTTCTACCTCACTTTGAAACACATGACTTGTAATTCAAGAAAGAAGAGAGAAAACCTATAATTGTGAGGTTTTGGTGTGATTTTGAATGAGGTAAGGACCTCTATTTATAGGCCAAACATTCTGAACTCAGAGCTTTGCAACTTGCTTCTTCTTTGGTGATTTGGCACTTAAAGGATAGAAAGGAATCTTACCATTAAATGCATATGGTTAAAGTTACTAAACCATGGTTAAAATTGGCTATGCTTCTTATCTCTTTCCCATCTGTCTCAAATCAGAAAAATATCTTCAATCATTGCTTTGGTGTATCATTACTTGCATTATTTGGCAAATTGGTTCATAACTTTGCAAAAATGGCTTGAAATTTCAAGTGAAATGGTCACTAATGTCAAAATTCAAAACCATAGCTACACTCTATATTTTTTCATGCTCTTGGACATTTTGGAAAGCTCATATTACATACTTCAAAACCCTAGTTGGAAGTTTCTTCAAGATCCTTAAGGAAATGGGTGAAAAAGATCCATGAACTTTGAAGAAAATGAGATTTCAAGTGAAGTTTTCAAAAAGTACCAACTTTGAAGCACCATATCTCTTAAATGGTTGATCTTATGGAAAAAAATTATATGTGTCAAAGTTGTTCATTGGATCAAAATCTACAACTTTCATGTTGGGAGTTTTTTTCAGTTTGTAGGTGAAATTTTGAGTTATTCCTCTCCAAAGTTTGGGAAAAACCATGAAAAACACTTAGAAATTTTTCTAAGTATGGAAAGTCAAACTTTTGACTTTTTGATTCTTGATTGATTTTCTTGATTTTTCTTGATCAAATGACTTCTCATATCATATATTGATGATTTAAAACTTCAAAAGTCATGGTTGACTAAAATTCCCCAGAAGTCAATGGTGATCTTGTACAGTTGACTTTTTCAGACGAATCGCGTTTCTGGAGATTTCAAATGAAACAGGCTATCCTCACCATATGAATGGTATGAATGGATCACATTGAAGCATTAGAGGATATTGAGCCATGGTTTGAGTTGTGGCACCATGTCCTGATTAAAAAGTCAGTTGTTCAGTGAATTAGGTCAAAAAACCTAATTGTCGACCAGATGAAATTGATGACTGTAGGTCTTGAATTGAGATGTAATTTCCATTGGATGTTGTCATAGGGATTATTTGAGGATGATTGAAACCTTTGATTGACTTCCTGGGGGTTTTAGGGTTTCCCAAATGTGATCCCTGATTTCAGTCCCTGATAGTTCAAAACCCTGATCTGAGGATTTGTTTAATCAATCTTTGTGTAGGAGATGTTATGAGCGAATGGATTAGGTCAAAATGATGCACTTGAGGTCTTGATATCATGTCCCAAGCCATTAGGTCAAATTCTGAGCAAAAGTCAGGAGTGTGTTGTCTTCAAACACAAGTAACAAACACAAGCTATGCAATTTGTTAGAGATGCAAATGATGCATTTGCAGATGATATGAGGTGGTATCTTAGGTCAAAAATTGGGGTATGACAGCTTAGAACAAGATTCCTTGATGATTCATCATTTGCCATAAATTCAAAAATGCAATCATTACATAATCACATGCCTTTGTTTTTGGGAATCTTCTCTAATCCTTATGCAATGATGAATTTGGATGTGTGGTATGGTTTCAGATGTATTAGAGGTCGTGTAGCATCACTTAGTGAAGCAAAATGCACAAAATTGCAAAGTTCCAAATTGTACATGACCTATAATTCCACTTCATGAGGCCAACTTTGAACAAGCATAACTCTTAGCTCAAAATGAATTTGGAGAAGGTTGAACACAATTTGGAAAGCCCTAAACATCTACTTCAAATCATTAGTTTGGAGTTTCTTCAAAATCCTTTGGCAAATTTGTGAAAAATGAGGCCAAAGTTGGAAGAAAACTAGGTTAAAATACTTAGAAAAATTTCTAAGTGTTTATGACCTAAAACTCCAAAATTTCCAAAACTCTTAAATGATTGATCTTTTGAAAAAAGTTCCTTTGTAAGATGTTGTTTTATTTTGCAAGATCTACAACTTTCATGTTGGAAGTTTTTTGAGTTGTGTAGGTGAAATTTTGAGTTCTCACCATGCCTCAAAAAACCCTAATTCCCGACTTTTCGCTCCTTGATGAATTTCTTGGAATTTCTTTGGTCAAATGACTTTAATATCCATATATTGATGATATTGATCCTTGAAAGCCATGGTTTGACCAAAAATCTCAAAAGTCAATGGTGATCCCATACAGTTGACTTTTTCCAGATAAGGTGAGATTTTGGACTTTTGTGTAGAATCAAGATCTTTTCCTCAAATGAATGATGTAAATGGATTATATTGAGTTAGTAGAGACTCTTGAATCATGTCTTGAGTTTTGGATTCATGTCCTGATTAAAAAGTCAACTATCTTGGGGAATTAGGTCAAAAACCCTAATTGTCGACCAGAGGACAATGATGACTGTAGACTTTGAATTGAGGTGTAATGTCCAGTGGATCTTGTCATATGAGTTATTTGAAGATGGTTGATGTCTTTGAATGGTCCCCTAGGGCTTTTTAGGGTTTCCCAAAGGTGATCCCTGATTTTAGTCCTTGATAGGCTCAAAAAACCCTAGTCTGGTGAATTGAGTAACTCTGTACTTAGATGACTGGGTGTCTAATCAATCATAGGTGAAATAATGAAGCTCTTGAGTCTTAGAGACTAATCCTTCTATTGATTGATCCTTTTCCTGAGTTTTGAACACCCTTGATTGAGTGTCAGACTGCTCTGGGTACTTACTTTGACTTGATGAAAATCCTGAAGATATGTCATCTCAGGGGGGGGGGGGGGTCAAAAATTAGGGTATGACAGATGCCCCTATTTAAGTTTCTTTTATCTGGAGGGAGAGAGATTGAGATCTCGATCTCTCCTGCGTAAAAGAGACTTAAATATCAAAGAATGCCCGAATTTTGGGCGCTCCTGAGATGATAAAATCTTTGCATGATTTGATCCCATTGTCGCACTTGGCGGGGAATGAGGAGACAAACTCCTGTAGAAATACTTGATGTGGACTCTGGAGAATGGATGGCAGTGTAGGATGCGCAATCCATCTTCTTTAACTAAGTGTTGACACTTAGAAAAAGGCAAACAACCTCCCCCTTGTTTCGGATGTCCATATCTCGAAACTGGTCTCAGTCGTGTTTGGACAATATCTCAGATAAAGAGAAAATTCTCCAAAGACCTGTTTCCTCATCAAACTTCTCATCAGCACTTGGAGATGAGACGCCATTTGATGGTAGTAAAGAAACTTCAAAGGTTTGTTTCCTCAACAAACTTCTTACCAGCACTTGGAGGTAAGACGCCATTTGATGGTAGTAAAGAAACTTCAAAGGTTTGTTTCCTCGTCAAACTTCTTACCAGCGCTTGGAGGTAAGATGCCATTTGACGGTAGTAAAGAAACTTCAAAGGTTTGTTTCCTCATCAAACTTCTTACCAGCACTTGGAGGTAAGACGCCATTTGATGGTAGTAAAGAAACTTCAAAGGTTTGCTTCCTCGTCAAACTTCTTACCAGCGCTTGGAGGTAAGATTCCATTTGACGGTAGTAAAGAAACTTCACCGTCTTCCCTTTTGACTTGACGTCTTTGAAAGAATGTCATATGGCCTCATGATCTTTTGAGGGGCTAATGACTTTGTTTGAAGGCGGACGAACTGTTTTCGGGGTGAAAACTGCCATTCGTCGACTGATGCCGGGGAATCAACAAACTGTTATCCTAAGAGGAAAACCGCCATTCATCGACTCTGTGGGGAACTAAACATCCCAGAAACAGACAAACTGTTTGAAGAAACTGCCATTTGTCGATCTCTTAAGTATTTAACAGACAAACTGTCTTTCCTTGGGGAAAGGCTGCCATTTGCCAATTGCTAGGGGAACAAACTGTCTTCTACTAGGAGACTGCCATTTGTTGACCCTGTCGTGAAAGAAAGTGAGCAAACTGTCTTCTGCTGAAAGAGACTGCCATTTGCTGACTTTGTTGAGGAATCTTTAAGCGAAACGAACTGTCTTCATGAAGAAGGCTGCCATTCGTTATTTTTTGCTCGAAAAAGTAAGTGAACTGTCTTTTGCTGAAAGAGACTGCCATTCACTGACTTCGCTGGGGAATCTGAACTATCTTCTGGACGAAGACTACCATTCATTGAATCCGCTGGAGAATCATTTGTCGATTTGCTGGGAGATTCTCTTTGACGAAGAGTGGCATCTCTTGACCCTGCTGGGGAAATACCAGATTGTTTTCCAGGAGGAAAAACTACCACTTGTCAATTATGTCGGGGAATCCATACTCCTCGGAGAAGAGAAACCGCTCATCGGCCTTGTAGGGAATTCCAAAATGCGAAACAAACTATCTTTTTTGAAGAAGATTGTCGAATGTCGCTCTGCGGGAGAATCTCAGCTGAGGAACTCCAAAAGTGAACAAACTACCTCTTTGAGGGAGACTACCATTTGTTGACTTGCTTGGGGAGGTCCTTGTGTATGAACTGTCGTCTTGAAGGAAATTTTTTTTCCAGAACTTGCAGGGGAAACTTGAGTTCATGCCTTAATGACTTAGGCATTCACATGATCAAAGCCTGACTCGACTATGCAGTTATGATGTAATGTTTGCATGAATATTATGACAATGATAAAATGTAAAGTGAATGTGAATAAGATTGTCGCGGATGTAAAATCCTATGATACGACTTGAATTCTTGTTGATCAGAAGATGTCCCCTTCTTGTAGTTCGAACTCTGTCGGGAATACCTGGTTATCAGTCGTCCGCTGTCCGAAGTGAGTAATATGAATTGAAGATCCGTCATCGGGAGATGTTCGCAAAGCGACCTCATGGGGAAATCTTGGTTCCCGGAGTCTCAACCGTTCTCGGAGCAACTGTTTGCATTCTTCCCACTGTTTGTAAACCTCAGAAAGAAATTTCACCTTTTTTATTTTTTTGCAAGTAAATTCATTTTATTTTATGAAAACATTTGTTTCAAGAAAATGACTGTTTAAATTCAAAATGTATTTCAAGAAACTGAAAAAGACTAGATTGCAAAAGAAAAGCACAAGGCTCAAATTATTATATATGGAATGGTAATCAGCCAAATGCTTGATTCCATGGAGTATTTACAAAGTTGGAAATTGGTAATTTTCGGGAAAAGGGCTACGATGAAACGTGACGACCGTTATCTTTCCCTTCCACTCCGAGTTGCGCTGTATTCGTGCTTCGTAGAAGATGACCTACTACTGATGAATACTCCGCTATGGATTTTGAATGATCAAGTTTGTCCTGAACACAGTTACTTGCCATATATCCCTAACTTTTGCGTAAACTACCCCTTTCGGGTTTTAAGTTTACCGGGATTGATTATTTATTTTTTATGTCTCTAACTTTTGCCTAAATCGCCCTTTCGGGTTTTTTGATTCACCGAGACGCTCTTTTTTGCCTAAGTCGCTCTTTGCGAGTTTTCAACTTAGCGAGCTGTTCTTTTGATTATTTAGGCGAAGTATTTCTTGACTGCGTCGACGTTCACAGGACGGGTGAATTCTTCTCCATCCATAGTCGTGAGTATTAAGGCTCCTCCTGAGAAAGCTCTCTTGACCACGTAGGGGCCGTCATAATTGGGAGTCCATTTCCCTCTCGAATCTGTGAGAAAAGATTGAATCTTTTTGAGTACCAGGTCGCCTTCTTTGATTGTGCGAGGTCGAACCTTTTTGTCGAAAGCTTTCTTCATTCTTTGTTGATATAGCTGTCCGTGGCATAAAGCTGTCATGCGCTTTTCTTCGATTAAGTTTAGTTCATCGAATCTGCTTTGACACCACTCGGCTTCTGTTAATTTTGCCTCCATCAAGACTCTCATTGATGGGATTTCAACCTCTATAGGTAGGACTGCCTCCATGCCATATACAAGGGAGAAAGGAGTTGCTCCGGTCGAAGTACGTACTAATGTACGGTAACCATGAAGAGCATACGGGAGCATTTCATGCCAATCTTTGTAAGTAATGACCATCTTCTGAATGATTTTCTTGATGTTTTTGTTAGCTGCTTCTACAGCTCCATTCATCTTTGGTCTGTAAGGAGATGAGTTGTGATGTTCAATCTTGAATTCTTCGCAAATCTCCTTCATCATTTTTTTATTCAAATTTGACCCATTGTCAGTGATTATCTTGCTAGGAATGCCGTAGCGACAGATGATGTGATTCTTGATAAACCTGACGACAACTTGTCTTGTAACGTTTGCATATGAAGCTGCTTCAACCCATTTGGTGAAATAGTCTATAGCTACCAAGATGAAGCGATGTCCGTTGGACGCTTTTGGCTCGATCATTCCAATCATGTCGATTCCCCACATGGAGAAAGGCCAAGGGGAAGAGAGTATGTTGAGAAGAGATGGTGGCACATGAATTCTATCGGCGTAGATCTGGCATTTGTGACACCTCTTTGCGTACTGGTAGCAATCTGACTCCATTGTCAGCCAATAATATCCTGCTCTCAGTATTTTCCTTGTCATGGTATGTCCATTGGTGTGAGTACCAAAGGAACCTTCATGTATTTCTCTCATGAGTACTTCTGCTTCTTTTCTGTCAACGCATCTGAGCAGAACCATGTCGAAGTTTCTCTTGTACAGAACATCTTCATTCAGGAAGAATCTACAAGCTAACTTTATCAAAGTCTTTATATCTTTCTTTGATTCCCCAAGAGGGTACTCTTGCTTTTGAAGAAAGTTCTTGATGTCGTGATACCACGGTTTGTCGTCGATGATTGCTTCTACTGTGAAAACATGAGCGGGCCTATCCAGGCGCATAACATCGATCCGAGGAATGTCATTCCAATGATTTATCCTAATCATGGAAGAGAGTGTGGCTAATGCATCAGCCAAGTTGTTTTCTTCACGAGGAATGTGATGAAAATCTACCCTGTCGAAAAATGGTAATAATCTTCTCGCGTAGTCTTTGTAAGGAATTAGCCCTGGTTGGCGTGTTTCCCATTCTCCTTTGATTTGATTGATGACCAAAGCAGAATCTCCATATACATCCAAGTGTTTGATTCTTAGATCCATGGCTTCTTCGAGACCCATGATGCAAGCTTCATATTCGGCCTCATTGTTTGTACACTTGAAAGTTAATCTGGCAGTAAATGGAATATGGGTACCCTGAGGTGTAACAATGATTGCCCCAATTCCTCGTCCATAAGCATTGACAGCTCCGTCAAAGATTAAGCCCCACTGGGATCCTATCTCAGGTCCTTCGTCTGGTAGTGGCTCGTCGTAATCTTTCATCTTGAGGTACATGACGTCCTCGTCCGGAAAGTCGAAACTGGTTGATTCATGACCATTGAGTGGGTGGTGAGCCAGGTGCTCAGCTAGAATGCTTCCTTTCACGGCTTTCTGTGCGTGATACTCAATGTCATATTCTGATAACAACATCTGCCAACGGGCAATTCTCCCAGTTAAAGCAGGCTTCTCAAAGATGTACTTGATTGGATCCATATGAGAGATCAAACAAGTCGTATGTCGAATCATGTACTGGCGGAGACGCTTGGCAGCCCAGGCCAAAGCACAACACGTCTTCTCGAGCATGGAATAGCGGGATTCACAGTCAGTGAATTTCTTGCTTAGATAGTAAATGGCATGCTCTTTTCTCTTCGTCTCGTCTTGCTGTCCAAGGACACAACCCATGGAATCTTCTAAGACGGTTAAGTACATTATCAAAGGTCTTCCTTCCATTGGAGGAGATAAGATGGGTGGTTCGAGCAGATATTCCTTAATGCTGTCGAACGCTTTCTGACAATCGTCTGTCCAGACGCAACTTTGATTTTTCCGTAGAAGTTTGAAAATAGGAGCGCAAGTTGCAGTCATGAGATATATGAATCTCGAGATGTAATTCAGACGTCCAAGAAATCCTCTAACTTGTTTCTCGGTTCTGGGTGAAGGCATTTCTTGAATTGCCTTGACTTTGTCTGGATCTACTTCAATTCCTCGTTTGTTGACGATGAAACCAAGGAGTTTTCCTGAGTAGACACCAAAGGTGCACTTGTTGGGATTCAGGCGAAGCTGAAACTTCCGTAAGCGTTGAAATAACTTTGTCAAATTCTGTATGTGATCTTCTTCATTTTCTGATTTGGCAATCACGTCGTCCACATAGACTTCCACTTCTTTATGCATCATGTCGTGGAAAAGCGTAGTCATGGCTCTTTGATAAGTTGCCCCTGCGTTCTTTAGTCCAAAAGGCATAACACGATAGCAGAACGTGCCCCAGGGGGTGATGAAAGCTGTTTTCTCCATGTCCTCAGGTGCCATTTTGATTTGGTTGTATCCTGAAAATCCGTCCATGAACGAGAACACTTTGGATTTTGCTGTACTGTCTACCAACATATCAATATGTGGTAAAGGAAAATCATCCTTAGGGCTAGCTTTGTTCAAATCTCTGTAGTCGACGCACATGCGGACTTTTCCGTCTTTCTTAGGAACGGGAACAATGTTAGCTAACCACTGAGGGTATTCTGAAGTGACGAGGAAACCTGCGTTGATCTGCTTTTGAACTTCCTCTTTGATTTTCATGGCCATCTCCGGATGAGTTCTTCTTAATTTTTGCTTGACCGGAGGGCATTCTGCTTTTAATGGCAAGTGATGCTCCACTATACTGGTATCCAGCCCTGGCATATCTTGATAAGACCAAGCGAAGATATCTGAGAATTCTTTGAGCAGTTGTATCAAACTCTCTCTGATCTCTGAACTGAGCGAAGCTCCAATCTTAACCTCTTTTCTGTTTCCATCGGAACCAAGGTTAATGATCTCTAGAGGCTCATTGTATGGCTGAATGGCCTCTTCCTTTTGTTGAAGTAATCGTGAAATTTCCTTTGATATTTCTTCGTCTTCTTCTTCCTCTGCCTCGAATACAGGAAACTCAAAGCTTGGAGAAGTCATACGGTCGCACGTTTCAACGGGGTATTTTATGATTAATCTGCATATGTGTGATAATTTTTATTTAGACAACGAGGGAAGACTCGGTGTATGCAGTTAATGGAATTTTTGATGTTTTTTAGGGTGTTTTTTAGGGTGTTTTTTAGGATTACCAATTTCCGAAAAAGAGAAAAGGAAAAACTAAACGAAGGAACAGAATGACATTTTATTTATGGACAGTCATTTCTTGAAACAAAGACCCTATAAAACAAAAACTCTATTGCTTTGGGCGAAGCAAAGAGGGACATTTTCCTAAGAAATAGTAAAATGCAAAGCCCTATGAAACATCTCTTCACCCTGGGCTATGGTGAGAGGACAAAATAACGGTGAAAGTTCCTACTTAGGAGTGCGAACAACAGTTGTAACTTCAACAGCTGTCCAATAGTGGCGAACCCCATTGTGCACTAAGTAATCTGGAACCTTAGGCTTAAGTTGGCCTGTGGTAGGTCTTGATTTACCAACCACTGTCTTTGCAACACTCAGACGATCTTCTTCTACTTCAGCAGACTGAGCGGTGTGAGCATACCCATTTCCAAGTGGAGTATGTCGATTTTTCTTTTGAGGAAACTTCCAATCTTCTGAATGGAGAGACTCGTTGTCGGAGACACTCTCGAGATCATCCTCTTCTGTATTTTGGTCTTGCTCTTCTCCCAAGATGGCATTGACTAGATATGTGAACTCTAGATCCGTAGCCTAGGAAGGTGACTTGGGGATATAATCCTCAATGATGATTTCACCAGTCGATGATGATGAATAGCAAGGGTTATACATCTCTTTTGGCTGAGAGAGGTACTCAAAATCACTGTTCCATCCAGTTGGAACAATATCTTCAAGAGAGATTCTTGAACTTTCAGGAACGGAGTATTTTACCATGTAGTCGAACTTTCCGCTTGGTTCTCCTAATGTATCCCAGGTTTCTTCGGGGATAGGAGGAACTTCTTCTGATGAACCATGACTTCTGGTGGTGAAGCTGTCAGTAACTTCATCACTGCTTGGTTGAGTCTTACTTTCAGATCCTTTAGTCGGATAACAGCAAGGTGAATCAGACTCTGGTACGGAGATGTATCCTGCTCTGTTAAGATAGGATAACCATTCCTCTTCATCGGTGTTTTCCGTACCGATGGTATTGACTGTTTGTTGAACAGGTTGAAGAAAACCTCCACTGCAGAAAGTTTCTTGAATTGGAAGAACTACCTCAATTCCTGGAATAGTCTTTGATGATGTTGGAAAGAAACCAACTCCTGTTCTGTTCTTGTTGTTGGTAAGAATATTAATGTGCCCCCAACCACTGGTAGTGCCATCCTTTACAACTTGGATTGCATCTTTGTATGAAGAGATAAATGCTACTTTATCCTTTCCTTTGTCCAAGGAAAGTGCTTGGAATTTAGTTCCAACAACTTCTTTTGGTTCTATGTCGGAGAATGATGACAGGTTGCTGACGATCAGAGCTCGTTCTCCACATACGGTTACCAATTTGTCATCTCTTATGAACTTCAGTTTCTGATGAAATGATGAAGTAATTGCCCCAGCCTCATGAATCCATGGGCGACCTAGCAAACAACTGTATTGTGCTGGAATGTCCATAACTTGGAAAGTGATTTTGAACGTCTGAGGTCCAATAGTTATGGGAAGATCTACTTCTCCAAAGACTGACTTTCTTGATCCATCAAATGCTTTGACGATGACATGACTTTTTTTTAGAGGGTAATCTTCGAAAGATAATCTTGACAATGTTGATTTAGGCATGACGTTGAGAGAGGATCCGTTGTCTATTAGGACTCCTGTGAGTACATCACCCATGCAGCCAACTGAGATGTGAAGTGGAAGATTATGGTCCACTCCTTCTTCAGGAAGATCTTCGTCACAGAAACTTAAGTTAGTTCCGGTGGAGATGTTGGCAACGATGTTGTTGAATTGGCTTATTGTGACACTTGGTTCTACGAAAGCTTGTTCCAAAACTTTCTGTAGAGCTTCCCTATGAGCTTTAGAACTCAATAGTAGGGAAAGGGCAGAAATCCTAGACGGAGTATGTAGTAATTGATCTACAATGTTGTATTCACTCCTCTGGATTAACTTCAAGATCTCATCATTTTCTTTCGCTTGAACAACATTGGTCGGATGATTGTCTTGCCTATGTGGTACTTCCTCCGAAGGTTTCTTCACATTTTCTGTTGTTCTGTTGAAGACTCGTCCATTTCTGGTGACTCGACTGACATCAGCAATGTTGACAACAGACGGTAATGGTATTTCCTTACCATTTTCAATGAATGTAGCATTATACTTGTATGGTATAGCCTTGCTGGACTCATACGGCACAGGACCTGGTAAGTAGATGACTAGCGGAGCAACTGCCGTCTTCCTGCTATCATACTTAACTTGCATTGGTTCAACTTGATTAATTTGAGGAGATACGGTAAAGACTTCATCATCTTCTCTGTTGGCAAGAACAGTAATGGTATTATCATCCATCAATTTTTGAATGTCGTTGCGAACACGCAAACATCCTTGTGAATTTCTTCGACAAATTCTGCATCTACTGTAAGCGTGGAAATCTGTTCCAAAGTAGGCAAGTCCATTTAAAGTTTTATGGAACCTGACTACCGATCCTTCAAGATCTTCAACTTTGTAGATTTTGTATTCTCCTGGACATCCTTGAACCATGTTGATGTCATGTTCAGTTCTAACTTGGATATGTTGAATCCATCCTAAGTCCATTTGTTCTTGTAATGCAGCTCGAACTACGGCACATCCTTGATTATTCTTTGGACAAATATCGCATGTGAAGTAGTTGTGAGGTGGTACATGGTCGTACCCAGCTTGTTTAGTGTGCATCTTGACAAGATTTTCCCCTATCTGACGAATGTCATAGATTTGAATGACGTTAGGGTGTTGATCTATCAGATTTACTGAAGCTTCTTTATGCTGCGGCAAAGGATTTGCTTGGACGTTTGGACTAGTATCTTTGAAGGATAGCATTCCGCTCTTCACTAATCGTTGGACGTCAATCTTGAAAGAGAAACAGTTCTCAATATTGTGACCTGGTGCCCCCTGATGATAGGGACAAGATTGGTCAGCCTTATACCATGGTGAGGAACTATTTGTAGGATTTGGAGGACTCCTTGTCTGAATGAGTCCTCTTGCCAGTAATGTTGGAAACAATTCCGCATACGGCATTGGTACTGGGTCAAAGGCAGGATACCTTGGAGCCCGATTGTTGTAATTTGGAGGTCGAACCTGCTGCTGAGGTTGCTGCGACCTTTGTTGAATTTGTTGTTGCGAAACCTGAGGTTGGTAAGCTGGCGCTGAGTTAACAACCGGAGTTATTGTTGCAACTTGAGGTTGGAATTTCTTCTTGATTTTGTGCAGGACATTGCTGACATCTTGATCCTTTTTCTTCTGGAAAGAACTTCCATACTTCCTTGGACCAATAGAAGATTCTGGTTCTTTGCTCAAGCGTCCTTCCCGAACTGCTTCTTCTAAACGTACACCCATGTTTACCATCTCGGTAAAGTCACTTGGTGCACTTGCAACCATTCGTCCGTAGTAAAATGGACTCAAAGTTTTGAGATAGATTTTTGTCATTTCTTTCTCTTCAAGTGGTGGACAAATTTGAGCAGCAACTTCACGCCATCTCTGAGCGTATTCCTTGAAGCTTTCTCTATCCTTTTGAGTCATGGCCCGGAGTTGATCTCTGTCGGGAGCCATATCCAGATTGTACTTATACTGTTTGACGAAGGCCTCTCCAAGGTCTCGAAAAGTACGAATCTCTGAACTGTCCAAGTTCATGTACCATTTGAGTGCAGCACCAGTCAGGCTGTCTTGAAAATAATGAATGAGTAATTGTTGATTATCAGTCTGAGTTGACATTCTTCGAGCGTACATCACGAGATGACTTTGTGGGCATGAATTCCCTTTGTACTTCTCGAAATCTGGTACTTTGAATTTGTGAGGAATCTTAACATTTGGAACCAGACAGAGGTCTGCAGTATTCTTTCCAAATAGATCTTGTCCTCGGAGAGTCTTGAGTTCCTTCTGCATTTGCAGAAACTGTTCCTGGAACTCGTCCAATCTTTCATACACACCAGCATCCTCACTTGGGGCGTGATGATATACTTGTCCGCCCTGCGGGGGAAAAGTATGCATAATCGGTCGTGGAGAAGCCATGACAGCAGATCTTGGAATCTCAGCATTCTGTTGTGTGAAACCCATTGCCGTTGCTCTTGGAACTTCAATTTCCAGAGGTTTGTAACCCTCCGGTGGACGTATATCCATGGTGACTTTTGGAGCTTCAGAAGCTGGAGGTATGTACCCTTCTGGAGTAAAGTTATACGGCATGCCCCAAGGTCGATCAGGCGGCATGGTATACTGAGGAATGGGAGTAGAAACGATCTCGGAAACCACAGTCCTTTGTGGTTCTTCTGGCGTTGGTCGATTCTGTGCAACTACCAGGGCTTCTACCATACTATTGAGCCTTTCAACAGTACTTTTGAGAGTATTAATCTCTTCCCTGAGTTCTTCATTCTCTTGCTCAAAGTCTTCCATTCTTTTCTTGCGACTTGAACGAGTGTTGTATGGATGAGACAGCTTGAAAGTCTTGGTTCACCTCCTTCTCCTCCTCTCTTTCTGGAGAAAGGAAAGTGACTATTAGATCCGCGACAATTCTCGTGTCAGTGCGTACGACTAAAGCGATGTATGATATGCAATTAAGTTAATATTTTTCAAGGAAACACCATAATTACGTTATGAAACATCAAACTTTTATTAATTTAAGCGAAAACGCCGTTTTTTACACACTTTGAAAAGGGAAATACAGAGAAACTGAGAGAAAGGACTCTAAAATTTTGACGAAGAGCCGACTTCACGTTCTAACATCTTCTTCTGTTTCTTGAGCTGAGCGTTCTCTGACGTTAGTGTATCGATGATCTAGGAAGCAGGAGGGATATGATGAGAAAGTGACGTTTGTGTCACTTGTCGATCGAGCACTTCAAGTAACTCATCCTTCCTTCTTAGGATGTTCTGAATCTCAACATTTTCCGTGTTGACAATTCGATACTTGTTCCTCCAAGCATTCCTTTCTTGGCATACCTTGTTTAATGCCGCTTGAAGTTTTTCAACATCGGTGGAGAAGAGGTAAATTGGTTCCCTTAGGGGAATAGGCTCTTGATGTTGATATGGCATCCTGAGCTTGAATGCTCTGACGCGTACCCATTGAAGGTAAGGATCCAGGGAGATGCGAAGATGTTTTCCTAACAATCTTCTCCCTTTGCTGTGAACAAGACGCCAGGCTTGGACAATTTCCTTCTTTAGCATGTTGCCATGATCGTCGATGTTCTTGAAGAACAGACCCTCCAATTGGATGTTACTTGGTATATTTTTCATGGGATAGCCGTATTGACGACGGGCTAAAGCTGGATTGTAACTAATTCCTCCCTTAGTTCCAATAAGGGGTATGTTGGGAAAACTTCCGCAACTGAAGATGATCTTGGTTTCGTCGTTGTCAGGACTACACCACTCAATGTCCGTATGAGTGAGAGATATGATTTTCTGTGACCAGTAAAGGCCATCCCTCATATTCCAGAAAGTGCTAGACTTTGGCAGGTGCGAAACGAACCATTCGTATAACAACGGTACGCAGCATGTGATTAATCCTCCTCGCTGCAGGTTTCTTGAATGCACAGAGTGATAAGCATCCGCAAGCAAGGTTGGAACTGGATTTCCAATTAAGAAGATCTTAATTGCGTTGATGTCGACGAAATCGTTAATGTTAGGGAACAAAAACAATCCGTAGATAAGCAAAGCCAAGACTTCCTCAAATGCGCTCATATCTTGGATGCTGACGAAGTACCGAGCTTGATCAAACAGGAATTTGGAAGGCAATCCTTGAATTCCTCCTCTACTCACCATATGAGTTCTGATGTCGACTACGTTCAAAGGAGTAGTTGCAGCGATGATAATGTCGTCAGGATTCTTTTCCAAACCGGAGTACGGATCTTGCGCGTACACGGGTATTCCAATCAGACGAGAGTACTCCTCTAACGTAGGCATGAGCTGATAATCTAAAAAGTGAAGCAGTGATACGTTGGATCGTAAAACTGTACCAAGGTGGGAAGGATCCCATCAGCCATGTTGGTATTGAGCAAAGGCAGAAGTTTTCCATACTTCTCCTTGAAAGCCTGGGGGTTGACCACCAGTTTTCCGAGCTTTCCCAGTTCCTCGACCTGGGGAATCTTGAAGGTGTATTTCCTAGCTCTCTTTCTCCCATAATCCATGGTATAGATCATTAAGTCCTTTCTCCGTTTCTCTCTTTCTATGAAGTTCAAAACGTTCGTTATTTAGTTTCCTTGAAAAACGACTCGAAAAAGACTCTTTTTGCTTTTAGTTGTTTATTAATGAATAATGCATGAATGCATGAATGCACACACAAGAGTTTTTAACAAACATGGCGTTGAAGGGTATAGTGGTCATGAAGTCAAAACGCAAACCTCGCCCCAATGGTAAACTAAGGATAAGGATTTTTATACCTGTAGAACGGGTTCTAGGGGTCTCAGAGTTTTTGCTCAACCTTAAAGATACGTTGATTGGTATCTATAAGAGAGTTTTCTCTGAGTGTAGTATCTGCGTGACAATTACTTTCGTAATCACCGCTCTACGTCCTAACAAAAGGCTTTAAGTGGGGTTAATGTGTTTCTAGGTCCTCCTGGTACAAATCAGTCTCGGAATGCAGTGGCGCAGTTAATCACAACCAGCCAGGCAAATCCCAAGAGTAGAATTGTGAACCAAGATTAGAGGGTCTTCACCGGGAAGACATCCTCCATCCTATCTTATGTTGCACTCAAATCCGGGTATAGGATTTCTCACCACAAGGGGGAATCAAGCCCTTTCCCGATACAGAATAAACAAAATAAACAAATATAAATGCAGCAAACACATGAAATGACACAGAGGTTAGGCAGGACCTCTCTTGTTTGAGGGGGAATTTGGCATCCCTAATTCCTCATTGGGCTGGACCAGCAACAGGTCAACCATTGGTTTGGATGAAAAACCAAGGTTTTTAACACTTATATCCCCAGCAGAGTCGCCATTTTTCTGTGGTGTCGTTTTCTTTTACCTCCCCGTTTCACTTGGGAGGACGGCACGCTATACCCTTCACGCGAAATTTGGAAGGAGAATGCGCCCGTGGTGGGATGAATTTTGTTTCAGTTCTTCCTACGATATCACACAAACTTTCTTATTTGTCCTACGAGTAGGAAAGGGAAAAAAAGATCTCAACTAAACCCTAAGAGTTTGCTAAGTGTGGGGATTTCACCTAGACTAGAAATTCTGGAGTCCAGGGGGTCGGTTATACATAGGGAAGTGTTTAAACACCCTACATATCTGTAGTACTCTACAGGAACCTTCTCTGTGTCTAAAATGTGTTTGTGCTGCTAATGATTATTGGGAAAGTTTCTCCTTTGTGTTAGGAGAAGGAATTGAATTGATTAAAGAGAGACAGACTGACTGACTGACTATTTTTGGTATTTTATTAGCTCGCTGAGGTTCCTTGTGAACCTCATGCCTACATATCCCTAGTGGAAGTCAGAGCTTAATGTAGTTCGGGGAACTAACTAGGGAAATTAATGATTTTTGGGTGCCTTGCTTGAAGCTCAAGGTTGAAGTTTGAATTAAATCTCTGTTTACAGTAAAGAGACATGAAATCATCTTTACAGAGAGGTATTTGTACTATTCTACCACAAACATTTTGAAAGAGTGACAGAATAACTGGATTCATTTCATTCAAGAGGGGGACCTTACTTGTGTGTGCAAGTATGCCAGTCAGATGCCTCTTTAATGAAAGAAAGATGCTCGTCCAAATTAGGGAAAGTGTACAGGTCTGGGGATGTGCCAGAGCATGTCTTTTAGAGTCCTAAATGGGAGACTTTGATTGAAATTTGAAATTGAAATGTTTGTTTGTTTGAATGTGGTAGAGTAGTAAAAATATCTCTCTATAGAGATAAGCTATGTCTATCTACTGTATAAAAGATTTGACCTTAGCTGGCTTGTAGGAGGTCCAAGCTTGAGGCTTTTTGATTGATTGATTATGATTAACTCTGGGAGATGACTCCACTGGGGATTAATTACAGGGTATTTTTGTGTTCTGTACAAAGCCCAGAATTGAGGCTGACTCTATTTGGAGAGTGTTTATTTGATGGATTTTTATTTGGTGTTCTGTACAAAGCCCAGAATTGAGGCTGACTCTACTTAGGGAGACTATATTTGTGTGCCTTGTACAAAGCCCAAGGTTGTGGCTAACTGCTGAGGATAACTGAGTTTTTAAGGCTACGGATGACTCTATTTTGTGTGCCTTGTACAAAGCCCAAGGTTGTGGCTGACTCTTACTGAGGATGGTTATTAATTTGTGCCTTGTATGAAGCCCAAGGTTGTGGCTACTCTAGCTAGGGGAAATATTATTTTCTGCCTTGTACAAAGCCCAAGGTTGTGGCAGACTCTTTTAAATAAATGGAGTATGGATGACTCTATGGGAAAAGATCCTAGATGTTAGGAATCTTTGACATATGAAAGTATGGTTTAAACTGCCTTGTACAAAGCCCAAGGTTGTGGCTACTGAATGATGAAGAACTCACTGGGGGAGACTCTATTATCTGCCTTGTACAATGCCCAAGGTTGAGGCTGACTCTTGACATGGGAGTTTTATTGTTTGGTGCCTTGTATGAAGCCCAAGGTTAAGGCTAACTGTTTTTGTTGGTTTTGACTTTATTGAGGAGATTTTATTTATTAAAAGACTGTTTTTTGATGGAAGCTAACCCTTTCCAGGGATTTTGACTCAGCTGGTGAATTTGTCTGTTAAAAGACTGACTTTATCATGTTTTAGGAGGCTGACCCTTTCCAGGGGTTTTGACTCTTTTGGGGAAATTATCTCCTAAGAGAATGAATCTTTGGTTTTGAAATACTGATGTTGTTGAAATGAAAGAATGATGTTGGAGGCTAACCCTTTCCAGGGATTTTTTGACTGAAATGATAGATTGATTTTAATTGACTTTGGAGGCTAACCCTTTCCAGGGGTTTTTATTAAAATGAAAGAATGTGTTGGAGGCTAACCCTTTCCAGGGATTTTTTTATTAAAATGAAAGAATGTGTTGGAGGCTAACCCTTTCCAGGGATTTTTATTAAAATGAAAGAATGTGTTGGAGGCTAACCCTTTCCAGGGATTTTTTGACTGAAATGATGGCAGAAAGATTATCTAGTGGAGACTTCTTGTTTAAAGCCCAAGATGAAGGCTGACACATGCTGAGCATGATCAAACATGGATCCTAGACTCTGCTAAGGAAAATTGATGAAGATAAGGGTGACAGAGACTGTCCATGTCTCTCATTCCAAAAGGTGTACTCAATATGAAATTGAGACAAACTTAGCTTGTTTAAAGTCTGGTTTAAATTGGAAGAAACTCACCAAGGTGGGCTAAAAGGTGACTAAAGACCTGTTCCTATGTTAATAAGAAACCTGATGGGTCCTTGTATACAAGCTCAAGAGGAAGCTGGAAATGCTTTTAAGAAGCCTGTGGGTCCTTGTACAAAGCCCAAGAGGAGGCTAATCGAGGGTCCTTGTTATAGCACAAGAGAAAGCTATGTAGTTTTGAACTTATTTTGGCTCTAAGCAAATGGGTAAGAGGTTTCACCGGGAATAATTCCTCTTTGGGTGGATGTGTCCTATTTTTTTTGGATTCTAAGGTTTTTGCCAAGATGTTTCACCGGGAATAATTCATCTTGGGGGTTTGAACTACAGATCTCTAATTAGGAAAGAGCCTTCACCAGGAAGACATTCTCAATCCTAGGTCATATTCCTATAATATATATATATAGTTTAACTGTCCTAGGGTTTATACTCAAACGTAGTTCTAAACTAATATATATATGCACAGTTTATATTTGACAGTAATTTAAATAAAGACTGTAAATTGAAAGCTTGTAAAGCCTAACCTGGATGGAGTGGAGGCCTTTGAAGAAGTATGTACAGAGCCTCAACAGTATTTTTGTTGTTTTGTTGATATTAGTTGAATACTTATATGATAAACAGTTAATGGTTTTTGAAAACAGAAGAAGTGAAGATGGAAAAAGGTCACATAGGTATCTGAAGAGTTTCACCGGGAATAATGCCCTTCAAATACCAGAAGAATGTTTTGAAAACAGAAAGAAGATTTTGAAAATACAGTTTTGAAAACAAGCTAAGAAGAGAAGGTGTTTGGGACTTACACTCTATTAGAGGCCTAGTACTTTACAGTACTGGTTACAAAAGCAGTTTTGAAAATGATTTGAAATGATATAAGGTTTTGTTGTTTGAAAACCTTAATCATTTGATTTAAACGGAGGTTGAAAACAGTTTTGAAAATTGCAAGAAAGGTCAATTTAATTAAGGTAAAGAATAAAGATCTATGCCTAATTAAGACCTAAACAATTAGGGTTTTATCATAAATTTATTTTCAAAATAATTAGGTTAAAACAAAAAATGAAAATATATATTTAAAGTTTTTAAGAAAACACTTTAAAACATACTATGTTAAACCTAATTAAAACACATGAAATAAAATAAATAATATTTTTTATGATTTTTTGGTTATTCACAAAATAGATATATTAAATAAAAAGTGTGTGAAAAATGAAGTGAAAATGATTTAATTTGATAGGTTAAATAATCATGTGAAGTTGTGAAGAGAATAGGTGTGAAAAGTGATAAAAAAATTAGAAATGTCTCCACCAAGGCTTGAACTTACGCCTTTTAGGTCACACACCCAAAACAACACCACTGAGCCAACGCGCGCATGGTGATAGCAACTCTCACTCATTTGGTTATGTTTCAAAACAAGTGATAAATCATTGAAAAATAAAAGAATCAAAAAGTCTGGGGCGAGGGGGATTCGAACCCCAGACTTGAGGCATGAGGAGACTAAGGGCGTATAGGAGGCCACTAGGGCAAACGATGAATTCGTTTGTAAAACGCATATCATTCAAAATAAAATAAACTTTGTTCAGAGATTTAAAAAAATGGCGCCACCCTCCATCTTCGTCTTCAACCTCAAGCTCCAACATTTTTGAAATTTTGATTCTCTCAAACCTCAACCAATGGCCCAGGTGTAAACATGAAACTTGTTCTAAATTCACTCACGATTCTAAATATGTAACTAATATATATTTATATTAACTACATCTAACTAATTTACCAGAAATCGTGAAGAACCCTAAAATTAAAAAATCAAATTAAATGACTATACTGAAAGATAAATGAATGATTATAGAGGGTTTTCAATCCTCTGATGATGCTGAACAAGATAGAATCGAGCTATTTCTTAAAGCATGCTTAAATTAAAGAGGTGGAGTTCAGAAACTTACCTCTGAAAATGGAGGTCGTGAGGACGATAGAGAGCAACTGGGCTTGTATGAATGATCCCAAAAGCTTCCTTGTGACTCAGTGATGCTAACTGAATGCTTGTTGTAACCTCAATCCTCCTAAATTGTTCTATGGACCTCCCTCGATTTGAGCTTCAAGTGAACATGGAGAGTGATGATTCTTGAGTTACAGATGAGCTGCAGCCATCTGAACAGCTTCACTACCTCCTATGGAACGTGCCTGGATGCTTGGCTTGATTGGAAACCTTCTGAATTGCGCTATGGACCTCCAACTGCAACTGCTCCAAAGTGAGAGCAACAATGGTGTTCCTCTCCTTACAGAAGTGATCCAGGTGCTTGGATCACCTCAAATGACCTCCCTTGAGATGTTAGAATGCTTACTTTCCAAAGATAAGCTCTGGTTTGAAGAAAACGATTCTTCTTGCCAAAGAACTTTGAAAAACAATAAGCATGAGAAGAGAAAGAGAAAGCAAGGAATATGGTTGCTTTGGTGTGTTTTCTGAATGAGAAAGAGGCCTCTATTTATAGGCAATTGGCTCAGAGCAATTGAACATAGTAAGCTTGCTTAGTGTAGTGAGTTTGGTTTCTTAGCCAAGAAGAAAATTTGAAAAGATCCTAAATGCAATGATGCATTTTCGGGCTAGCTTCCCCAACCATTGATCTTGTATGATCTAAGGGAACATTTTTGATTCAGAGGAGAGTTCTAATTGGCTTAGAACAAGATTCCTTGATGATTCATCATTTGCCATAAATTCAAAAATGCAATCATTACATAATCACATGCCTTTGTTTTTGGGAATCTTCTCTAATCCTTATGCAATGATGAATTTGGATGTGTGGTATGGTTTCAGATGTATTAGAGGTCGTGTAGCATCACTTAGTGAAGCAAAATGCACAAAATTGCAAAGTTCCAAATTGTACATGACCTATAATTTCACTTCATGAGGCCAACTTTGAACAAGCATAACTCTTAGCTCAAAATGAATTTGGAGAAGGTTGAACACAATTTGGAAAGCCCTAAACATCTACTTCAAATCATTAGTTTGGAGTTTCTTCAAAATCCTTTGGCAAATTTGTGAAAAATGAGGCCAAAGTTGGAAGGAAACTAGGTTAAAATACTTAGAAAAATTTCTAAGTGTTTATGACCTAAAACTCCAAAATTTCCAAAACTCTTAAATGATTGATCTTTTGAAAAAAGTTCCTTTGTAAGATGTTGTTTTATTTTGCAAGATCTACAACTTTCATGTTGGAAGTTTTTTGAGTTGTGTAGGTGAAATTTTGAGTTCTCACCATGCCTCAAAAAACCCTAATTCCCGACTTTTCGCTCCTTGATGAATTTCTTGGAATTTCTTTGGTCAAATGACTTTAATATCAATATAGTGATGATATTGATCCTTGAAAGCCATGGTTTGACCAAAAATCTCAAAAGTCAATGGTGATCCCATACAGTTGACTTTTTCCAGATAAGGTGAGATTTTGGACTTTTGTGTAGAATCAAGATCTTTTCCTCAAATGAATGATGTAAATGGATTATATTGAGGTAGTAGAGACTCTTGAATCATGTCTTGAGTTTTGGATTCATGTCCTGATTAAAAAGTCAACTATCTTGGGGAATTAGGTCAAAAACCCTAATTGTCGACCAGAGGACAATGATGACTGTAGACTTTGAATTGAGGTGTAATGTCCAGTGGATCTTGTCATATGAGTTATTTGAAGATGGTTGATGTCTTTGAATGGTCCCCTAGGGCTTTTTAGGGTTTCCCAAAGGTGATCCCTGATTTTAGTCCTTGATAGGCTCAAAAAACCCTAGTCTGGTGAATTGAGTAACTCTGTACTTAGATGACTGGGTGTCTAATCAATCATAGGTGAAATAATGAAGCTCTTGAGTCTTAGAGACTAATCCTTCTATTGATTGATCCTTTGCCTGAGTTTTGAACACCCTTGATTGAATGTCAGACTGCTCTGGGTACTTACTTTGACTTGATGAAAATCCTGAAGATATGTCATCTCAGGGGGGGGTCAAAAATTAGGGTATGACACCTCCCACATGGGAACCGGTTCCCACGAACCCAGTAGCTGAAAAACATGATTTTTAATACTTTTATGCATCCCAAACACATACCAACTCATACCATTACGAAATTGATCATCGATAATATCAAAATACTCCAAATACATGATTCTAATGCACAAACAACATACCACAACACCATGTAACAATACTACATCATCAATTGCAGTCAATTCATCAAATCATACATGTCAGTGTTGGTATTTTACAAAACCTAACATCCCAAATAGAGATTCTAAACCCTTAATTCAATCCTATCATCATCAAAATCATAATACTACATAATTAGAGTAATCACCCCTTACCTTAGCCAAATTCTTCATTTTGGTCTTCTTCCTCTTTGGTTCCTCTTTACGTTCTTCAGCTCTTCTCTTCAACTTCTCATTTTTCACGTTCTGACTCTTTTTTCCATATTTCCCTTATTTTATGAAAACATAAAATAGTTAGTAATGGGCTTACTCACTTAGCACCCCCATACTACTAACCTCACCATCCGGCCCAATGGCTCTTAATCTATAATTCTACAATAATTCAACCAAATACCAAAATAATTCTAATTAATAATTTAATTTCCAATTAAATTAAAATTAGAAAATATGGGGTGTTACATTACATGTTATATGAATTATGAAAGTACTTGATCCTCAATGACATAAGTATGCATGCTGGGTTTCTATGTTGTTTTACCTGTAAAACCATGTTAAGGATGATCATGCCAAACCTGGATCAGTTTGGATTGAGAATGGATTGTATTGGAACTGGTTTAATGTAGGAAATATGGTATTTTTAGCTTTGGTTCAGTGAGCAATCGATTGTTGTAGTGGTGCAATCGATTGCTCCTTGTGTGAAATGTGTTATTTTGCTTTTGTCAAGCATTACAATCGATTGTTGTAGGAGTGCAATCGATTTCTCACTATGAAAAATGGAATTTTTTATGTTCTTCTTCAGGTGCAATCGATTGCAGGGATGTGCAAATCGATTTACACTTGACTAAGAGTGGCCTTTTATTGTTTCAACCATAACTTGAGTTTTACAACTCGAAATGGAGTCTGGTCGGAAGCATTGGAAAGGTCTTTTAATGCTCCTTATGAATATTCTTAAATATCATGATTTTAGTTTAGTTATGGAATATGGTAAGTGGATTCTTAATTGTACGATGTGATCATTTTTATGCAACTATTGAGAAATCAACATGTTTAATGCTATATTGGCAATTTAGTCCATGTATTAATTCCACTATGTGTTAGGCAACGTAAATTGAGTGGAGAGAGAGTTAAAGCTTGAGAAGCTAGCCACGTGCACTAAAAGACATTGAGGTCTTGTAGCTTTTTGAAGCTAACCATGTGAACCAAGAGACGAGGAGGTCTTATAACTTGGTATAACTTGTGTACACCAATTAATAAAACATGACTTTGGTAAGGTAAACCTTAGGATACCTAAGTAAGAGTAATGAATCGAAGTTGACCGCTATTTTCCTTTCCTTAAAACGGGTACTTCTGAAGTTCTATAATCTAATGGTGTAGTAAGTGTGGGACAAGGGGTTAGAGAACAATCAAGAGGATAGTAACTGCTCACTGATCCTAGTTAATTTGAGAGTGAGCAAGTTACATATATGTCGACTATTTCTTGCGGAATAAATTCCAAGAATTCCCCTTTGCCACATATATTTCAGGTTATTTCTCAAGCATGAGTCTCGGGAATGGATATTGCTCTATAGTTCAAGAGCTATTCTTCGGGGATGAACTTCCAAATATGTGTATCATTACCTTTTCCTTTGTAATTTCCCATACAAGTGAATATCGTTGTAAGACTCGGGCCCTGGGATATTGGAGGAGTTGAATCGTAATGGAGATTCAATGTTGATTCCATGGTTCTCTATCGACCGTGCTCGTTACTTACCATGTAGATTTAAAGAGTGTGATTTGGGGCTTGTTTCCGAGAGCAGATAGGAAGGTAAACCCGGAAGACCAGATCTTGAGGATAGCTACCGAGAGAAGGCTGGTAGGTAAACTCGAAAGAACTATTCTGGAGGAAACATGTACCTAATATCAGGTTGCGTGATATGTGATTAGAGTATCTAATTGGGTGGTCAAGGGACACTCAATCGTGATGCTACGAGTTTATAGGTTTTCTTATACTAGATAGTGAGGAAACCTTAGGATCAATGATGGATCTGTTGATGATGCATGAACCCTATAGAGCCGAGAGGACCCATAGGATACGGGAACTCACTGAGATTTAGTAATATCACCCTATTCATCTTATTTTTTCAGGTACTATGTAAGATTGAGGTTTTGCTAGCAGCTTGGACTATGAGCTATATGGTTGAAGGATGTGGAGACGTACCTGATCTTCTCTTCTGCAGTGTATTATTATTCTATAGAAATACTTATTGTATTTGTAACGCCCCGAATTTAATTAGTTATTTAATTAAATTAGTTAAGGAATTATTTTATTGGAATGGTCGAAGTTGAGATTCATCAGTATTATTTTAAGAGGCGTATTAGATTGATTCGTCGTTTGGAGTTTTGAGTTTAAGTTGGATTAATTAGTCAGTTAACCGGAGAATAGATATTAGAAATAATATTAGTTATATTTTTATTCTTACTTATTTTGTGGCGTGTTTGTGTATTATTTGGCATGATATGATATTATTATTAGTTTAGTAATTAGCTATAATATAATAATATGGTTAATTAGTTAATTGGGCCAAGTATGTGATTAGTAATTGGGAGGGTGTGTAGTAAGCCCATTAGCAATATTAAGGATTAGTATGAGATTAATAAAATAAAGAAAATAGAAGGAATATTAGGTTTTTGGCTAAGTTGTGAAGAATGTAGAAAACAGAGAAGAGTCAAGGGCAAGAGAGGATAAAGACTTTCCACCATTGTTGAAGGATCAAAGCTTCAATCCAAGGTAAGGGGGGAGAATGGGTTCTTTAAATGGTGATTAAAACATGAGAGGGTAGTGAGGGTTCCTTCCCCTCTATAGGATTGAATTAGAATTGATTTGTGTATAATCTTCTCTTGGTTTGATGTTTGATTGATGAATGTTATTGATTTTGTGTGTGACTGAGATTATCTCTGGTTGAGTCTATGTGAAATTCCGGTTTGATTGTTGATTTGATTATGCATATTGTGTCAGTTGAGTTATTGTCGTATTCATCCACGGAGATTGAATTTGGAATATAAATGTCCAGAGTGATGAGTAGAAATTGAGTGGTTGTCATGTAAAAATGAATGTAGAATAATGTACTAATGAATCTAGAAGAAAGGCATGAGAAAGTTAGGTTTTAATGTGTAAAACTGGCATAGGATAATAGATTGATGAAATTGGATGAATGCCATATGTTAATGTGTGAAAAGATGGTGTTTTAGACTTAAAATCGTAGCCTGTTATGAGTGAAAATGAGTGGAAAACGGACTGGTGCGAAACTGCATATTTTTGGAGAAATACTGGTGTTTTGCGTATGAGAATTGGTCATACTCGTATGGGAAATTTCAGTGTAAAATTAGTTCTGTTGATACGCGTATGGGATGGCTGATATGCCTATGAGTTTGGGTGATACTCGTATGGGAGGTGCCATACTCGTATGGCTGCTGTGTGTTAAAATTCTGTTTTGTGATTTTCTTCGAAAGTTCAATGATGCGTAACTTTTGATCCGTAACTCCGTTTTTAGTGCCGTTTCGAGTATGATGAACCTTATGAGATAACCTATGTGTAAATGATGAAATGAGGTGTAATTTTCAATTAATTTTGAATCATGATTTTATTTCTTGACGAATGATGTATTGTACATATATGTTATAATGATGAACTAGTAAGCCGTTAAATAAGTTTTGGTAACTGAATTATGTTGTTTGTTGACTAACGGTGTTTTTGTGATACGTTGTTGATTTATGATATCGTTGATTTGTTGATATGAGCTGTAGGCCGATGGCCAGAGTTGATTGGTTTGAGTTGATTCGTCCTGATGTATGGACATTTTGAGTTGTAGGTCATATGACCAATGTCGATGTTGTTGAAGGCTTATGCCTTGTATGATATGATTGTTGTTGATTGTGCGTCCATGTTGCATACATACATTGATGAGGGCTCATGCTTTGTTGCGGAAGGCTTAGGCCTTGTTGTTGAGGGCTTATGCTCCGATGCTGAAGGCTTATGCTTTGTTGTTGCCTTTTATCTGGCATTATGATGGGGGCTTATGCTCCGTTGGTACCACATGCATATAGTTGTCGTTGGTCGCATTGCATTTCATATATTTGAATGTCGATATTGTGATTAGTATTGTTGATGTGGTTGTATGTGAGAATTGTTGTGTGAAATATATAACTTTTTATATGTGTGAATACTACTCCTTAGCATGTGATATTCACCGTATATTTATTGAATTTAATTCTCACCCCTTTTCTGTTGTTGTGTCTGTGCTTCTTCGGGAGTACAGATATTCAGGTACCTGAGTAGTGCTTGGATGTTGAGTGTTGCTTGATCGAGTCTTAGGAGTCGCTCTGATACGTAACACGGGATTGGGAATTTGTTATGTTTTACCTTGTTTAACTTGTTACGTATCTTACCTTTATATTTTGTTGGACCACGAATTTTTGTGGAGGATATTGCTATTTTACGCCGTAGTGCTATGAAACTGAATATTTGATATTTCCGCTGTGTAAGCAATTCTTTTATAATAAATGAAGTAATAAAATGAACTTAAGTGTTATGAGTTTTTGGAATATGTGACATCCTACTGGTATACTCTGATATAAACTGTGTATTTTTATTATATATATCTAAGTTGGGAAAGTGGGGTGTTACAGTATTCATTTCCAAGACATTATTGAAATGTATACAGTTTATTTCATTATTTATGACTTTTGTATGTACTCAATACCAATTATTAATATTTAACTGATATGATTCTAGACGCATATTGGTAGGATGTTACAGTTAGGACATTTATGTCATATAGTTTTACAAACTGTTGCTAAAAATTTCCCTTTCATTTCATGTAAAAACACATATTCTCCTTGTGATTATATTCACTTTGCTAAATAAAGATAGCTCCCTTTTCCTAATAACATGACTTATTCTATTGATGTTTTCGAAATTCTACATGCTAATTTGTGGGGTCCCTTTTCCACCATTTCTACATTAGGACACAAATATTTCCTAAAATAGGTAGATGACTTCTCTAGATATACCTGGTCAATTTTCCTCAAAACTAAGGACCAAACCAAAGATAGCCTTATACAATTTGTAGCTTATGTTGGAAAACAATTTCAAAAATCCTTAAAATGCTTAAGGTCTGATAATGGCACAGAGTTCCATGTAAGAACAAGATTTGGTTCTGCATCTGGCCTTATGTTTTGATGATAACATTACATGATATCTTAGAGAAGAACTTAGTACTCTAATGGTTTCTGTCTAGTGTGTAGATTTTTCTAATAGGTTATGACTCTGAAGAAAAGTCGTGTGATGTCATCAAGTTCTGAATTCAACATACTCTGCATCTGGAAGAAACCAGCGTGTTTACAAAGATTTAGTCAAGTTCTATGCTTCTATAACAACAGTTCTGATGAACATTAGTGATAGAGCTTTTGATCGTGACTCTCATGAAATAGCTTCTAGGGACTCCCCTAGCTCTGAGATTTTGTTGTCCAAGTTATGAAGATTCTAAAGACAAGGTTCTAGAAGAACGAGTTCTGAAGATTTTGAAGACGAAGCTTTTGAAGACCAAGTGCTGAAGAATCTGAAGACAACGTTCTAGATGAACAAGTTTTGAAGACTATGAATACTTAGGCTCTGAAGATTCAAAGACCAAGTGCTGAAGACTCTGAAGACAAGGTTCTGTAACGCCTCGAATAATTCGATGAATTGTTTAATTTATTATTTTTGAAATAGTGGATGAATTATGAAGCGAATGTGAAATATTGGACTTTAAATTATATTATTGGAATTAACTATTTAATTACCGTTGGTGAAATAATGAAGTAGTTATTTAGTTGGGATTGTTTCGGTGGTTGATAGTAGAAATGTGGAGGTGTAAGTCAAGCCCAATTGAAATTGTGGAGTTAATACCAAAAGAAATAATAAAGGTGTGAGGTTTAGTTATAGTAGAAATTAGGTTAATTAGAAGTGGCAGAGAAGTGAAAGAATTAGAGAACGTGGTGGCCGTGAGAAAGTGCAGAGAAAGAGGAAAAAGAAATAGGCGAAGGCTGGAAGCTAGGAAATTTGACCGGAAATTATAGAGCGGTCTCCAATTCAAGGTAAGGGTGGGGTTCAAACTCTATAACCGGGATTATGATGAATGATATGTGGAATTTTAGGTGTTGAAATTTCTACTGTGTTTGATGTTGTTGTTGTATGTGTTAATGTTTGTTGTGATGTTGTTCTGAAATCGATGAAGAAATTGATGATGTTCTCTCAATGAAATGTTGTTGCAAAATTTATTCGCGTCGATTATACCTGAATTAATATTCTCGAAATACTAGAGGTTATGTAAATGAATCGATGAACATTATGACTGAAACCGAATTTTGAAATTAGTAGAAGAATAAGGGATTCTAGGAAGAAGAACTTTGTGGCGGGGGCCACCAAGCTAAGGGGTGGGTGCCCCATATGCTTGGGGTGGGCACCCCATATGTTAATTTAAAAGGGGGATGGGCGCCCCATATATGCTTTAGGAGACTACCACTTTTTTGTTCCTCCTTTAAATTCCATTAGCCTAGTTTGAATAATAGGTAACAGACCATATCTTAGTAGCTATTTTAGTTTGACTTAGAAATTGAACATTGAGTTTTATTTCAGTAATAATAATTTGATAACAGACTCAGTTAAAATAGCATAAGTATATGTACATCTTAGCTGGTAGCAGAGTTTGGAGTTTTAGTAGAAAAACCTTGGTTAGTAGCAGGAGCTTTTGATGATAGTAGGAATAATTGACAGAGTTCAGTGGTGATAAAGGACAGAGTAAGTATTAATTGGCAGAGGTAGTGTAACAGTAGCAAAAAATTGGTTTAACAGCAGAAGCATTTTGGGTGACAGTAGAATAATGACCGATAATTGATGTTGATAGCAGAACTAAATTATAATGGTAGAGAACTATTAGCAGTAATAGGAAATTGATGAAAACAGTACCGAATAGGAGTGTTAGTAATTTTAACCGATAAAATTAATTAACCGGTTTGCGTCGAAAACTGTCCGAATAATTATGGAAAGCGTGTAGGTTATTTTGCTTGAATTGTATGTTGAATATTTGTTGAAAAATGTAAACTTGCAGGAGATGTGAATTTAGTTGAATTGCCTCTAATTATTGGCAAGATAAAGTAGTAGGCTTTATGGCCAATATTTATTTGTCGTTGAATTTTCGTTGAATTAATTGTGTTTATTTATGGTTGTTAATTTGTTGTTGATATGTTGTCGTTGGTATGTTGCTGTTGAGTTGTTGTTGTCAATATGTTGTGCTGTTACTATTGAAATGATACTATGACGAAGATGAAACAATTATAATGATAAACTTGTGACGAATGTGATGTTAATGATTTGGCTCTATTTATTGGAAGTATATAAGTTGGAGGTTTTGCCTCGATGATATTAAGTTGTTGTTGTTGTTGAAGTTGCATTTCGTGAGTCGCATTTCATCGAGTCACACACCTTCATATTTGCGATGGCCTGGATTGGCAACCTGCGATGAAGGCTTATGCCTGGTTGATGCCTTTATTAATTGACAGTTATTAAGTTGGGAGTTCCGCTCCATTTTTAAGTTCGGAGTTCTGCTCCAATGGTACCACATGTATGTGCATTGTCGTGAGTTGCATATTTGAGTTGTTGTGTTAATAAGTTGTGAAGATTGTAGTAATTGTTTGTATGAAGTGGTGATTTTATATACTCGATTTCTAATATATTGTTTATCATACACTTTTTTATATAATTCGATATCTCACCCCTTCTGTTTGAATGTTACCCATATGTTGGTAACGTGCCAGTATATAAGAATGAAGACTAGTTAGCTTCGATAGTTTGAGTCAGTGATGTCGCTCTGATATGTAACACTCGGGGAATGGATGATAGTTGTTTAGTTGTTGCCTTTGTTTTATGTTGCTGAATTTTTAAGTTGAATATTAAGAAGTACCACGATGTTTCAAGTTGTTTTAGTTAAACAGGATGATATGTTATTTAAAATTGAGTATTGTGATTCCGCTGCGTAAGTAATAAAAAGTTTTTTGGTTTCAAAGACTAAAGTATGTTGTTATCGGTTCATCCGAATGTGATGTGTTATGTATCTGTTTTAATTGTGATTAATTGTCGTTGTTTAAGTTGAAGGTGTAGCATCCCATATGTTGTTTAAATTTTACAATTCAAATTTTTATAATTCTCGCCAGGTAGAAATGGGGTGTTACAGGTTCTGTTTGAACAAGTTTTGAAGACTCTAATGACTTAGGTTCTGGTGACTTAATTTTTGGTCCTTCTAACCATGCTTCAACATCTACTATCAAAAGCCTCTGTAGATTAGAAGATAAAGATCAAATTTGGTTTATGTGAGGAAATAGTATGAAGTACATATGTTTCCATTACCCGGATAGGGTGGCGCAAGGATGGTACTACTATACTATGTTGTCGATCACTCCCTCACTAACCGTTGGAACAAAACAGCTGGAATTGAGTATTCCGATTCTACCCTCCAACGGATTTATTTTTGGGCCATAGCAAGGACGATTGGTGAACTGCCCAAACAAATCCTCGTTTCCCCCCTCTCTCTCTCTCTTGCTATCTCGTTACTTCTCTATTTTACGTTTAATCGCAAATTGTTAAATTCATTGACTGAGCATTGATACGTATAGAAAAATTCTTTGTGTCAAACTTTAAATTCATTTGCTGATTAGATTACAATTCTTAGAATTTCTATTGAGTTTTCATATCAACAAAGTCGAAAGAAAAGTCTGAAATATCAAAATGCACACCAAGTGTTCGATAATTTAGATATTCATATTTTGTATATTAATTGATTTCATTAGAAAAGGTTATCATTGTGGTTATAGTAAAATGATTGATTGAGAAAATACTGTATTGTATTTTTATCATTGTCTTCATATAATATTTGCTTTCTTACGCATATCCGAGGTTCCAATAATTGGTTCGGGTTAGACGACTTTATTTGATCTAGGATCTCACTTCCGCTTGCCATAGTTTTTGCACATTTCTAAAATAGTTTTAAAAATTGAATTTTTAAATTGGGGATCTATTCACCCCCTCTAGATAAGTTATCGTTGTCTAACAACTGTGTCATCAAGTCACTGCTATAAATAAGACCAAATTAGGTATGAGGTAAGCTTGCACATGTTGAGCTTGACATTGCCCATGTTGGGTTTGAGCTTGCTGGTTTTATTTTGAATACTCTTTAGAGGCGTAGCAAGTTCTTATCCTAAAGGTCCCAGATCAGCTGGTACCAATTGAATTTGGACCGTTATAGATATACTATTATTGTACTCATTTGGTAGATCACAAATTTTTACCCTTACTATAGACTTATGGGTTGTTGCACTGACTAAGTTGAAATTCTAACTCCATTCTCTTTTTATACGGTAGTGATCATGAATGAGACGTGTGTAATCTTATTCACTTGTAAAATAGCTAAGAAAATAAATTTTTTTCCAAATCTATAAGACTAATGACTCATTTTCTCACCCCAAATGTATTTCAATTGAGTCTTCAAATCTTTGCAGCCAAATTGTTACCCCAAAAGTTTAACAATAATCCTTTTCCCCCAAGGGACGATGATTCTTGAATCTTCTCTCGAAGATAGAGGCAAAACAATCATACGTTTAGGTTTATTTCTATTATCAAGGTCCTCGTTCTTCTGATTTTGGTGTTAATTTATATTTGCATTTTTCTAGTATGTAGAGTAACTTATAGTTAAAAATCACTCATGAATAATTCAAACTTATATGAGAAGGGGATATGGTAGAAAATTAATATATTACAAAAATCACAACAACAATTTATTATTGAACCACATGAAATTCAAAATAAAACAACTATGTATTTAAGTAAATAACCAATACATTTTATTTATTAACAAAACTAATGAGTAAGTAGATAAGGTTGATTGCATAAGGTGATTGAAGAACTTATCAAGTTTTCAAACTAATTGTTGTCATACCAAGTCTGCCCTTGAAGATAATCAACGATGCTCTTATCAACTTGAAAAGCTTTAGTAAGAACCTCATCAGAAATAAGAGGATTTGATTTAAACAAAGCATTTGCAATAGTGATAACTCCTGGATTTTGACTGCTAAGTGCAGCGATGGCAACGGCGTTGCCATATCCCACATTTAGTTGAAAGTGAATTAGACCGATTGGAAACACAAACACATCACCCTTGTTGAGAACTTTGGTGAAAAGCCGATTTTTATCTTGGTTGGAAGTGACAAATCCAACATAAACTGTTCCTTCGAGAACTGTAAGAATCTCTGTCCCTCGAGGGTGAATGTGTGGTGGATTTAATCCTTTAGGTGCAAAATCAATGCGAGCTAAAGATATTCCAAGTGTGTTTAGTCCAAGTAGTTGGTCTACAAATACTGGAGTCACTTGAGAGCCCAATGCATTTACGGGATTTGCAGGGTCAATATGTTTGAAGAAATCTTCAGCTTTAACTAGCGCAGGATCTTTACAGAACTTTCCATTCACAAATACTACAAATTGTCAAAACATAAGTGTATTAGATTAAAAATAAGTAAATAATATTAATTCTTAACTAAAGCCAATGAAACAAGAAAAAAACTCCAAATTTAAATAATAAGATTTGGGAGGAAGATATACATACCACCATCTTTAGGGTCTTTGATTGCAACACAAAAGTCTTGGAGAGGGCTTGGGTCATAAGCAAAGGAAACTGATACCAAAGCCAAGATGCTAACAAGGAAGTAAAGAACTTTCATTTTGCTACTCACTACTACTCTTCAATGATTCTTGTTATTATTTGCTTGTGAGAATTGAGTTATGTTGCATGCATAGCTTTCTATTTATAAGGTAGAAATATTGAAGTGGTTTGCATTTGATCTTTACAGTAATTAATTTTCTATTAAAGAATGAACCATTCTTTAGCAACTACCGTGCTCAATCTCCCCCATCAAAGTCAATCAAATTTTAAAATAGAAAGCTTTTGGCTAAAACAAGTTAAGATTTAGACTTTGTCTTATTTCTGGGTATTTAATTATCACTAGTTGTTTTTGAATAAAGATGAAAGTTGAATTGGTTTGCAATTGATCCTTACTGTTATAATTTTGTATTAGATGATGAATCATTCTTTCATAAATAGTATGTGTGCTTAATTGCCTCACCAAAGTCAATCAAATTTTAAGGCATTACTTTGTCTACTTGACATTTGATTTAGTACATGTTCTTGTAATGGTAGTTTTATTTTGAAGTATTCTTGGAAAAATCAAATTAAATTCAGTAAAGGTTTCGTCTTAGTCTGGAGACTTAATTTTTGAGTTATTTGGTCACAATCATAGCATCACGCTAATATATGCTCACAAGGCAAAATAGAAATACCATTTCAAAATAACTTTGCCAATAAATAATTAACTTGGCTTTCACTGCAATCCAAAATTGGAAAAATAGATAATAATAATAATAATAATAATAATAATAATAATAATAATAATAATAATAATAATAATAATAATAATAATAATAATAATAATAATAATAATAATAATAATAATAATAATAATAATAATAATAATAATAATAATAATAATAATAATAATAACAATAATAATAACAATAATAATAACAATAATAATAATAACAATAATAATAATAATAATAATAATAATAATAATAATAATAATAATAATAATAATAATAATAATAATAATAATAATAATAATAATAATAATAATAATAATAATAATAATAATAATAATAATAATAATAATAATAATAATAATAATAATAATAATAATAATAATAATAATAATAATAATAATAATAATAATAATAATAATAATAATAATAATAATAATAATAATAATAATAATAATAATAATAATAATAATAATAATAATAATAATAATAATAATAATAATAATAATAATAATAATAATAATAATAATAATAATAATAATAATAATAATAATAATAATAATAATAATAATAATAATAATAATAATAATAATAATAATAATAATAATAATAATAATAATAATAATAATAATAATAATAATAATAATAATAATAATAATAATAATAATAATAATAATAATAATAATAATAATAATAATAATAATAATAATAATAATAATAATAATAATAATAATAATAATAATAATAATAATAATAATAATAATAATAATAATAATAATAATAATAATAATAATAATAATAATAATAATAATAATAATAATAATAATAATAATAATAATAATAATAATAATAATAATAATAATAATAATAATAATAATAATAATAATAATAATAATAATAATAATAATAATAATAATAATAATAATAATAATAATAATAATAATAATAATAATAATAATAATAATAATAATAATAATAATAATAATAATAATAATAATAATAATAATAATAATAATAATAATAATAATAATAATAATAATAATAATAATAATAATAATAATAATAATAATAATAATAATAATAATAATAATAATAATAATAATAATAATAATAATAATAATAATAATAATAATAATAATAATAATAATAATAATAATAATAATAATAATAATAAATAATAATAATAATAATAATAATAATAATAATAATAATAATAATAATAATAATAATAATAATAATAATAATAATAATAATAAATAATAATAATAATAATAATAATAATAATAATAATAATAATAATAATAATAATAATAATAATAATAATAATAATAATAATAATAATAATAATAATAATAATAATAATAATAATAATAATAATAATAATAATAATAATAATAATAATAATAATAATAATAATAATAATAATAATAATAATAATAATAATAATAATAATAATAATAATAATAATAATAATAATAATAATAATAATAATAATAATAATAATAATAATAATAATAATAATAATAATAACAAAAACATCCCACGCTAATTAATAGTAAATAAGTTTGTTTAAAATTTTTTCTCTGACTTTTGTTCTAGCAATGACAATTATTTGAAGCCCTTTACAACATAATTGTAATCTAAGCGTGACATTTATTTTAGATTATAATATGAATATATTTTTTATCCATTTTCGAATAACATCAATGTAGCTTCTTTAAATTATTCTTCCAACATCTTCTAAAAAAAAGAAATAGGACGTCTTTTGAAGTATTTATGAACCTTCTTGATGTTGTTCTAATAATAAATACTTTAATTAATTTTGCTACTTAGTGTTTATGTTAATAACATATGGTGCATCGCTTATTAAAAAAAAACATATGGTGCATCTAAATTAGTATATATCATTGTGAATGATAGGAAGACTCCTATTAAAACTATTAAATTAGGTTTCAACAATAAAAGATAAAAACATTAAAATTAAACTAAAAAAATAGAGATAAAAATAACTTTGATTTCTTTGATTCATTTCAAATGTCTCTATGAGACTACATTATATAACATTCTTAATGGATAATAATAACATAAAAGCCCAAACACTACTAAAGGCCCAATAACCATACTAATAATATAAGTTTTGTTATTACCCTTCTAACAATAACAATACTACTAATATAAATTATATAATACCCTTCTATCATTGCCGCGGGGTTCACTTGATCCTTGTCCTCAAGGTTCTAAGATAAAACTAATGATGCTAATTTTTGCAACCAATTCATTAATCTTTTCATGGCAATACTCTATGTTGTCCATTTTTTTTTCTTTCCAATAATTCCAAGACAGCTAGTCTCGTTGGTTGGTCTTGTACCTCTTAGTTTAGCGCAGTTGTTTTTGAACCTACATATATTGCTTCGGCACAGGCAAGCTTCTTCCATAAGAAGAATAATGAAACAAGTGAAATCCAATAGCAGGTATTAAAACACGCCCACAACCTTGCACTGCTTGTTGTGATGTTTCCCATTGATAACTCGCCAAGTTCATTGAACGTTGCTTTGCTAACTGTTTGTTTCTTACCACCACCATTCGTTAAAGCAACAAGTAGAAGAACCGGTATCAGAATAATGCCAGCTAATATTAGAATAATGAATACATAGCTGCAATCCACTAGCATAGCCTGATAAACTATAGAGCTGCAAGACACAAAATCAATATCTCCAACCCCTAGTGCATCCCGAACAAATCCTTGGTTCAGGAACTTTTCCTTGTTCGAAAAATCATAGCAAAGAATCCCTCCACACTTCTTTCTGATGTCGTAGTAATTGATATGTGTAGCATGTGACATGATGGGAATGAATATAGTATTACAAACAAAATATGAAGTTGTGCACGAGATTTTTCCATCGGTACCGCATAGTTTGATTGCCAATTCGCGGGCTGGAACCAACACTTTGTTGATGCTGTCATAGTCAGGCTGTTCAATTATGCCCATGTCAAGTACATAATCAACATAAGCTTTATAATGAATTCCAAAATTAGTGAACCCATTAACAATGGCAAATCCCTTCGAGTTTATATGAATTATTTCTTTAGCTTTGCTTCCCTTGTGGACACGAGCAGTAAAAACCAGAACATAATGCCCAGCATATGATTCACCCGTTAAAAAAATATCATGTGTAACATATTCAGGATGTGCAGCAAAAATTGCCTTGTCCCAATCATATTCGTTCCATGTAAGGGACATGTTGTCGGCAATTTCGAAAGGGCCATTTTCATAAAACACTGCCAATTCACTGCTGCAACCAATTAAGGACGACCATGGTTGACCAGTAGGAAGCACCTCACCGAATCGTCTACGCGACTCATACACAGACCTACCAAAAGCAACAGAATTAGGCAAAGCAATGTAAATATGCTCGAAAATACATTGCTTCGGTTGTGGATGAAACATGAGACAAAGCGATTGAATCCCATTATCGTCAACCACAACAACCTCACCAGGGAACACTTCCCTCTCATAAGTAGCTTCAATTGAATCAAGAGCACAAGTCTCAGAAGCAAAAATAACCACACCATTATTTCTCCTCCCCATAACCAAAGGTCGAAACCCGAAAGGATCTCTCACAGCAACAAGCTTATCCTCCATAACAAACTCAATAGAATAAGCCCCTTTAATCTTCTCACATGCATCAATAATTTTCAATATAAAAGGTCTATACTTTGAAGTAGCAATCAAGTGAAGAAAAATTTCAGTATCAGAAGTAGTGTTAAAAATTGAACATTTTTCTTCAACCTTAGCTCTCAAAATGCGATAGTTAACCAAATTACCGTTATGAGCAACCCCAACAGAACCAAAATGGTACCCAGCAACGAAAGGTTAAACGTTTTTCAGCATGGGTTGTCCAGCAGTGGAATAACGAACATGGCCAATAGCTAAGCTTCCGGGTAACTGATCGAGCATAGATTCGTTGAAGACATCGGAAACAAGACCAACGCCGATGATGGATTGAAGGATGTTGTTATTCACGGTGACGATTCCTGCGCCTTCTTGGCCATGGTGTTGGAGATACCCTCTAAGTGCTTGTTCCAAAAGTCCTTATGCTAAATACTGCAATCCAATTGAGGACAATGAGGGAGCAGTGTTTGTACTTGCACCAATAGCCTCAAAAATCAAAATTGAATGATAAGACACAATGGCCCTACCACTCTCGCTGCAAATCACATGGTGCTTCACGTTCCGACGATTACATACATCCTTCACAGCATGAACAACCGCTGCAGCATACTCTTATAAACCATGAGCAACAAATATATCAGAATCAGCAGAGTTTGAACCATCATAATCTATTCCCATCATAATCATAATAGTGTTCAAACAAAATAAGGGAATGGTTGGCAGGGGTATTTCAACGAACACATTGTGGGCAACATGTGAGCTTGATTCACTTGTTACATAACACAAAAACTCAAAACCAATTTGATCAGGTGGTTTCAGATGCGGTGCTTCGGGTGGATGTAAGAATCAGAGTGTTGATTCTAGAGGAGAAGAGTTAGACAAAATAAGGGGAGATGAAAACTTGACTTTTGAAGAACGGGATTTTGGTAGTGTCGTAAGTGGTTTGTTTCTGTTTGGTGGCTTTATCGTTAGGCTTTCATCCATCGTATGAGCATATGAAACTGGCCCCTTGGTTGAAAATCGATAAGCCACTATGAACATACCTGAACCTTCTGGTTGTGTTCCATAGGCATCTGATGAATCTTCTAGGTTATCCTTGGTGATACAACTTTGCTCTTTTAAGAATGACGATTCTGGAATAGTTTCTTCTTGGTTCTCCTCAACAGAATCATTGGTTTAATAAAAGGACTCAGTTGATTCATACAGTGGTTCCTCTTCTTCATCACCCAGCGGTAAAATGGGTCTCCACTCTGGCTTGAAACGCCATAACAATGCTCTTGTAAATGTGTCCCAATTATATCTTGGATGAACACGACACCACCATATCCACCATGTGAAGGCAGAACCTTTCAATGCTCCAATAGCTTTTAAAATCTTCAATGATTTGGGTGTTTCATGCTCCTTGAAAAATTTCTCCAAACATAGAATCCACCAATAGGCATTTTCTTCCCTATCAAACAATACTATCGTCATGACTTTAAGCGGAAGTGAGGTCGAAAATGAAAGCACCAATTGATAGGAAGATTCGTATCAAAACTATCAAACTAGGGTTTCAACAATAAAAGATAAAGACATTAAAATTAAGCTAAGAAAATAGAGATAAAAATAAATTTGATTTCTTTGATTCATTCCAAATGTCTCTATGAGACTACATTATATAACATTCTTAATGGATAATAATAACATAAAAGCCCAAACACTATTAATGGCCCAATAACCATACTAATAATATAAGTTCTATTATTACCCTTTTAACAATAACAATACTACTAATATAAATCATATAATACCCTTCTATCAGTGAACATGATTGATTTCATTACCCAAGCATACATAGACTTTTCATGTGTCATTCTTCTCATCCAATAAGATAAATGATCGGTAAAATAGCAAGTGTATTAATTTATCAATGTAATAATAATAAGAAAAGTCTCAAATATCGATCTTGAATGTTGCGTACCAATACAAAGCTCAAAATATAATTCAATTAAACAAAAATTAAAGTTTGGTTTTGATTTGTTAAAGTAGAAAAATAATTGCGAAGAAAATAAACAAAGCGATTGAACGACTTGAAATATAATGAGTAAAAATGCTAGGTAAAGTGTATGATTTCGTCTTGTAACAACTGTGAACTTCCTTGTAACAACATGTTTTTAACTAATTGATTACCGGTTCTTAAGTTTGTTTAGTCCAAACTCCTTAGTGAAAAAAACTTTGAACATTCAAACTAATTCCTATGTCCATAGAGAATTACGGGTGAAATTTAGCATTAGTTTATCAAGAACGATTAGATTTGTATATGGTATCCCTAGTCCTAGGTGATATCTACTATAAAATATTATCAAGAGAAAGCATTATAATAATCAAAAGAATAAATCAATTAGATATAAGAAAATTGTTATTGCAAAGGTAAATTCGAAGTCATTACAATTTTGAATCACGGACACCCCCTAGCATTGGGGGGGGGGGGTTAACTACTCATAAAAATAAAGAAAAACATGATAAAGATTGTTGTCATTACATATGTTTTAGATGAATTGATCTTCAATCGCAAATAGCTCTTGAAAATATGAATCTACCATGAAATTCTGAGTTCTCTGGCCTTCAAAATGTGTCTTTTCCGTCAAAAAGTCCAACCCTTGGAAAATCATGTTCTCCCTTAAATAGAAAACATTTTGGGCTTTATGCAAAACTAGGCCTCCATACACGTAAGACACGAGACCATACGCATATGACCTTGTTCATGGGCCATAAATGATATGCGGACGGGACATGGCACGCGTCCAGGAAAGCTCTAATTCGCGTATCATACGCCTATGGGCAGTGGCACTTCTTTCACCTCTCGTGCTAGTCTGCATAAGGTATGAGAAAGGGTGCATGTCCATACGCGTATTGCATCAGTGCATACACGTATGAACAAAGACTTCTTTATTTTTTCTTCTTCCCAACTGATCTGTGTATGGTACGAATATGGGGGCAGGGGCATACACGTATGGCATAGGTATATACGCGTATGGGCAGAGCTACAACTTGTACTTTGTTTTCCTTTGCTTCCATATTTTGCCCTGGTCTTTTGATCTGATCCTTAATTCTCTGTCTCTTTTGACCTGAATGCAACATGCTACACATACCAAAAGCGTAAGAATAGCCAAAAGAAACTCAAACTATAGAAAACACTGTCTTGACATAAACTTACTCAAACAATCAAGAATTAAGACTAAAGTCATGTAGTTCACCTAGATTTTTGACGTTTAAATGATGAAAACAATAGCACAAAGGGTGACTGATCAGTAAGACATTGGGCATTATAGACAAAACATCATGTGACATATGCATTAATCTTAATGAAAAATCATGCATATTAGTTGCATCAACACTTCGTCGATATGTGTACCTAAGCTAAGGTCGAGATGCAAAGTAATATATATATATATTGTGTTGACCAAAGGCAAAGGTTCCACTGCTTTGTGCTAGCCAAAGACCCTATAACATGAGGCCTAATATCCAATCTGCCCAATCAGGCCCAAGGTATAAATACCATCGTAAATGGTATTTTAGGTACACAATTTCTAATCTCTACTTTCACTACCACTATCTTGAACCCTAAACTGAATTGGGCGTTGGAGTGATAACCTTGCTAGTACACTCTAGGTCCACCGTATCAGAGATACGAAACATCGATTAACTACATCATATCAAGATCAATACCTCTGGTTCAAGAAGCACTCTGATTGCAACCTTTGATCCATTTTTTCACATCTTAGTAGTGCCTCGGAAGCTTCGTTGCGCTATAGTTTTTGCAATCCTATCCATTTCTGGTTTTGCAGCGGAACAATGGTGCCGTCTATGGGAATCGACTCCCGATTCCTACGGTTTCTACAAACTTATATCTAGATCTTGACGTCCATTCACAATGCGTGCAAAATGTAGAATTTGATCTGCGATTAACTTTTTGATCTAAACAATATCTATTGATTTTCTAGAACCATTCGATTTCTTCGCTCGTGCCTCTCCAGATCTCAACAAAGGCAGTGCTCAAAATCAGATGCAGAGATTCGTTGTAGAAGATCCCGTCGGCCTCAGTCGCATTTCTATAGCCAAGATCTGCAAATTCCTGAACAACTCTAGAGATCAAGGGAGGAAATGATTTTAGATGCGTATCTAGGGTCATGTTGACTTTGAAGGAACATTTTGGAAAGACCTGGCACCAGCCCTGTTTACAAATGACCAAGAGAAGACGCTAACACTTTCCTCCATATTCGAGATGGTTACTCAGGAAACATTGAGCAGGTGTCACAAGTTCATAGTTAATGGCGCCCGGGTGACACAAGTTCGTAGATAACTTTGGGCGCCGAACAAATACTGAGGTGCATCATATAGATACCATGGGGTTTCCACTTAATGCACCCTGAGTTTCCACCAACCACATAATGAAGTAGGGGGCACTAGAGATATCCAAGGATATGCCTCATATAGTCTGGCCTAAAGGAGATATGTTAGTATCCACATCTGGGCATTAACCGACGGTATAGTTGGGTAGAATCTAGGTCCTGTTTGAGAAGGGGATGTGTGATATATAATACATCATCCCAGATTCATAAGCCTGGGAAAGCATCCTGAATATCTCAAAGAAGCTTCAAGCCCAAGTAAACCAGCCACCTCAAACCGGGAAAAAGACCTGAATACCATAGTCGAACATGCACAATAGAGGTTGAACATCTTTCCAGCCAAGGGCTTGACCCTCCAGATCTGCTGAACACCCAACCTCCCAGTTAACACATGTGAGGTCGAAGGATCAATAAACACTTGCACCCGGCCGCAAGGTTTAATTAATGTGTTTGTAAATTAATTATATAATAAAGAAATTATTTATATATATATATATATATAAATGCTGTTATACTTTTGATGTTCTACTTTCTTCCATGTCCCATCTTTAAGGCCCCAAAAACACAAATGAACGTAGCAGTGAATCAAGAAACAACCAATGTAGTTAATGCCTGACGTAAAGACTTTGGAGGTGCTTCCAGAGACGCTTTGCATGCCCAACTACAAAAATCATAACCCCCTAACACATTGCGTTAGTTCTCTATTTTTAGGATTGGCTTAAGTTTTGCAAAACAAATAATGACATTGATAATGCATTATAGAATAAGAACAGGTACAACAAGAAGTCCCACTGAAATGCTAGAACATGTTATGTTGAAGTATTTCGACATCTGGAATAACATGTCCCATGGCATGTCACGCCATCATGCCTGAGCTAAAGTGAAGAGTGTTAGTTAAATTTGGTGTGATTTAACTACTACAGAAAAGTGTAGAATATTCTTGAATATTGTGCAAATCATATAAGGCTTGATTTATTTAATAGGTCTGAAGAATCAAGAATATACATCAAATAATCAATAAGAATATTCGAAGAATATATAGTTTTTAAATATGGAGACATTTTAGGAAGCTAAAGACTGAAGACCTTGATTGTAGCAGAAGTAACTACTTATGTGTAATAGCAAATATGTAGCGATTAGAAGCCCAAGTCCAGTTGGGTATAAGTTATGTTTAGGCTATAAATATAACAATTTGTAACCTAGGTTGATAAGGATTAAAGATGTAGAATCCTAGGGTTTTGAAGGGTGAACTTCTTGGGTTGTGGGAAGGTCACAATGTTTGTCTCAAAGCTATGAAGCAAGAGACATATTGCTCACCATGAAGATCGTAGGCAAAAGGTGTATTATTCTTGGAGGAAGATTTGAAGTAACTCCTGAAGGATAGAAAAACACTTATAAAGGGGGGGTTTGAATAAGTGTAGCATTAAAACTTGTAAGATAAAATCAGTTTGCACAATGATTTTTATCCTAGTTCGTTGTTAACTAAACTACTTCAGTCCACCCCCTTGGAGTGATTTACCTCACTTGAGGATTTAATCCACTAATCACACGAGATTACAATGGTTTTCCACTAAGACAACTTCTAAGTCTTCTAGAGTATACTGATCACAACCTGATCACTCTAGGAACAATCTGCTTAGATACCCTCTAAGACTTTCTAGAGTATACTGATTAACAACCTGATCACTCTAGGACTTACAACTTAATGTAAACAAATTCTAAGAGTTACAATACTTCTTATAAAGCTATTATCACAACTGTGATTATCTCTTAAGTTTAAGCTTAATCTCACTAATATATTACAACAGCAATGTAGTGAAGTTGAAGATGAAGTTTGAGAGCTTTTTGAATTTGACAGCGTTTCTGTATATTTGCGCAAGTGTTGTTTTCAGCTTCTCATAAGAACTTCTATTTATAGGCGTTTGAGAAGATGACCATTGGGAGCATTTAATGCTTTGCGTATTCCGTACAGCATTGCATTTAATGTTTCACTCTTTTGTCAACTACCTCGAGCCTTGCTTTCACTGTGTCCACTGACGTTGCCTTTAATAGCTTTCAACGTTCCTTTTGTCAGTCAGCGTAGCCTGCCAGCTAGTACTTGCTTCTGATCTGATGTTTGTGTGAACAACGTTTGAATATCATCAGAGTCAAACAGCTTGGTGCAGAGCATCTTCTTGTCTTCTGACCTTGAAGTGCTTCTGAGCGTGATACCATGAGAACTTCAGTGCTTTTGCTTCTGATCTCAAGTCCTTCTGATGCTTCCATAGACCATGTTCTGATTCTGCTTGACCATCTTCTGATGTCTTGCCAGACCATGTTCTGATGTTGCATGCTGAACCTTCTGAGTCAGTGCTTTTTGCGCTGATTTTGTGCATACTCTTTATATAATTCCTGAAATGGAAATTGCATAGTATTAAAGTACCACATTATCTCATACAAAATTCATATACATTGTTATCATCAAAACTAAAAATATTGATCAGAACAAATCTTGTTCTAACAATCTCCCCCTTGCGATTAGAATATCAGACGGCTAAAGACAATTACACAGCTATAGCATAAGCATATAAACATAGTGTGTGAATATGTCTCCCCCTAAGATTAACAATCTCCCACTGAGATGAATAATCTACCCCTGAAATAAATACTGGAAGAAATTTATAAATAAAGGACTTCCCTGAGTATTTTCCATTTCAGTTGAGACGATCACATATGCTTAGATCTTCAAAATATTCATAGCTTCTGATTCTTGCTTCCATAGGACAACTTCAGAGCTTGAATTTCTTCTCGAATCATTGCATGCTAGATTGTATCAGAACATTGTTGAATGTACCATAGCATCATCAGAGCATCTCTACATCCTGAAATGTTACAGAACAAGCTAAACGACAACAGTCAGAGCATGAATGAGTCAGAACATAAAATATGTATCAGAACATATAATATGTATCAGAGCAAAAACAATAATGTTTCAGAGCATATTTTAGAACTAAAAACATGCATCAGAACATATAAGGAATAAGAATGAGTTAGAGCATATTCTATCATCAGAATATCAGAACATTCTTCCTTCTTGCTTCTGATCTTGAAGCTTTATAGCACTTATCTTGCTTCAATTTTCATGAGCTTGATTCCATACATAATTGCTTTTCCTCATGTCTTTGCTTCTCATGTTGAGCTTTTAAGAAGATCTTCACTTCCTGCAAAACACTCAAAGACACAGAAACTTGCAAATTCTTTTTAGAATTGTGGAGACTTTCTCCCAGCAACTGATAATATAAATCAGATCATTTATCACATTTTCTCCCCCTTTTTGTCATAACATCAAAAAACATAAAAGATTCAGATGAAAAACAAACAATATGAGAGAAAATTTCATTGATTAGCAGAAGGAGAATTGGCAGAAGTACAAGGAGGATGTATAGAAGACAGATGCAAGAAACATAGAGAAACTACTAAGACACAAATACTAAGACGACCCTAGCTTAGACATAATCTTGGCCATCATGTCATGAATCCCAACATTGCTCTCAGTCTGCCTCTCCATGAAAGTGCGAAACTCAGCATTGGTAGTATCTTGCGCGTCCATGCGAGAAGATAGCTCAGCTTAGTTCTTCTGAATAACCTCTAGAGTCTTCACCAGAAGAGAGGGTTCACCAGAAGAAGCTTCACAACTTCTGTCCAGAGGGACAGCATTCTGAACCGCAGCTTCCATAGTCAGATCATCACCTTGATTTTCCTCAACAGGAATAGTCCCACCAGGATGATCTTCAGCATCAGCTTCTTCCATAGAAGCATCTCCTTCATATTCTGCAGCAGGAAGATCAGAATCTCCATTCTCAAAAGCTTGAAGAATGGCAGCAAGATTCCTTGGGGCAGAAGGACCTTCAACTTCTGGTGGGTCAACAACTTCTAGAATGACCAAGTTGGGGTCTTTCTCAGAAGGATTTTACCTCAGAAAGTCGAACAAGGACTCGAAGTCTCCAGTCAGAACTGGATACTTAGGTCTCCATACCACAATATCTCTGCAAGGGTTGTCCAGCAGCTCATCAACAAACATCTTCTCCTCAAGAATTCTCCTGTTTCTTATAGGATGATAATATACACCATTATCCACTTCAAGAAGATAACCAGCATAGCCAGGAGCAGTAGCCACTAGTCTCTTCTGAACAGCCATAACTCCCACTTGAAAATCTTGGCGAAAGCTTCTCCAGAGGTTTCTAGTTGAAACATCATCAAGGTCATTGAAGAAGGCATCCTTCAAGAGATCCAGCCTACTGATAACTTCATTTCAGAACAACTCTAGGTAAATATGAGGTTCAGGTTCAGGAGGGTTGAAGGTGAATTTGTAGTCAGGGTAGAGAAGGCAGTATGGGTTGGATTTTCTAGTAGGAAAGGGATGGGATATAGAAGGTGTAGGTGAAGGATAGAAAAACACTTAGAAAGGGGGGGATTGAATAAGTGTGACTTTAAATCTTGGACGATAAAAATAAATTGCACAATTATTTTTATCCTGGTTCGCTGTTAACGAAGCTACTCCAGTCCACCCCCGCAGAGATGATTTACCTCAACCTGAGGATTTAATCCACTAATCGCACGGATTACAATGGTTCTCCACTTAGTCAGCAACTAAGTCTTCCAGAGTCTTCTGATCACAACTTGATCACTCCAGGAACAACTGCTTAGATACCCTCTAAGACTTTTCTAGAGTCTACTGATCAACACGATCACTCTAGTTACAATCTGCTTAGTTCACTCCTAAGACTTTCCTAGAGTATTCTGATCAACACGATCACTCTAGTTCCTTACAACTTAATGTAATCTATTCAAGAGTTTACAAATGCTTCTTAAAAGCTATAATCACAACTGTGATATTTCTCTTATCGTTTAAGCTTAATCTCACTAAAATATTACAACAGCAATGTAGTGAGTTGATGAAGATTCTGAGCTTTGATTGAATAGCGTTTCAGCAAGTTTATTTTCGTTCAGAGTTGTTAAGAATTCGTAACCTTGCTTCTCATCAGAACTTCATATTTATAGGCGTTGAGAAGATGACCGTTGAGTGCATTTAATGCTTTGCGTGTTCCGTACAGCATTGCATTTAATGTTATATGCTTTTGTCAACTACCTCGAGCCTTGTTCACGCTGTGTCTACTGACGTTGCCTTTAGTAGCTTTAACGTTCCTTTTGTCAGTCAGCGTAGTCTGCCACCTGTACTTCCTTCTGATCTGATGTTTGTGAATACGACGTTTGAATATCATCAGAGTCAAAACAGCTTGGTGCATAGCATCTTCTGATCTTCTGATCTTGAAGTGCTTCTGTTGCGTGATACCATCTTCTGATCTTCAGTGCTTCTGATCTCATGTTCTTCTGATGCTTCCATAGACCCATGTTCTGATTCTGCTTCGACCATCTTCTGATGTCTTGCCAGACCATGTTCTGATGTTGCATGCTGAACCATTTGAGACACAACTTCTGAGCGCTGAATTATGCGTACTCTTTATATATATTTCCTGAAAGGGAAATTGCATTGGATTAGAGTACCATATTATCTTAAGCAAAATTCATATTATTGTTATCATCAAAACTAAGATAATTGATAAGAACAAATCTTGTTCTAACAATCTCCCCCTTTTTGATGATGACAAAAACATATATAAATGATATGAATTTGCGATCAGAAAGAGTAGACGGCAAAAGACAAATTACACAGCTATAGCATAAGCATATGAATATGTCTCCCCCTGAGATTAACAATCTCCCCCTGAGATAAATAATCTCCCCCTGAAATAAATACTCGAAGAACTTTGATAAAAGACTTCCCTGATTATTTCGGTAGAGACGATCATATAAGCTTCTGCCTTCAGAGATTTCATAGCTTCTGACTTCTGCTTCCATTGGACAGCTTCAGAACTTGAATTTCTTTAGATCCTTAGAACACTCACAGCTTCTGATTCCTGCTTCCATCGTGGACAGCTTCAGAACTTGAATTTCTTTGATCTTCAGAACATTCACAGCTTCTGACTTCTGCTTCCATTCAGGACAGCTTCAGAACTTGAATTTCTTTGATCTTCAGAACATTCACAGCTTCTGATTTCTGCTTCCATTCAGGACAGCTTCAGAACTTGAGTTTTCTGGATCTTTTAGAACATTCACATCTTCTGATTTCTGCTTCCCTCGGATAGCTTCAGAACTTTGAATGTCTACCATCATCACTTCATGCTAGATTTGTATCAGAACATTGTTGAATGTACCAGAGCATCATCAGAGCATCTCTACATCCTGAAATGTTACAGAACAAAAACTAAACGACAAAAGTCAGCATGAGCGAGTTAGAACATAAAATGTATGTTTGAAACACATTATATGTATCAGAGCCATATAGGCTGAAATAATGTATCAGAGCAAATAATGTATCAGAGCCATAACATTATATGTATTAGAGCAAATGGAATTTTGTCAGAACAGGATAGACAATGATATTCAAATTCTATTATCAGTGCTTCTGATTCATTCTTCTTTCTTGCTTCTGATCTCTGAAGCTTGACAGCACTCAGCTTGCTTCAGTTTCCAAGAGCTTATTCCTTTTACAGAATAGCGCTTCTTATGGTTTTGCTTCTAGTGTTTGCTTCTGAAGATTCACTTCACTTTTCTGTACCTGCAAAACACTTAAACCATATAGAACTTGCAGTTCTTGTTAGTGAATGTGTGGGAGCCTCTTTACCCAGCAACTGATAGATTTAATCAAATCATTTATCATTTATCTTCTCCCCCTTTTTGTCATAACATCAAAAAGAATATTTAAAAAGATTCAGATGTATAAAACGACAAAAGAAAACATTTACTGGAATGTAAAACACAAAGAAACTTTTCATTGATAATCAAAAGATATTACAAAAGGTTCCTATGTTTAACAAGATGAGAAACATTCCTAGCAAATACAAAAAAGGATTTCCAAAGAGGAAATCACTACAAAAATTAAAAACAGAGCCCTAGCTAGACACGCTCTGTGTCAACCCATCAAGAATCCCGGAGGACTTCTTGTCTTCCAGACTGAAACCTCCACTGTAGAAGAGATCCCAGAACCAAGGAGGAAGTGAGGGACAGTTCACAGACAGAGAGCTAATGTTGCAAACGGGGCTTTCCCTCAACATAGACGTTGAGCCTATCTTCCCACAACTCAAGAAAGTCTTCTGTCTTTGGATGAAAGTTGATAACAACATCAAAGAAGGATCTGACTTGAGAGGTATTAGAAGAGCCATCCCGAGATGCACAGAGATCTGTCGCCTTTGAGTCATGGAGCTACAACAGGCTTAGGGTGAACGATAGGTTTTGAGAGAAGAAAAGAAAAATGAGAGAGAGAGAGAGAGAGAAGAAAAAAAACTTTAAGAGGAAAACAAAGAGATAGGAAACCAAAAACCCTTTTGAAGAGTATTTAAAAGAAAATAAAATGAAACGAATGATGACTAGCATTTAATGTTACGTGACGTGAGGAGAGATAATAAAGACAAATGAGGTGACTAGCACAGTTACCTATGGTCGGCGTCCCTTCAACTGCACGCGCGCTTATCCATGAATAGTAACGACAGGTTTACCATCCCGAGATAAAACGTAACAGCTGTTTTGCTTTAAAAGAGGTTCTGAATCAACTTAGACAATGAAACGTTAGTAATAACCGAATCATAATTTCTAAAAGAATTCAATCAGAACTTCTGATTAAAAAAATGTTCCACATTCATTTCAGAAGATACTCATACATGAGAACTTCTCATCTTCTCATTCTGGGCATAAATCCATACTGATGTTCTTCAGAATGAACTTAAACCTATCTTCAGCCAGGGGTTTTGTAAAGATATCAGCCCATTGATGGTCTGTATCCACAAAGTTTAAAGAAATAACACCCTTCTGAACATAGTCCCTTATGAAATGATGTTTTATCTCAATATGTTTAGCTTTTGAATGAAGAATAGGATTCTTAGATAAACATATAGCAGAAGTATTATCACAGAATATAGGAATGTTACTCTCAAATATCTGATAATCTTCCAACTGACTCTTCATCCAGAGCATTTGTGTACTACAGCCAGCAGCAGCGACATATTCTGCTTCTGTCGTTGATAGAGCAATAGTTGCTTGCTTCTTGCTGTACCAGGAGATCAAATGACTTCCAAGAAATTGACAACTTCCTGAAGTACTTTTTCTTTCAATTCTGTCTCCAGCATAATCAGCATCACAGAATCCTACTAAGTTGTATTCTTTAGATTTTCTGTAAACTAAACCAACATTAGTAGTACCTTTCAGATACCTTAGAATTCTCTTAACAGCAGTTAAATGAGATTCTCTAGGATCTGATTGGAATCTAGCACACAAACAAACACTGAACAGAATGTCAGGTCTAGAAGCATTCAGATATAGGAGAGATCCAATCATACCTCTGTATAACTTCTGATCTACCTTCTTACTTACCTCATCCTTACCTAGGATGCATGTTGGATGCATAGGAGTTTTGGCTTCTTTGCAGTCTAGAAGATTAAACTTCTTCAGAAGTTCCTTCACATACTTGGTTTGGTGAACATACGTTCCTTCTGATGTTTGATTAATTTGTATTCCGAGGAAATACTTGAGTTCTCCCATCATGCTCATTTCAAACTCAGCCTGCATAGACTTAGCAAACTCCTTTCCAAGTGTAGCATTAGATGTTCCAAAAATAATATCATCTACATATATTTGACAGATTAAAATATCCTTTTCAAAGGTTTTACAAAAGAGAGTAGTATCCACTTTTCCTCTAGTGAAACCATTATCCAGAAGGAAAGAACTTAAGCGTTCATACCAAGCTCTGGGAGCCTGTTTCAATCCATACAATGATTTCTTAAGTTTAAAAACATGATTAGGAGACATAGAGTCTTCAAAACCAGGAGGTTGATGGACATAAACTTCTTCATCTATATAACCATTTAAGAAGGCACTCTTAACATCCATCTGATAGAGAGTGATGTTATGTTGAGTGGCAAAAGAAATTAATAGACGAATAGACTCTAACCTGGCCACTGGTGCAAAGGTTTCTGTATAGTCAATCCCTTCTTGCTGACTATAACCCTGAGCCACCAGTCTGGCTTTGTTCCTTATCACTTCACCTTTCTCACTGAGCTTGTTTCTGAAGACCCATTTTGTGCCAATTATATTGAATCCATCTGGTCTAGGAACAAGATCCCAAACATCATTCCTTGTAAACTGATTTAGTTCTTCTTGCATAGCAATTATCCAGTCTGGATCTTCTAGAGCATGATCAACAGAAGTTGGCTCGATCAAAGATACAAGACCTAATTGACAGTCTGCATTGTTCTTAAGGAATGCTCTTGTTCTGATTGGATCATCCTTCTTTCCAAGAATGACATCTTCTGAATGACCAGAGATGAGTCTGGATGATCTTCTGACAGATGGTTCTTCAGAAATATTTAGATCCTCCAGAGAAGCTGATACTTGATCTTCAGATTCTTTGCTTCTGAGAAGTTCTGCTTCTGATGCGTTGCTTCTTGGCTCAACAACTTCTGATATGTCAATATCACAATCTGCAAAATTATCAAACTGCTTTGGTTTTTCAGAACCAAGCTTATCATCAAACCTGATATTGATTGATTCTTCTACAACCAATGTTTCAGTATTGTATACTCTGTAGCCTTTTGAGCGTTCAGAATATCCAAGAAGGAAACATTTTTGTGCTTTGGAATCAAACTTACCAAGATGATCTTTAGTGTTCAGAATAAAGCATACACATCCAAAAGGATGGAAATATGAAATGTTGGGCTTTCTATTCTTCCACAATTCATAGGGAGTCTTATTTAGAATAGGTCTGATAGAGATTCTATTCTGAATATAGCATGCAGTGTTTATTGCTTCTGCCCAGAAATGCTTAGCCATATTGGTTTCATTGATCATGGTTCTGGCCATTTCTTGCAGAGTCCTATTCTTTCGTTCTACAACCCCATTTTGCTGTGGAGTTCTAGGACAAGAGAAATCATGGGCAATACCATTTTCTTTGAAGAATTCTTCAAAGGATTTGTTCTCAAATTCACCACCATGATCACTTCTGACCTTTATGATTTTACACTCTTTTTCAGATTGAATCTGAATGCAGAAATCAAAGAACACTGAATGAGTCTCATCCTTGTGTTTCAAGAATTTTACCCATGTCCAGCGACTATAATCATCTACGATGACTAATCCATATTTCTTTCCTCTGACAGATGCTGTTTTGACTGGTCCAAACAGATCAATGTGCAAGAGTTCTAATGGCCTTGAGGTAGAAACAACATTCTTAGACTTGAATGCAGGTTTGGAGAACTTGCCCTTCTGACATGCTTCACAAAGAGCATCTGATTGGAATTTCAGATTAGGGAGTCCTCTGACAAGATTCAGTTTGTTAATCTGAGAGATCTTTCTCAAACTAGCATGACCTAATCTCCTGTGCCAGACCCACTGCTCTTCAGAAACAGACATAAGACAAGTCACCTTCTGACTCATAAGATCTTGCAGATCTGTCTTATAAATGTTGTTCTTCCTCTTGCCTGTAAATAGGATTGAGCCATCCTTCTGATTTACAGCCTTGCAAGACTTTTGATTGAAGATTATATCATAACCATTGTCACTTAATTGACTGATAGATAAGAGGTTATGAGTTAATCCTTCTACAAGAAGTACATTAGAAATGGAAGGAGAGTTACCAGACTTTATAGTTCCAGAGCCAATTATCTTGCCCTTCTGATCTCCTCCGAACTTGACTTCTCCTCCAGACTTAAGCACCAGGTCTTGGAACATAGACCTTCTTCCTGTCATGTGTCGTGAGCATCCAGAGTCCAGGTACCATGACATGTTGTGCTTTGTCCTTCTTGCAGCCAAGGATATCTGCAATAGGAATAATCTTATCCTTAGGTACCCACATTTTCTTGGGTCCTTTCTTGTTAGATTTTCTCAAGTTCTGATTGAACTTGGGTTTGACATTATAAGCAATAGGAGGAACAGCATGATAATTTTTAATATGAGTTTCATGATATTTCCTAGGTTGTGTCACATGCTTCTTAGTGTGTGTAATGTGAAAACTTTGAGCATGTGAAGTGTGCCTAATATCATGTGAGTGGCCATACTTGAGCTGATCATACAATGGCTTGTATGTGATTTTCATCTCATCAACAGGTTCAAGTTTGTATGGGGTTTCACCCTCATAACCAATGCCAACTCTTTTGTTTCCAGATACGGCATATATCATAGAAGCTAGCTGACTTCTGCCAATACTTCTAGATAAGAACTTCCTGAAACTTAAATCATATTCTTTCAGAATATGGTTTAGACTGGGAGTGGATTTTTCTGAATCAGAAGGAGATCCAACATTATTGGATAATTTTAAAAGTTTTTCTTTTAATTCAGAATTCTCCAACTCAAGCTTCTTTGTTTCAAATTCAAATTGCTTTTTCAGCTTTTTGTATTTGAGACTAATCTGAGACTTGAGTTCCAGAAGTTCAGTTAGACCGGAAACTAACTCATCTCTAGTAAGTTCAGAAAATACCTCTTCAGAATCTGATTCTGATGTAGATTCTGATCCGTCATCTTCTGTCGCCATCAGCGCACAGTTGGCCTGCTCATCTTCTGAATCATCTTCTGACTCATCCCAGGTTGCCATAAGACCTTTCTTCTTATGAAACTTTTTCTTGGGACTTTCCTTCTGAAGATTTGGACATTCATTCTTGTAGTGTCCAGGCTCATTGCATTCATAGCACATGACCTTCTTCTTGTCAAATCTTCTTTCATCAGAAGATTCTCCACGTTCAAATTTCCTTGAACTTCTGAAGCCTCTGAACTTCCTTTGCTTGGTCTTCCAGAGTTGATTTAGCCTTCTGGAGATCAGGGACAGTTCATCTTCTTCTTCAGATTCTGATTCTTTAGGATCTTCTTCTCTAGCCTGAAAAGCGTTAGTGCATTTCTTGATATTAGATTTTAATGCAATAGACTTACCTTTCTTTTGAGGCTCATTTGCATCCAGCTCAATCTCATGGCTTCTCAAGGCACTGATCAGCTCTTCCAGAGAAACTTCATTCAGATTCTTTGCAATCTTGAATGCAGTCACCATAGGACCCCATCTTCTGGGTAAGCTTCTGATGATCTTCTTTACGTGATCCGCCTTGGTGTATCCCTTGTCAAGAACTCTCAATCCAGCAGTAAGAGTTTGAAATCTTGAAAACATCTTTTCAATGTCTTCATCATCCTCCATCTTGAAGGCTTCATACTTCTGGATTAAGGCTAGAGCTTTAGTCTCCTTGACTTGAGCATTTCCTTCATGAGTCATTTTCAAGGACTCATATATGTCATAGGCCGTTTCCCTGTTAGATATCTTCTCATACTCAGCATGAGAGATAGCATTCAGCAAAACAGTTCTGCATTTATGATGATTCCTGAAAAGCTTCTTTTGATCATCATTCATTTCTTGCCTTGACAGCTTTGCGCCACTGGCATTTACTGGATGTTTGTAACCATCCATCAGAAGATCCCATAGATCACCATCTAGACCCAGAAAGTAACTTTCCAGTTTATCTTTCCAGTATTCAAAGTTTTCACCATCAAATACCGGCGGTCTAGTATAACCATTGTTACCGTTGTATTGCTCAGCAGAGCCAGATGTAGATGCAGGTGTAGGTGTAGTCTTTTCACTTTCATCAACCATCTTTTACTGAAGCGTTTTTCTCTTCCTGAATCTTTTCTAAACACGGTTAAGTGCTTGCACCTTAGAACCGGCGCTCTGATGCCAATTGAAGGATAGAAAAACACTTAGAAAGGGGGGGATTGAATAAGTGTGACTTTAAATCTTGGACGATAAAAATAAATTGCACAATTATTTTTATCCTGGTTCGCTGTTAACGAAGCTACTCCAGTCCACCCCCGCAGAGATGATTTACCTCAACCTGAGGATTTAATCCACTAATCGCACGGATTACAATGGTTCTCCACTTAGTCAGCAACTAAGTCTTCCAGAGTCTTCTGATCACAACTTGATCACTCCAGGAACAACTGCTTAGATACCCTCTAAGACTTTTCTAGAGTCTACTGATCAACACGATCACTCTAGTTACAATCTGCTTAGTTCACTCCTAAGACTTTCCTAGAGTATTCTGATCAACACGATCACTCTAGTTCCTTACAACTTAATGTAATCTATTCAAGAGTTTACAAATGCTTCTTAAAAGCTATAATCACAACTGTGATATTTCTCTTATCGTTTAAGCTTAATCTCACTAAAATATTACAACAGCAATGTAGTGAGTTGATGAAGATTCTGAGCTTTGATTGAATAGCGTTTCAGCAAGTTTATTTTCGTTCAGAGTTGTTAAGAATTCGTAACCTTGCTTCTCATCAGAACTTCATATTTATAGGCGTTGAGAAGATGACCGTTGAGTGCATTTAATGCTTTGCGTGTTCCGTACAGCATTGCATTTAATGTTATATGCTTTTGTCAACTACCTCGAGCCTTGTTCACGCTGTGTCTACTGACGTTGCCTTTAGTAGCTTTAACGTTCCTTTTGTCAGTCAGCGTAGTCTGCCACCTGTACTTCCTTCTGATCTGATGTTTGTGAATACGACGTTTGAATATCATCAGAGTCAAAACAGCTTGGTGCATAGCATCTTCTGATCTTCTGATCTTGAAGTGCTTCTGTTGCGTGATACCATCTTCTGATCTTCAGTGCTTCTGATCTCATGTTCTTCTGATGCTTCCATAGACCCATGTTCTGATTCTGCTTCGACCATCTTCTGATGTCTTGCCAGACCATGTTCTGATGTTGCATGCTGAACCATTTGAGACACAACTTCTGAGCGCTGAATTATGCGTACTCTTTATATATATTTCCTGAAAGGGAAATTGCATTGGATTAGAGTACCATATTATCTTAAGCAAAATTCATATTATTGTTATCATCAAAACTAAGATAATTGATAAGAACAAATCTTGTTCTAACAGTAGGTGCTGTGGTTGAAGAAGATAGAATATCTATGGAGAAGGTTGATGAGGATGGCATATCGGTGGGGTGGGTTGATGATGATGGGATATCAGAAGGTGTGAGAGGGCAAACATTTAGTGGAGTGGGGTTCAAAACAGGTGTAGAAAGAGATGGTTGAGAAGGATTTGGAATGGTGAAGGTGTTTTGAGGTTCAGAGGGAGGAGGTTGGATAGAAGATTGAGATTCAGAAAGAGGTGGTTGATATACTTTCCTGGAGAAGTTACCCGTTCTTATTGCTTGAAAAGAATCTACTTTAAGAGGGTCATAAGTAACCTTCAGCCTCTTAGCTTCTTTAGCAGCTTCTTCTGCAACCTTTCTCTTATGCCTTGCTTCTTGCTTCTTCTGAGCCTTCTTCTGAAGATCAGCTTGAGAAGGAAGCACTCTTCCACGAATCCACGCAGGATCAACAGAAGATTGAGTTCTAACAGAAGCTTCAAAGTAATGCTTAACGGCCTTGTGAAGTTCTGCTTGGAACAATGTAGAAAAGCCTTCCAAGGAGTTCTTCTAGACAGAATATCTGTGGGGATCACAGGAGCAGAAGTTGTCTCCCTGATAAGTTGCAATCTTAACAAATCAACACCATTGATGAAAGGGCCATGAATCATTCCAAAGAACCTGGACGTTCCAATAGTCCTTAGAGAGTCCATCAAATCACTTTCTATCAGAATATCTGAGATCATTCTGGCGAAAGGAATAGTATATCTGGGAAGGTGAGGGTACTTCTCACGTTCTTCATCTCTTGACTCTTCAATAGCCAACTTCAGATTCTGAAACAGAATGTTGGAGATGTTCAGTTCAATTTTTCTTCCAATGCAGAAGAGAGTGTATTTGTGATCAGGACTGATGTAAGAGGAGGAGAACGATTGTCTTCTGTGATGGAGAGAACCCAAAATAATTTCAGCCCAAACTTGATAGAACGCCCTCAATGTACCAGTTTTATGAGATTCAATACCGGTAGCAAACGAGATTTGTTTTTCAACCTGTAGCCAGTTAACTCTACCATGAAGAGGACCAGTGCATCCTTCTTCATCATCCAAGTTGTACAACTTCCTGATCAACTTCTCAGTTATCACAAGAGCCCAGAAATCTTTCACAAGAGCCGGATAAATTGGTCCAACCAATCTATCAAGATAGTTTGACCATCCTTGTGCCATAATCTTTGCATCAGGTTTGAAACCATATACTTTCAGATTCTCAAAATCCACCGAGGACTCACAGAGAACTTCCATTTCTGATGGAGGAATGGAGCAGGTCTTCAACGGAGCAAAACCACGCTTGCTCAGAACCAGTTGAGTGGTAGAAACTTCTGTTCGGCTTGAATAACTTGATGTAGGATTCATGGTGAAATGCTTAGTTACTGACACAAGCTAGGGTTTATGCGATGAATGCAGAAAGAGAGGGACGAATGAAGAGAGAGCGAAAAAGATGAAATGAAGATGAAGCGGGGTATTTAAAAGATGAATAAAAGAAAATAATAAATGCAATATGGTTTAAGTGAAATGATTACAGACAAACATGACATCAATTTGCATTTAATGAGAAATGACGTTAGGAGAGATAAAGTGACAAAATGAAATGATTTGCACAGTTACCTAGGGCAGAGTCTCCTCAACTGCACGCATGCTTGTCCAGAAATAGTAAACACGTGTTCGTTTTCTGGAAAACTGGTGACAGCTGTTTTACTTTAAAAGAGATTTTGAATCAACTTAGGTAATGAAACGTTAGTAATAACGGAATCAGAACTTCTAATTGATCATTATCAGAACTTCTTAAATACACATAATCCCAACACATTTCAGAATTTAACCATACATAAGATCTTCTCATCCTCTCATTCTGGGCATAAATCCATACTGATATTTTTCAGAATGAACTTAAACATATCTCCAGTAAGGGGTTTTGTAAAGATATCAGCCCATTGGTTGTCTGTATCCACAAAGTTTAAAGAGAGAACACCCTTCTGAACATAGTCCCTAATGAAATGATGTTTAATCTCAATATGTTTAGCTTTGGAATGTAAGATAGGATTCTTAGATAAACATATGGCAGAGGTATTATCACAGAAGATAGGAATGTTACTCTCATATATTTGATAATCTTCTAGCTGACTCTTCATCCAGAGCATTTGTGTGTTACAACCAGCAGCAGCAACATATTCTGCTTCTGTTGTTGAGAGGGCAATGGTAGCTTGCTTCTTGCTGTACTAGGAGATCAGATGACTTCCTAGAAATTGACAACTTCCAGAAGTACTCTTCCTTTCAATTCTATCTCCAGCGTAGTCAACATTACAAAATCCTACTAAGTTGTATTCTTTAGATCTTCTGTAGACTAAACCAACATTAGTAGTACCTTTCAGATACCTCAGAATTCTCTTAACAGCAGTTAAGTGAGATTCTCTAGGATCTGATTGGAATCTAGCACACAGACAAACACTGAATAGAATATCAGGTCTAGAAGCAGTAAGATATAAAAGAGATCCAATCATACCTCTGTACAACTTCTGATCCACCTTCTTACTTACCTCATCCTTACGTAGAACACACGTTGGATGCATAGGAGTTTTGGCTTCTTTGCTTTCAGAAAGATTAAACTTCTTCAGAAGTTCTTTCACATACTTCGTTTGATGAACATAAGTTCTATCAGAAGTTTGATTGATTTGAAACCCAAGAAAGTACTTGAGTTCACCCATCATACTCATTTCAAATTCAGCCTGCATAGACTTAGCAAACTCCTTTCCAAGTGAAGCATTTGATGTTCCAAAAATAATATCATCAACATAAATTTGACAAATTAAAATGTCCTTCTTAGATGTTTTACAGAAGAGATACGTATCCACTTGTCCTCTTGTGAAACCATTGTCCAGAAGGAAAGAACTTAATCTTTCGTACCAAGCTCTAGGAGCTTGCTTCAATCCATACAATGATTTCTTAAGTTTGAAAACATGTTCTGGAGACTTAGAGTCTTCAAAACCAGGAGGTTGATGGACATAGACTTCCTCATCTATATAACCATTTAAGAAGGCACTCTTAACATTCATCTGATACAGAGTGATGTTATGCTGAGTGGTAGAAGAAATTAATAAGCGAATAGATTCTAACCTGGCCACTGGTGCAAAGGTTTCTCTATAGTCAATCCCTTCTTGCTGACTATATCCCTGAGCCACCAGTCTGGCTTTGTTTCTTACCACTTCTCCCTTCTCACTAAGCTTGTTTCTAAACACCCACTTTGTACCAATGATGTTGAAACCTTTTGGTCTTGGAACCAAATCCCATAAATCATTCCTTGTAAACTGATTCAGTTCTTCTTGCATGGAAATTATCCAGTCTGGATCTTCTAGAGCTTGATCAACAGAAGTTGGCTCGATCAAAGAAACAAGACCTAATTGACATTCTGCATTGTTCTTAAGGAATGCTCTGGTTCTGATAGGATCATCTTTCTTTCCAAGGATCACATCTTCTGAGTGAGCTGAGGTGAGTCTAGAAGATCTTCTGACTGTTGGCTCTTCAGAAATTCTAAGATTCTCTAAAGATGCAGCAACTTGATCTTCTGATTCTTTGCTTCTGAGATTTTCAACTTCTGAAACTTTGCTTCTTGGTTCTACAGCTTCTGATATATCAATATCTATATCTGCAAAATTCTCAAACTGCTTTGGCTTTTTAAGACCAAGCTTATCATCAAATCTGATATTGATTGATTCTTCTACAACCAATGTTTTAGTATTGTATACTCTGTAGCCTTTAGAGCGTTCAGAATATCCAAGAAGGAAACGTTTTTGTGCCTTAGAATCAAACTTGCCAAGATGATCTTTAGTATTCAGAATGAAACAAACACATCCAAAAGGATGAAAATATGAAATGTTGGGCTTTTTGTTCTTCCACAATTCATAAGGAGTCTTATTTAGAATAGGTCTTATAGAGATTCTATTCTGAATATAACATGCAGTGTTTATTGCTTCTGCCTAGAAGTGCTTAGCCATATTGGTTTCATTGATCATGGTTCTGGACATTTCTTGTAGAGTCCTATTCTTTCGCTCTACAACTCCATTTTGCTGTGGAGTTCAAGGGCAAGATAAATCATGGGCAATACCATTTTCTTTGTAGAACTCCTCAAAGAATTTGTTCACAAATTCACCACCATGATCACTTCTGACCTTTATGATTTTGCACTCCTTCTCAGATTGAATCTGAGTGCAGAATTCAAAGAACACTGAATGAGACTCATCCTTGTGTTTTAAGAACTTTACCCATGTCCAACGGCTATAATCATCTACGATGACTAATCCATATTTCTTCCCTCTGACAGATGCTGTTTTGACTGGTCCAAACAGATCAATGTGCAGAAGTTCTAACGGCCTTGAGGAAGAGACAACATTCTTAGATTTGAATGCAGGTCTGGAGAACTTGCCCTTCTGTCATGCTTCACAAAGAGCATCTGATTTGTATTTCAGATTTGGGAGTCCTCTGACCAGATTTAGTTTGTTAATCTGCGAAATCTTTCTCAAACTAGCATGTCCTAATCTTCTGTGCCAGACCCATTGCTCTTCAGAAACAGACATAAGGCAAGTCACCTTCTTCTTCTCAAGATCTGAAAGATCAATCTTATAAATGTTGTTCTTTCTCTTGCCTGTAAATAGGATTGAGCCACCCTTCTGACTTACAGCCTTGCAAGACTTTTGATTGAAGATTATGTCATAACCATTGTCACTTAATTGACTTATGGACAATAAGTTATGCGCTAATCCTTCTACAAGAAGTACATTAGTTATGGAAGGAGAGTTACCAATACTTATGGTTCTAGAGCCAATAATCTTTCCCTTCTGATCTCCTCCAAACTTGACTTCTCCACCTGATTTAAGCGCCAGGTCTTGGAACATAGACCTTCTTCCCGTCATGTGTCACGAGCACCCAGAGTCCAGGTACCATGACATTTTGTGCTTTGTCTTCTCTGCTGCTAAGAATATCTGCAACAGAAATTATCTTCTCCTTAGGTACCCATAATTTCTTGGGTCCTTTCTTGTTAGTTTTCCTCAAGTTATGATTGAACTTGGGTTTAGCATTATAAGTAACAGGAGGAACAGCATGATATTCTTTAGGTTTGGCAACATGATATTTTTTAGGTTGTGTCACTTGCTTTTTGGTGTGTGTAGTGTTAAAGCTTTTCGCATGTGAAGTGAGCCTAATATCATGTGAGTGGCCATATTTGAACTGATCATACAATGGCTTGTATGTGATTTTCAAGTCATCAACAGGTTCAAATTTTTGGGAGGTATCACCCTCATTGCCAACGCCAATCCTTTTGTTTCCAGAAACACCATATATCATAGAAGCAAGATGACTTCTGCCAATACTTCTAGATAGAAACTTCCTGAAGCTCGAGTCATATTCTTTCAGAATATGATTGAGACTAGGAATGTATTTTTCTGATTCAGAAGGAGATCCAATATCTTTGGATAATTTTAAAACTTTTTCCTTCAGTTCAGAATTTTCCACTTCCAGCCTCTTAGTTTCAAATTCAAATAGCTTTTTCAGCTTTTTGTATTTGATACTAAGATGAGCCTTGAGTTCCAGAAGTTCAGTTAAACTGGAAACTAACTCTTCTCTAGAAAGTTCAGAAAATACCTCTTCAGAATCTGATTCTGATGTAGATTATGAAAGTACCTCTTCAGAAACTAACTCTTCTCTAGAAAGTGTCCAGGCTCATTGCACTCATAGCAGATGACCTTCTTCTTGTCAGATCTTCTGCCTCCAGAATATTCTCCTCTTTCAGGCTTCTTTGAACTTCTGAAGCTCTTGAACTTCCTTTGCTTGCTCTTCCAGAGATGGTTTACCCTTCTGGAGATCATGGATAGTTCATCTTCTTCTTCTTATTCTGATTCTTCAGAATCTACTTCTTCAGCCTGAAAAGCGTTAGTGCATTTTTTATAATTAGATTTTAACGCAATAGACTTACCTTTATTCTGAGGTTCATTAGCATCCAGCTCAATTTCATGACTCCTCAGAGCACTGATCAATTCCTCAAGAGAGGCTTCATTCAGATTCTTGGCAATTTTGAAAGCAGTCACCATAGGACCCCATCTTCTTGGCAAGCTTCTGATGATCTTCTTGACATGATCAGCCTTTGTGTATCCCTTGTCAAGAACTCTTAATCCAGCAGTTAGCGTTTGAAATCTTGAGAACATCTTCTCAATATTTTCATCATCCTCCATCTTGAAGGCTTCATATCTCTGGATCAAAGCAAGAGCTTTAGTCTCCTTGACTTGGGCATTTCCTTCATGGGTCATTTTCAATGACTCATATATGTCATAGGCAGTTTCCCTGTTAGATATCTTCTCATATTCAGCATGAGAGATAGCATTTAGCAAAACAGTCCTACACTTATGATGATTTTTGAATTGCTTCTTTTGATCATCATTCATTTCTTGTCTTGTAAGCCTTACTCCCGTAGCTTTCACTGGATGTTTGTAACCATCCATCAGCAGATACCATAAGTCACCATCTAGACCAAGGAAGTAACTTTTAAGTTTATCTTTACAGTATTCAAAGTTTTCACCATCAAATACTGGTGGTCTAGTATAACCATTGTTACCATTTCCATTGTATTGCTCAGCAGAGCCAGATGTAGATGTATTTGTTGGATTTTCACCAGACATCTTGACTTAAGCGTTTTTCTCTTCCTGAATCTTTTCTAAACACGGTTAAGTGCTTGCACCTTAGAACCGGCGCTCTGATGCCAATTGAAGGATAGAAAAACACTTAGAAAGGGGGGGGGGGGTTAGAATAATTGTAGCTTTAAAACTTGTAAGATAAAAACAATTTGCACAATGATTTTTATCCTAGTTCGTTGTTAACTAAACTACTCCAGTCCACCCCCTTGGAGTGATTTACCTCACATGAGGATTTAATCCACTAATCACACAAGATTACAATGGTTTTCCACTTAGACAACTTCTAAGTCTTCTAGAGTATACTGATCACAACCTGATCACTCTAGGAACAATCTGCTTAGATAACCTCTAAGACTTTCTAGAGTATACTGATCAACAACCTGATCACTCTAGTTCTTACAACTTAATGTAAACAAATTCTAAGAGTTACAATGCTTCTTATAAAGCTATTATCACAATTGTGATTTTCTCTTAAGTTTAAGCTTAATCTCACTAATAGCAATTACAACTGTGTATTTGTTGAATCAGATTCTGAAGAGGTATTTTCTGAACTATCTAGAGAAGAGTTAGTTTCCAGTTTAACTGAACTTCTGGAACTCAAGGCTCATCTTATTATCAAATACAAAAAGCTGAAAAAGCAATTTGAATTTGAAACTAAGAAGCTGGAAGTGGAAAATTCTGAACTAAAAGAAAGAGTTTAAAAATTATCCAAAGATATCGGATCTCCTTCTGAATCATAAAAATCCATTCCTAGTCTCAATCATATTCTGAAAGAATATGACTCGAGCTTCAGAAAGTTCCTATCTAGAAGTATTGGCAGAAGTCATCTTGCTTCTATGATATATGGTGTTTCTAGAAACAAAAGGTTTGGTTTTGGCTATGAGGGTGATACTTCACACAAATTTGAACCTGTTGATGATTTGAAAATCACATACAAGCCATTGTAGAAAAGATTCAAGAAGAGAAAAACGCTTAAGTCAAGATGTCTGGTGAAAATCCAACAAATACATCTACACCTGGCTCTACTGAGCAATACAATGGAAATGGTAACAATGGTTATACTAGACCACCAGTATTTGATGGTGAAAACTTTGAATACTGGAAAGATAAACTTGAAAGTTACTTCCTTGGTCTAGATGGTGACTTATGGGATCTGCTGATGGATGGTTACAAACATCCAGGGAAAGCTACGGGAGTAAGGCTTACAAGACAAGAAATGAATGATGATCAAAAGAAGCAATTCAAAAATCATCATAAGTGTAGGACTGTTTTGCTGAATGCTATCTCTCATGCTGAATATGAGAAGATATCTAACAGGGAAACTGCCTATGACATATATGAGTCATTGAAAATGACCCATGAAGGAAATGCCCAAGTCAAGGAGACTAAAGCTCTTGCTTTGATCCAGAAATATGAAGCCTTCAAGATGGAGGATGATGAAAATATTGAGAAGATGTTCTCAAGATTTCAAACGCTAACTGCGGGATTAAGAGTTCTTGACAAGGGATACACAAGGGCTGATCATGTCAAGAAGATCATCAGAAGCTTGCCAAGAAGATGGGGTCCTATGGTGACTGCTTTCAAAATTTCCAAGAATCTGAATGAAGTCTCTCTTGAGGAATTGATCAGTGCTCTGAGGAGTCATGAAATTGAGCTGGATGCTAATGAAACTCAGAATAAAGGTAAGTCTATTGCGTTAAAATCTAATTATAAAAAATGCACTAACGCTTTTCAGGCTGAAGAAGTAGATTCTGAAGAATCAGAATCAGAAGAAGAAGATGAACTATCCATGATCTCTAGAAGGGTAAACCATCTCTGGAAGAGCAAGCAAAGGAAGTTCAAGAGCTTCAGAAGTTCAAAGAAGCCTGAAAGAGGAGAATCTTCTGGAGGCAGAAGATCTGACAAGAAGAAGGTCATCTGCTATGAGTGCAATGAGCCTGGACACTTTCTAGAGAAGAGTTAGTTTCTGAAGAGGTATTTTCATAATCTTCATCAGAATCAGATTCTGAAGAGGTATTTTCTGAACTTTCTAGAGAAGAGTTAGTTTCCAGTTTAACTGAACTTCTGGAACTCAAGGCTCATCTTAGTATCAAATACAAAAAGCTGAAAAAGCTATTTGAATTTGAAACTAAGAGGCTGGAAGTGGAAGATTTTGAACTGAAGGAAAAAGTTTTAAAATTATCCAAAGATATTGGATCTCCTTCTGAATCAGAAAAATACATTCCTAGTCTCAATCATATTCTGAAAGAATATGACTCGAGTTTCAGGAAGTTTCTATCTATAAGTATTGGTAGAAGTCATCTTGCTTCTATGATATATGGTGTTTCTGGAAACAAAAGGATTGGCGTTGGCTATGAGGGTGATACCTCACAAAAATTTGAACCTGTTGATGACTTGAAAATCACATACAAGCCATTGTATGATCAGTTCAAATATGGCCACTCACATGATATTAGGCTCACTTTACATGCCAAAAGTTTTAACACTTCACACACCAAGAAGCATGTGACACAACCTAAAAAATATCATGCTGCCAAACCTAAAGAATATCATACTGTTCCTCCTGTTACTTATCATGCTAAACCCAAGTTCAATCAGAACTTGAGGAAAACTAACAAGAAAGGACCCAAGAAATTATGGGTACCTAAGGAGAAGATAATTTCTGTTGCAGATATCCTTAGCAGCAAAGAAGACAAAGCACAAAGTGTCATGGTACCTGGACGTTGGGTGCTCGCGACACATGACGGGAAGAAGGTCTATGTTCCAAGACCTGGTGCTTAAGTCTGGTGGAGAAGTCAAGTTTGGAGGAGATCAGAAGGGCAAGATTATTGGCTCTGGAACCATAAGTATTGGTAACTCTCCTTCCATAACTAATGTACTTCTTGTAGAAGGATTAACGCATAACTTATTGTCTATAAGTCAATTAAGTGACAATGGTTATGACATAATCTTCAATCAAAAGTCTTGCAAGGCTGTAAGTCTGAAGGATGGCTCAATCTTATTTACAGGCAAGAGAAAGAACAACATTTATAAGATTGATCTTTCAGATCTTGAGAAGCAGAAGGTGACTTGCCTTATGTCTGTTTCTGAAGAGCAATGGGTCTGGCACAGAAGATTAGGACATGCTAGTTTGAGAAAGATTTCTCAGATTAACAAACTAAATCTGGTCAGAGGACTCCCAAATCTGAAATACAAATCAGATGCTCTTTGTGAAGCATGTCAGAAGGGCAAGTTCTCCATACCTGCATTCAAATCTAAGAATGTTGTCTCTTCCTCAAGGCCGTTAGAACTTCTGCACATTGATCTGTTTGGACCAGTCAAAACAGCATCTGTCAGAGGGAAGAAATATGGATTAGTCATCGTAGATGATTATAGCCGCTGGACATGGGTAAAGTTCTTAAAACACAAGGATGAGTCTCATTCAGTGTTCTTTGAATTCTGCACTCAGATTCAATCTAAGAAGGAGTGCAAAATCATAAAGGTCAGAAGTGATCATGGTGGTGAATTTGAGACCAGATTCTTTGAGGAGTTCTTCAAAGAAAATGGTATTGCCCATGATTTCTCTTGCCCTAGAACTCCACAGTAAAATGGAGTTGTAGAGCGAAAGAATATGACTCTACAAGAAATGGCCAGAACCATGATCAATGAAACCAATATGGCTAAGCACTTCTGGGCAGAAGCAATAAACACTGCATGTTATATTCAGAATAGAATCTCTAGTAGACCTATTCTAAATAAGACTCCTTATGAATTGTGGAAGAACAGAAAGCCCAACATTTCATATTTTCATCCTTTTGGATGTGTTTGTTTTATTCTAAATACTAAAGATCATCTTGGCAAGTTTGATTCTAAGGCACAAAAATGTTTCCTTCTTGGATATTCTGAACGCTCTAAAGGCTACAGAGTATACAATACTAAAACATTGGTTGTAGAAGAATCAATCAATATCAGATTTGATGATAAGCTTGGTCTTGAAAAGCCAAAGCAGTTTGAGAATTTTGCAGATATAGATATTGTTATGTCAGAAGCTGTAGAACCAAGAAGCAAAGTTTCAGAAGCCGAAAATCTCAGAAGAAAAGAATCAGAAGATCAAGTTGCTGCATCTTTAGAGAATCTCGGAATTTCTGAAGAACCAACAGTCAGAAGATCTTCTAGACTCACCTCAGCTCACTCAGAAGATGTGATCCTTGGAAAGAAAGATGATCCTATCAGAACCAGAGCATTCCTTAAGAACAATGCAGAATGTCAATTAGGTCTTGTTTGTTTGATCGAGCCAACTTCTGTTGTTCAAGCTCTAGAAGATCCAGACTGGATAATTGCCATGCAAGAAGAACTAAACAGTTTACTAGGAATGATGTATGGGATCTTGTTCCTAGACCAAAAGGATTCAACATCATTGGTACAAAGTGGGTTTTCAGAAACAAGCTTAGTGAGAAGGGAGAAGTGGTAAGAAACAAAGCCAGACTGGTGGCTCAGGGATATAGTCAACAAGAAGGAATTTACTATATTGAAACCTTTGCACCAGTGGCCAGGCTAGAATCTATTCGCCTATTAATTTCTTTTTCCACTCAACATAACATCACTCTGTATCAGATGGATGTTAAAAGTGCCTTCTTAAATGGTTATATAGATGAGGAAGTCTATGTCCACCAACCTCCTGGTTTTGAAGACTCTAAGTCTCCAGAACATGTTTTCAAACTTAAGAAATCATTGTATGGATTGAAGCAAGCTCCTAGAGCTTGGTATGAAAGATTAAGTTCTTTCCTTCTGGATAATGGTTTCACTAGAGGACAAGTGGATACGACTCTCTTCTATAAAACATCTAAGAAGGACATTTTAATTTTTCAAATTTATGTTGATGATATTATTTTTGGAACAACTGAACAAAGTGACAATCAAGAATCGATACCCTTTGCCGAGGATTGACGACTTGATGGACCAGTTAATTGGAGCTTGTGTGTTTAGCAAGATTGATCTGAGGTCTGGATATCACCAAATTCGCGTGAAGGCAGAAGATATTCAGAAGACGGCATTCCGAACGAGGTATGGACACTATGAATATTCTGTTATGCCATTTGGTGTTACTAATGCACCTGGTGTTTTCATGGAGTATATGAACAGGATATTTCACCCGTATCTTGACAAGTTCGTGGTAGTGTTCATTGACGACATTCTGATTTACTCGAAGAGTGATGAAGAACATGCAGATCATTTAAGAGTGGTGTTGGAATTATTGAAGGAGAAGAAATTGTATGCGAAATTGTCTAAATGTGAATTCTGGTTGGAGGAAGTAAGTTTTCTTGGCCATGTAATTACGAAGGACGGTATCGCAGTGGATCCTATGAAGGTAGAAGCAGTATCTCAGTGGGAGACGCCGAAGAATGCTTCAGAGATTCGTAGTTTCCTTGGTCTGGCAGGTTACTATAGAAAGTTCATTGAGGGATTTTCGAAGTTGGCATTACCAATGACTAAGTTAACAAGAAAGGGGCAAGTATTTGTATGGGATTCAAAATGTGAGAAAGGTTTTCAAGAGTTGAAGAAGAGGTTGACGAGTGCTCCGATCTTAATTTTGCCTAATCCAGCAAAGTCTTTCAATGTGTACTGTGATGCTTCACTGATGGGTTTAGGTGGTGTTTTAATGCAAGATAAGCAGGTAGTGGCCTATGCTTCAAGATAGTTGAAAATTAATGAGAAGAATTATCCGACTCATGATTTGGAATTGGCGGCTATGGCGTTTGTGTTGAAGTTGTGGAGACATTATCTCTACGGTTCTCGATTTGAGGTATTCAGCGATCATAAGAGTCTGAAGTATCTCTTCGATCAGAAAGAGCTCAATATGAGACAGAGAAGATGGTTAGAATTTTTGAAGGACTATGATTTCGATTTGAATTACCATCCTGGTAAAGCAAATGTTGTTGCTGATGCATTGAGCAGGAAGTCATTGCATATGTCTATGCTAATGGTGCGAGAATTGGATTTAATTGAACAATTCCGAGATTTGAGTTTAGTATGCGAAAGTACTTCTAATAGCGTTAAGTTGGGAATGTTAAAGTTAACTAATAGTATCCTTGAAGAAATTAGAAACAGCCAGAAATCTGACGTTGAATTGGTAGATAAGTTGGCATTGATTAACCAAGGTCGAGGAGGTGAATTCCGAATTGACGAGAATGGTGTCATAAAGTTTGGAAACCGAGTGTGTGTACCCGATGTTGCTGAGATCAGAAAGAGTATTTTGGAAGAAGGACACCGAAGTGGATTGAGTATTCATCCTGGTGCTACCAAGATGTATCATGATTTGAAGAAGTTATTTTGGTGGCCTGGAATGAAGAAGGAAATTGCTGAGTTTGTTTATGCTTGCCTAATTTGTCAGGAGTCGAAAATTGAGCATCAGAAACCGTCTGGATTGATGGAACCGTTGTTTGTTCCGGATTGGAAGTGGGATGGAATTTCTATGGACTTTGTGTCGGGGTTACCTAGAACGAGTAGGAATTGTGATTCTATCTGGGTTATTGTAGACCGGTTGACGAAATCTGCTTACTTTATTCCAATAAGAATGGATTATCCGATGGAGAAGTTGGCTCAGTTGTATGTTGAGAAGATAGTGAGTTTGCATGGTGTTCCAGCTAGTATTGTGTCGGATAGAGATCCGAGATTTACTTCTAAGTTTTGGGCAGGATTGCAGGAAGCCTTAGGTACTAAGTTGAGGTTGAGTTCTGCTTATCATCCGCAGACAGACGGACAGACGGAGAGAACGATTCAATCGTTAGAGGATTTGCTACGAGCTTGTGTATTAGAAAAAGGTGGTGCTTGGGATAGTTATTTACCTTTGGTTGAGTTTACCTACAACAATAGTTATCATTCGAGTATTGGTATGGCTCCGTTTGAAGTATTGTATGGTAGGAGATGTAGAACACCTTTGTGTTGGTACGAATCTGGAGAAAATACGGTGGTGGGACCGGAGATTGTGCAACAAACTACAGAAAAGATCAAGATGATTCAGGAAAAGATGAGAGCTTCTCAGAGTCGTCAGAAGAGTTACCATGACAAGAGAAGGAAGGATATTGAATTTAAGGAAGGAGATCATGTATTCATGCGAGTTACTCCGATGACTGGTATTGGGAGAGCCTTGAAGTCGAAGAAGTTAACTCTGCGTTTCATTGGCCCATTTCAGATTACTAAGAAGATTGGGAAGGTTGCTTATCAGGTTGCTTTACCGCCTGCACTCGCTAATTTGCATGATGTGTTCCATGTATCTCAGTTGAGGAAATACATTGCGGATCCGTCTCATGAGATTCAAGTAGATGATATACAGGTGCGAGATAATCTGACTGTAGAAACGTTACCTATGAGGATTGAAGATCGTAAAGTGAAGCAGTTGCGAGGTAAAGATATATCAACGGTGAAGGTGGTTTGGGGAGGACCAGCCGGTGGAAATGTTACATGGGAGTTAGAAAGCCAGATGAATGACTCTTACCCAGAACTTTTCGTCTAAGGTATGTTTTCGAGGACGAAAACTCTTTTAGTGGGGGAGAGTTGTAACACCCATAATTTCAGTTTATTAATTTAATTTGGATTTAAATTAAAATAATTGGAATTTGAGAATTGAAATTGGATTTAATTGGAAAATGAGGGAGTGAGAGCTATTGGGCTTATGGTGTGGTGATAGTAAAAGAGGGGTGCTAATTAGTTAGGCCTTTTACTAAGTTGTGGTTAATTTATTTTATTTTATTTTTCATAAAATAAGAAAAAGGAACCAATTGGGGAGAAAGGAAGAACACGTGAAAAGAGTAAGAGAAGAGAAAGAGGCAAGAGCGTGGAACCGGAAGGAGAGCATTCAAGAAATTCATCGAGGTAAGGGGGGACTCTTCCTTTTAGTATCTATTATGTGATCTTAGGTAATAGGTAGATTAATGTATGGTTTGGTTCAATTAGATATTGGGATTGTTAGGTTAGAGTACTCTCATTTGGATTGAATTGATGATGATGGTGTGAACTATTTGGCTAATAATGATGGTTTATGGTGTATAATTGACTGTGTGATGGTTATATGCCTGTATATGATGTCTGGAGTCGTTTTTGGGTGAAAAGGATGTGAAATCGCAAGTCTGAACGCAGACTCGTAACTCTGCAAAATCGCCAGGTCGCGCCGCGAACCCCTGTTTGCGCCGCGAACCGTTGGGCAAAAAACCAGGAAGTTGTGATACGCTCAGGTCGCGCCGCGTCCATGTGTTGGCGCCGCGAAGGCGTAACTTTTTCTCGTTCCGCGCCGCGTCCATGTGTTGGCGCCGCGTGCTGTTAGTGACGGAACATTTCTTTAAAAATGCGTAACTTTCAAACTGTAGGTCCGTTTTTAGTGCCGTTTTAGGCGTTGTGCAAGTAATTAAATGTTTTATATGATGAATGATGAGTGTAGGCAGTGGCCGACTTTATTTCTATAAAGCTTGATTTAATTACTTGATGAAAATTTGACATTGTGTGCAATTTGAGATAGGTGTAACAATGTAATTGATGTGATGATGAATTGGTTGTGATTATTATTATGATTGTGATGAATGCATGACTATTTGAATGATGTTGAAAACATGTACATACTTATTCAGTGATGTGGTGATGATATGAGTTGTTCATCGTGGTTCGGTGTGTTTTAAGTATGTTATATGTGTTTCATTCATTCATATGCATAGATGTTGGATCCCGGTGATGTTTGGATCGTTGGTGGACATATTTCCCATTGTGTGGAAATTGTGTCGGTGGGCCGTATCTCGATGAGGCGTAGATCGGTTAGGTGGATTGATTCCACGGTTTATTGGTACCACATGCATAGTGTCAGTTGTGTCATATGCATTATGTCATAAAATGATTGTATGGATTTCTGTAATGTGTGTTGTAATCTATTATTGTGTGAATAAATAATGGATGTGAATCTGAATATGTATAATTGGGTGAACGGTATATTATGATGCTTGTTTCTTATGAATTGCATAATATTTACTAATTGAGAATGAGACTCACCCTTACATGTTGTCATTTTCAGATTGAGGAGTAGCGGCATTAGTGCTTGGTGAGGATGACTCGTAGAGTTTATCCGTTTGTGTTGGGTTGTGTCGGTCATGCTCTGATCTGTAACACTGGGGAACGATAGTTATAGATTTTTTATGAAACTATCCATTTTATTTGGTGTTGAATTATGATTGCATTTGGTTGAATTTGATGATGTTTAGTATTCCGCTGTGATAAACATGATTATGTTTTGGTGAACCGTTTCCTAATGAAGCATGACTTTGACCTTAGTTGATTTAATTATTTTGAATAATTGTGGCACCCTTGTGCATATGTTTTTACTCTGATTAATTATTAAAAATTGCCGCGGGGTTTAGAAGGGTGTTACAGAACTTATGTTCATCAAACAAAGTATGTGAAAGAACTTCTGAAGAAGTTTAATCTTTCTGAAAGCAACGAAGCCAAAACTCCTATGCATCCAACGTGTGTTCTAGGTAAGGATGAGGTAAGTAAGAAGGTAGATCAAAGTTGTACAGAGGTATGATTGGATCTCTTCTATATTTAACTGCTTCTAGACCTGACATTCTATTCAGTGTTTGTTTGTGCGCTAGATTCCAATCAGATCCTATAGAATCTCACTTAACTGCTGTTAAGAGAATTCTGAGGTATCTGAAAGGTACTACTAATGTTAGTTTAGTCTACAGAAAATCTAAAGAATACAACTTAGTAGGATTTTGTGATGCTGACTATGCTGGAGACAGAATTGAAAGGAAGAGTACTTCTGGAAGTTGTCAATTTCTAGGAAGTCACCTGATCTCCTGGTACAACAAGAAGCAAGCTACCATTGCCCTCTCAACAACAGAAGAAGAATATGTTGCTGCTGCTGGTTGTAGCATACAAGTGCTCTGGATGAAGAGTCATCTAGAAGATTATCAAATATATGAGAGTAACATTCCTATATTCTGTGATAATACTTCTGCCATATGTTTATCTAAGAGTCCTATCCTACATTCTAAAGCTAAACATATTGAGATTAAACATCATTTCATTAGGGACTATGTTAGAAGGGTGTTCTCTCTTTAAACTTTGTGGATACAGACCATCAATGGGCTGATATCTTTACAAAACCCCTTGCTGAAGATAGGTTTAAGTTCATTCTGAAGAATATCAGTATGGATTTATGCCCAGAATGAGAAAATGTATGGTTAAATTCTGAAATGTGTTGGGATTATGTGTATATAAGAAGTTCTGATAATGATCAATTAGAAGTTCTGATTCTGTTATTACTAACGTTTCATTATCTAAGTTGATTCAGAACCTCTTTTAAAGTAAAACAGCTGTCACCAGTTTTCCAGAAAATGAACACGTGTTCACTATTTTTGGACAAGCATGCTACAGTTGAGGAGACGCCGCCCTAGGTAACTGTGCAAATCATTTTATTTTGTCACTTTATCTCTCCTAACGTCATATCTCATTAAATGCAAATTGATGTCATGTTTTTCTGTAATCATTTCACTTAAACCATTTTGCAGTTATTATTTTTTCTTTCCAACCTTTTATATACTCCCCTTCATCTTCAATGACCTTGATGATGTTTCTACTAGAAACCTCTGGAGAAGCTTTCGCCAAGATTTTCAGGTGGGAGCTATGGCTGTTCAGAAGAGACTAGTGGCTGCTGCTCCTGGTTATGCTGGATATCTTCTTGAAGTTGATAATGGTGTATATTATCATCCTATCAGAAACAGAAGAGTTCTTGAGGAGAATATGTTTGTTGATGAGTTGCTGGACAATCCTTGCAGGGATATTATGGTCTGGAGACCTAAGTATCTAGTTCTGACTAGAGACTTCAAGTCCTTGTTTGACTTTCTGAGGGAAAATCCTTCTGAGTAAGACCCCAATTTGGTCATTCCAGAAGTTATTGACCCGCCAGAAGTTGAAGGTCCTTCTGCCCCAAGGAATCTTGCTGCCATTCTTCAAGCTTTTGAGAATGGAGATTCTGATCTTCCTGCTCCTGAGTATGAAGAAGATGCTGATATGGGAGAAGCTGATGCTGAAGATCATCCTGCTAAGTCTATTCCTGTTGAGGTAAATCAAGATGCTGATCTCACAATGGAAGCTGCAGTTCAGAATGCTGTCCCTCTGAACAGAAGTTGTGAAGCTTCTTCTGGTAAACCCTCTCTTCTGGTGAAGACTCTAGAGGTTATTCAGAAGAACCAAGCCGAGCTAGCTTCTCGTATGGACAAGCAAGAAGACACTAATGCTGAGTTCCACTCTTTCATGGAGAGGCAGATTGAGAGCAATGCTGGGATTCATGACATGCTGGCCAAGATTATGTCTAAGCTAGGGTCGTCTTAGTCCTTTGTGTCTTAGTAGTTTCTCTTTGTTTCTTGCATCTGTCTTCTATGCATCTTCCTTGTACTTTCTGACAATTCTCTTTTTGCAAATCAATGAAAGTTATCCTTTTTTCTCTCATAATTGTTTTGTTTTTCATCTGAATCTTTTGCGTTTTTGATGTTATGACAAAAAGGGGAAGAAAATGTGATAAATGATCTGATTTATATTATCAGTTGCTGGGAGAAAGTCTCCACATTTCTAACAGAAATTGCAAGTTTCTGTGTCTTTGAATGTTTTGCAGGAAGTGAAGATCTTCTTAAAAGCTCAACATGAGAAGCAAAGACATGGGGAAAAGCAATTTTGTATGGAATCAAGCTCATGGAATTGAAGCAAGTTGAGTGCTATGAAGCTTCAAGATCAGAAGCAAGAAGGAAGAATGTTATGATATTCTGATGATAGAATATGCTCTAACACATTCTTATTCCTTATATGTTCTGATGCATGTTTTTATTCTAAATATGCTCTGAAACTTTATTGTTTATGCTCTGATACGTATTATATGTTCTGATACATATTTTATGTTCTGATTCATTCATGCTCTGACTTTTGTCGTTTAGTTTGTTCTGTAACATTTCAGGATGTAGAGATGCTCTAATGATGCTCTGGTACATTCAACAATGTTCTGATACAATCTAGCATGCAATGATTCAAGAAGAAATTCAAGCTCTGAAGTTGTCCTATGGAAGCAAGAATCAGAAGCTATGAATGTTCTGAAGATATAAGCATATGTGATCGTCTCAACTGAAATGGAAAATACTCAGGGAAGTCCTTTATTTATAAATTTCTTCCAGTATTTATTTCAGGGGGAGATTATTTATCTCAGGGGGAGATTGTTAATCTCAGGGGGAGACATATACACACACTATGTTTATATGCTTATGCTATAGCTGTGTAATTGTCTTTAGCCGTCTGATATTCTGATTGCAAATTCATATCATTTATATATGTTTTTGTCATCATCAAAAAGGGGGAGATTGTTAGAACAAGATTTGTTCTGATCAATATTTTTAGTTTTGATGATAACAATGTTGTTATACCCCAAAATTTGCCCGCGTCTTTTTTCAAGAAAACTCCAATCTGAAAATTAAGAGTCTCATATAATCATGGATTTTTATTTCAACAAATATCCTGACATATGAAATACTTAGTTTTTAGAATTTTTCTTATACAGTAATTTGGCTTGCAGTTGAATTTATTCTTACGCAAACGCCAAATACTGTTTATTACTTCACACATGCTATTTATTTATTTACAGATAAATAGTACTGACACAATTGGTACAGAGTTAAATCTTTTGCAGGCGCAGAATCAGGAAACTCAAACTGTACTGGTAACAGTATATATTAGTTATTTATTATGTCTGTATTTTTAACAAGTCATGTAAATAAACTTTAATTTTACACATAAAACAAAAACAACAAAAAGAAAATTAACTTGGACTGTTGATTTTTCACTCTAACTGCTACGTCAATACCTGAACACTCAGTTGACAGTCAAACTGCTGGCAGTACAATTCTCAGTGTTTTGTACCATCAATCAAATCAATCTTTTACAATTCAAAATTCCAATATTTTTGTTCTAGAAGTCTTCTGAATATCACGCGATTAGCAGAGACTCAACACTGCACAAAAATCAGGTACGCTTAACTGTCTCCTACACAAATAGTCCCTGACTAGGGTTTTCTTGTTTTTACAGGAGAAACAAGTTTTTGAGACCTCAAATGGATTTCATGCACATCCATATATCTCAAAGTACCATCATACAAATTTTCAAACTTCAATTCACTCAGACGCACCGTCAGCAGCTCAAACAGTCAACAGACGACCCGTTTGACCAAAAAGTCAACAGACAGTCAAAGATGAATTTTTTTGTCAAAGTCCATATTTTGTCAAAGGATTCATTATTTGATCATTGGATGATCATAATTCATCAAGGAAAGATCAAAAATCAACAAAATCCTAAGATTCAAAATTAGTGTTTTTGCCTGAAAAGTCAACTCAACTTTGACTGGTCATAACTCTCTCATCCTTCATCCAAAAAATTCAAACCAAAGCTCATTTTGAAGGAAATTCAATTATCTTTCAAATTCAATTGATCCCATGGTCATTGCATTCACCATTTGAAAAATATGACCAAAGACATTACATGTCATTTTCAAAGTCAACAAAAAGACACTTTTTTCAAAAGGACACACATGGAGCATCAAAAATCATTTTGACATGAGACCAAAGACATTGGTTAGAGGACTCTTTGAGGTTTCCAAAAAGTGCAAGAACTCCTTCATATGACAAAAATTGAGGGATTTACACCTTGTTGAAGTTGGCTAAATTTTGGAAAATGCATAAAAACAACATTGCTCAAAAATGCATTTTTTCCAAATGGGGCCAAGTTTTCATGGTTCAAACATCATTTCCATAATATTATGGGCCTCCCACGACCAAGACAAAGCCCACACCATTTTTATCCATTTTTTGGTTTAATTTTATTCTATTTTAAGATTAAATAAAAATGGAAAAGGGAAGGATAATGGATAGCTTATTTTCTAAGCTAAAGCCACCAAGGAATCTTCAATTATGCAGCAAGGAAGATACAAGGAAAGCCTAGAGCAAGAGTGTGGAAAAATCAAGCAATGGTTGCTTGAAAGTTAAGCTTGAAAGTCAAAAATTCAACAAAGACAATTAAGGCTTCTTAGCTTCCATTCTAAGCACAACATAGTCTATAAAAGAGCTATCACACTTCACAATCAGAGGGGGACGAATTCAGAAGCATTCATAAGCATATATCACCCTTGTAACCACTTGTAATATTCAAAGAAACTTGAAATTCGAATTTTAAGTTTCAGTCAATTTCAATACAAACTAAACATTCAAACATCATCTCTGAGCTTCACTGAAACTATTCCAATCAATTGCAAGTCTTAAACCTCATTGAATCGAGCTACACAGGTCACGATTTGCTCAAACAAAAACCAACTCATATCTGATCATACACGCACATTTAACAAGATGTAGATATATATTTGTGTTTAGATTGGTGCTCTGGTCGTTTTTGGAGCTTTAATTAAGTTTTAATGACCGTTTGCACAAAACCACCATTTTAGGGTTTCTAAGCTCAAATTTAGGGTTCTTCATTAGAGCCAAAATTAAACCAAATTAAGGGCATGGTTACATTCAGTGGAACAAGACGAATTTAATGGTCCTATCGCGCCTGATTTCTATGCTTGTTTACACCTATTCGCTATTTTGCAGGGATGAGTTTAATCTATTACAGCGCTTCTAGCCAGAAAGCGATGTTAAAAGTGGTGTCTGGAGGTTGAAGATGATGCGTGTCCTCACCCCATTGGCCAGCCAGCGCGCGCGTTCTTTTAAATTTTCCTCTAATCAAGTGTTTTGTAGGTATACTGATTGCCATGCGCCTCAAAATCTGAGCCTTCTGATCCACTTTCCATCCAATCCAACGCGCCAGATCATGCATGAACATCATACTCCCTCATAATCAACCACATCTGATTAGTATCCTTTTATTTTTTATTTCTATTTTAATTTCTTTGCAAAATTAATTAAAAATAGTTAAAAAAATCCAAAAAATACACAAAAAATATTTTTAAGCTTCTAAAATAATATATTATTTTCTGAAATAAAAATATTTTATTTTTCTTCATAATTTCAATATTTTGCATAATTAATTAGTATATATTTATATATTTGCTTTTTAATTATTCTAACCAATCAAAAAATCATTAAAAAAAAATTGTTCTTTATATAAAATATTGTTTATATATTATAGACTAATTTTGTACATATTTTGAATAATTTTCTCTTTAAGTTTTAATTATTTGTATAATTATTTGTATAATTATGTATTAATTAGCTTAATCAATTTCAAATCAATTTCCAATCAATTTCAAAAATTCCAAAAAAATTAGTTTTGTTTTAAAATTAATTGACAAATATTTTGTACATATTTTAAACTTAATTTCTAGGTTTAAATCTATTTTCATCTTTTTTCTTCATTTTAATTTAATTAATCATGCATTAATTCTAATTAAAATCAATCATAAAAAATCCAAAAATATGTCTTTTATTTTTCTTGCAATTTAAATTCCTAGATAAATGTATAGGATGTCAAAATCATGTAAATAGGCTTTGTTTACATTTCCTGCACAATCGATGTAATAGCGTAGATTTACTTTCCGCACTTTACATTTCCGCATTTTAATTTCCAGCAAATATAAACTGCGTGTATGTCAAAGATAAAATTGAACCGTTAGATCACTAACTTCAAAGATAAAATATCTGAATCCAATCACAATCACACTTGCACCTTTTAAGGTAATCCCTTCTCATTCTTTTCAAAATCAAAGTCAAAATTCTACTGTTTCGAGTACAAAATCGAACCTTTTGTTTGTATCTGGTGAAAGGATAGATTTTTAAAGGAAATAGGATAAAGACCTTACAACTCAGGGTAGACCTCCTAGTTTGCTTGCTCAAATCAAAACAAACAAAATTCTCATACACTGTTGTTTTTCAAAACAAAACTTTCCAAAAAGACAATATTTTGTATACATCCAAACACGGATCATTACAAAGTTAACGTTCTTTTCAAAACATCTTTCGAAAGATAAACAAACATTTTGTATACATCCGCACAAGGATCATTACAAATTCAATTTACAAAGGTATTTGAAACCACATATGAGCATTCTAAAGCAATTGAAAAGTGATCGAAAAACAAGTGAGCTAAGCAAACTTAAGAGCCCATGGATAACCATGGATACAAAGGGTGCTAACACCTTCCCTTTGTATAACCTACCCCCTTACCCAGAATTTCTTAAAGGTCTTTTTTCTGTTTCTTTTATAAACCTTTCCTTAATTGGATAAAATAAAAGGTCGGTGGCGACTCTGTGAATTTTCAAAAATGCGAAAGCATTAAGCGATAAAAAAGAGTCAGTTCACGTATCTCTCCCGCTCAGAGGTATGGCCCGAAAAATGGAGGTCCACAAATGTATATGAATTTTGTATGAGATAATGTGGTACTCTAATACTATGCAATTTCCATTTCAGGAATTATATAAAGAGTATGCACAAAATCAGCGCAAGAAGCACTGACTCAGAAGGTTCAGCATGCAACATCAGAACATGGTCTGAAGACATCAGAAGATGGTCAAGAAGAATCAGAACATGGTCTATGGAAGCATCAGAAGAACTTGAGATCAGAAGCAGAAGCACTGAAGTTCTCATGGTATCACGCTAAGAAGCACTTCAAGGTCAGAAGACAAGAAGATGCTCTGCACCAAGCTGTTTGACTCTGATGATATTCAAACGTTGTTTACACAAACATCAGATCAGAAGCAATTACTAGCTGGCAGGCTACGCTGACTAACAAAGGGAACGTTGAAAGCTATTAAAGGCAACGTCAGTAGACACAACGAAAGCAAGGCTTGAGGTAGTTGACAAAAAAGTGAAACATTAAATGCAATGCTGTACGGAATACGCAAAGCATTAAATGCTCCCGACGGTCATCTTCTCAAACGCCTATAAATATGAAGTTCTGATGAGAAGCTATGTTACGAATTACGAATTCTGAATACAACACTTGCGCAAATTTACAGAAATGCTGTCGAATTCAAAAAGCTCTCAAACTTTATCTTCAACCGCACTACATTGCTGTTGTAATATATTAGTGAGATTAAGCTTAAACTTAAGAGAAAATCACAGTTGTGATAATAGCTTTATAAGAAGCATTGTAACTCTTAGAATTTGTTTACATTAAGTTGTAAGAACTAGAGTGATCAGGTTGTTGATCAGTATACTCTAGAAAGTCTTAGAGGTTATCCAACCAGATTGTTCCTAGAGTGATCAGGTTGTGATCAGTATACTCTAGAAGACTTGGAAGTTGTCTAAGTGGAAAACCATTGTAATCTTGTGTGATTAGTGGATTAAATCCTCAGGTGAGGTAAATCACTCCAAGGTGGTGGACTGGAGTAGTTTAGTTAACAACGAACCAGGATAAAAATCATTGTGCAAATTGTTTTTATCTTACAAGTTTTAAAGCTACACTTATTCAAACCCCCCCCCCCCTTTCTAAGTGTTTTTCTATCCTTTAGTAAGCTTGGGACTAGTTTAGCTCTGAATTAATACTATTGATAGTGGATTTCGTTCCTGGCTTGGTATGCCCCCAAAGTAGGTGTGATTTCACCAAACTGGGTCAACAATTACTTGTGTCATTTATCTTTCAGTTTGACATAATTCTGTGTATATACCTTGTTGATGTTTCTTCACAGATCACATGTCTCGACATCTTTCACGACATCTGGATCTGTTACGCAAGAATTCAATTGGTATCAGAGCAGGCATCCTGTTCTATCTCTGGATAAGATCCTGGGAAGAAACTTTCTGGTTCGGCAAAGAAGGTTTGTGATGAAAAGATGTGTTGATCATCAATGTGTACATGGTCCCTAGAAGTGGAGGACGGCCTGTGTTAAACATCGAGGGCTACGGTATGTCTTGATGAGGAACTGTTATGGAAATTTTGCTGCATGGTATCTCTTTCAAACCTGGTTCTTTTCAGCATTAGGGTTTGATCTCCTCGGAAACTGCACTCATGATAGGGTATAAACAATGGTGGATCAATCAAAGGAGCCAATGATACTTGAGTTCTATGTCTCAAGTCCCCTCATAAAGGCACTTTAGCATGACTAACTAGTTGCTTCTTCAAGTAGCATGAAGAAAGATTGAAAGCATTCAGGCTGGTCTCAACGCGAGTCTTCATATCTCTTGACTCCTTTCAGGAAGTAACTCTGAATATGCCATTTGAAGGATAGCTGGGCCATCTGTATTAGGGATGCTCGGAGGATGATATCCACAACACCAAGTTCAGACATATGGAAAGAATTGATGTTCTGTGACATGTTAGAACATTACTTCAGCAAGTATGCAGCTATTGGTTGAAGAACAGATGTTTTGGGTGCTAAACAAAATGTTGCAATTATATTTGTTTGGAACCTACTCCTGACCTAGAAGAGGAGACATCTGATTTGAACAAGTTGATCAAGACACAATCAATAGTCTATCTACCTTTGTGTGAGTTTATTTCTGGCCAAGGTATGTGGATGTACAATAGTCGAGCTCTTGAGAAGAACTCATAAAGTCATCTGCAATTAAGCCCTTATGTAGAATGAGCTCATAACTGAAGGACTCTTCGGATCAAAGAAACCAGGTGGATGGAATATTCATCTCTGAAATAAAAGGATATGGATTTTCCAATGTCTTCGTGAATAAGGTTCTTTTTGACCAGATTCACTTATGTGGTGCCCTCATATAATGAATTAACTGTAGTACAATTCAGAGGAGATGGCTTAGACCGGTGTGTGTCGGGTCTCAGTCTACCAAGATCTCTAAAGAGATGTGAGACACAATGTCTTAACATCATGGTTCTGAGGATTTATTTTCCTCAAAAACGTGTTGCAGATGTTAATTCTTCAACAAAATAGAGGTTTTCTACTCTAACTTGATTCCCTGATTAAGTCTATGAGAATATTGAACTCTTGTTGTATTGATAAATGGGTCCTGTCACAAAGGATCATCTGCTGTATCAAAGTGTCAACCCGAGACAGGTGATTGATGGATGTCTGTAAAGCTAGAATATCGTCTTGGATTATTCAGTCCTTTCTGGAGTAAGGGGGAGTGACTGTTCCAGTTATCTTTTAGAAGGAATCTCTTCTATAGGTGCAGAAGGTTATTGATCGTCCAATGATCACAAAGTCAGAACTCGAGGATGATCACTAGGAGGCTGTGTAAACTCTCTGAGCAGACTACAAGAGTGTGGAGCTGATCGGTGTTTTCGCTAAAGAAGGTGCTCAGTATTGAACTCAACTTGAGTAGAATGAGGTATAGATGTTGTCAGTAACGTATCCACTACAGTCAGATGAGCAAGTAAAGATAAAAGGTTCTACCTTGTGTGAGAAGGTAAATCTAGTGTCATAAGGATAAATACTCTGACAGGAGCTGAGCATTTATCTGGAACGTGCATATGCCCGAGATTGAAGAACTTTGACGGGAGACTTAGCTTTTGTCTAAAGCTACTACGCAAGTCTGCTATCTGTGTTCAAAGAAGGTGTTGTGGTTAACCTCTATGTGAAGTTACACATGTCCTAAATGATGTCTTGACATCATGTTGGGCTGTAGATACTTGAAGATTTTGATCAACAGTATGATGATTTGGCAATTCATGACTACTGTTATTCTGTTGACCTCACCATCTTAATTTCTCTCTGGGAATGAACAAGCAAAGAAAAGGAGCTCTACAGGGTAAATTGAAAAGGAAGATGACTATGTCTACTCTTCTTGCAAGGGGTTGTTTCAATGCAGTGCTCATTTACATCACAGTGGCATTAATTACCCGTGGCAGGGAGAGAGAATGTCCTATTCTTGGTCTCTAGATGTGTAGTTCATCTTTAGGAAGCATGTGTTCTAGTCATGAGTTGAGCATCGTGTGTACAAATCAAGAAATACAAATGTTGAGGATCTTCTAGTTTGTTTTTCTCTTTACTTACATTCTTTTTGGAGAATTTTAGACTTACTCTAGATTCCTATGGTTATTTTCTTTGGGAAGAATCTCAAACTTATTCTTTGCTTCTTGGGGCTTTTATTGTTTTTGCTCAAAAGCTTTGTCAATTTCTTTTAAGAACCATGGAACGGACAACCTTAGAAAATTCACCTTCACAAGATAGTGTTAGTCAGAAATAAAATACAATGTCTGATAGAATGTTAGGACATCTTATCTCACATGTTTACTGAGTAATTGACAGAAGAGTTGAGTTGAGAAGATCACACACGTGTCAGATAGGTGCAACGAACTATCCAGATGCATGCATCAAGACTTATTCCTTTTCAGCAGAAACAGTCAAGATCCAGAAAAGGAATTCAACGCATACATTGAATGGATGGAAGTTTTCCTAGTTTAGTGTTTACTTTTGACCAAGACTGTTGAAGATCGTTACCTTCGAGGCTCAGGTTAAGCTATTCATATAGGGTTCTGATTGCTTTCATCATATTTTGATTTCTAGGTTCATATCAAACATGGGATTCATTTGCGTGTGGGTGTGCTGCATCCATCTATGGTACTGTGAGGGACTTCTTTGTAAATTTTTGGCAAAAAGGGGGAGAAAAGTCTGGGTTTAATTCAAAGAAATCTGGAACTTGTTTTTCCATTGCTGAGCATGTCAAAGAGGGAGTTGCGACATCTACTGATGAGTTGCTGTTGTGACTTGTGATCTGAGTTAACGAACACAATTGTGACATGTGTTCTGATTTACAAAGGGAATGAATGATGTTCTACTTGAGAGGTTTGTCATTGTCCATGGCCCTCTTTCTCCACCACTACAAGGGTAGATCATCTCTTTGTAACATAAAACAATTCTGATGTTTAGGGGGAGTATTCATCAAATAAACTCAAAACCTTCTTAGCATTGAGAATAAGGCTGTAGGTGTTAAAGTTTGTGCTGCATTGAAACTCTAGGAGAAAGCTGAAGGAAGAGATCATTCCAACCCGAAGATGGTGTTCTTGATCTGAAGCTAGACCAAAGGAGATGATGCTGAACGAGATGTCTTGACATAGTAACTGAAGACTGGCTCTACTCAATAGTGGTTGCAGCCATTGCCCACATCAGAAGTTCTGTTCTACCTGTTTTATGTATTGTTTATATGTAATATGTAATTTATTTGTTTTAGCCAAAACATTTCCAAAGGGGGAGATGGTTAGTTCTATGTTTTTAGGGTTGACTTAATATTTGCAAAACAAATAAAAATATTAGTATGTATAAATGTATAAGAACAACAGGTACAAGAAAGAGTCCCACTAAAATGGTAGAACATGTTATGTTGGAGTAATTCAACATCTGGAATAACATGTCACATGGGATGTTACGATATCATGCCCTAGCTGAAGTGAAGAGTTCTAATTAAATCTATGTGATTTAATTACTACAGAAGAATGCAGAATATTCAGGGATATTGTGCAGATCAAATAAAAGCGTGATATATTATTTGACAGATATGAAGAATCAATAAGAAGATTTGAGGAATCATTCAGAAGAATCAAATCAGAATATTTGAAGATTATATAGTTTCTAATTATAGAGATATTCTCGAAAACTAACAGATTGAATACCTTGATTGTAGTTGAAGATACTGCTATTTTGTAACAACAAATATGTTGTGATTGAAGGCCCAAATCCAGTTGGGTATAGGTTATAAATAGAAGACTTTGTAACCTAGAAAAAAGTGACAACCACCGAGTAGAAAAGATGTAATCTTTAGGGTTTGTCGAGGTAAAGCTCCCGGCCTGCGGAAATGTTACCTTTTTGATCCTCGAAGCCTGTAGGCAAGAGAAGTATTATTCTTGGAGGGAGCTTTGAAGTAACTCCAAGTTCGTGGTCATAGTCAAGAGTCTTGGCTAGGGATTGTCATGGAAGTATGTCTTCCAAACTGTTTTATCTGTGGGATCAGAATGAGTTGGATATTGAGTCATTGCTACAGCTCATAGGACTTGAGAACTGTATAACATCATTGCAACGATTGGAAGTGGGATGAGGATATTCCATATCTAGGGAGGACCTAGGTAGAAGGGTCATTGGGTAGGGATTAAGTGAGGGGTTGTAAGCTTGGGACTAGTTTAGCTCTGAATTAATACTGTTGATAGTGGACTTCATTCCTGGCTTGGTATTGCCCCCAGAGTAGGTGTGATTTCACCGAACTGGGTCAACAGTTACTGGTGTCATTTATCTTTCAGTTTGGCATAATTCTGTGTATATACCTTGCTGATGTTTCTTCACAGATCACATGTCTCGACATCTTTCACGACATCTGGATTTGTTATGCTAGAATTTCATTCATTACGTTCAGCCAACATGTCATAGAAGATGAGTTTATTATATCGTATGTGGTTTGAGTGTTTTCCCAACCCCTTATTAATATATATTACCTGCAAATTGAATTAGAAAATTATAATATGAGTTTTTAAGTTATTTTAGAAAACAAATTATAATTATCAATGTTTTACGAGCTTTTTGTAGCCTATTATTCGTATCTTGTTCTTTAATGGTTATAACTTAATTCAATGCTTCTAATTATTTAGCTATCACTTCTTTGATCTCCAATTTTGTATACAAATTAAATAATACTTTGCAAAATGAACTAGAGGCGAAAGATGTGTTAGCATAAAATTAGAAGCATTGAAACAAGTTATAATCGTTAAAGAGTAAAATGCGGATAAAGGGTTGTAAAAAGCTGGTACAACATTAATTAGTGTAACTTGTTCTTCAAATATATAACATAATTTTTCATATTATTTATTTCTAACTCATATTGAAAGATTATATGTTTGGTGAGCAGTTGGTAAAATAACCATTCTACATAAGTTATAATAAACTCAAGTAAGTGTATCACCACTGCTGGAATATAGGACCATATTGAAATGTTGTGCGCTAAGTCTTTCATCACAGTTGGGTTATAGAACCTTGGTGAAATGAATGAAATCTGCAAAAATTCTAGCACAAGTATCGAACCCCTGACCACAACCTTTTACTACGATTGTTTAATACTACCACGCCTAATAGCCCATGGTGGTAAAGGGGGGCATACAACAATACCTTACTTTATCACGGATCACCGTGTTGCACCCCAAAATTTGCCCATCTAATTTTACTTCTAACTGGCTTATGCATCTTATAATTCCATTCATTAAGTCATCTAATACCTCATGCATCATTAATCAATAATTTGGCATTGGGATCAAGGGTCTTGAAGAGATAGGGTTATTATATTACTTTGAAGCTCTCACTCTCATAAAGAAACTCATCAATCAAGGTGTTCTATTCATGATTACTTGGATTTCAACTCATTGGTATCGGGATTCAATTAAGAATTAGGGGGAGATAATGTGTATTGAATCATTATTGAGAGTAAGGTAATTTGATAAGAGCTTTGACTTTTGGTCAAAGTCAACCCTAAAGAATTGACTTTTTGACCAATAGCATCTCTAGACTATGTTGGGATTTTTTATTGATTCAAGAGTGCAAGTGGAGATTTGAATTGGAATCAAACAGTAGATGGAGGGAGTTGGTCCACTACGTGGGAGAGAATTACACAAAGTCAACATCCCTTTTTAAATTTGAAATTGCCAATTTCAAAATTCAAGTTACTTGCAAATATATTTCAAAGCATTGTCCTTTACAATACAACACCTTACATCCAAGCAGCATTACAATTCCAAATCTACATCATGCTGTACAAAAAAAATAATACTTTATTTTTACAAGCAGAATCTTGTTGTAAACAAATAGAACAAGTCTCCCAAAATTGATGATAATGTTGACAAAAATAGTGTTGCTGCTGAGTCTGAGTTCACAGCAGAAGAGAGTGGCTCGAATATTGGTATTACTGGTTCTAGACTTGACCATAACGTATTTGGCTTTGAGTTTTTGGTCGACGGGTGATGATTCTTTGATTTTGTCGAAGCTTCAAAAGGCAGAATCGGATATTGATAGGAGAGTCTACAAAACTCAAGACGATCAACCTGTGATTGAAGTTTCAGATTATTTGTCGGAGTGAGGCGAGGATGAGTCAAGTGCGGGAATTTTAACAGGAGAATACCATAGCCACTCATGCATCTGTACCTTCACATAACAACCGCATGACAAGGACCTTCTCCATACACCGTCACCAATTCATTCAATTCACCCTATCCCGCATAAAATACAAGGCTGCAAATCAAAAAAATAAACCTCATAACATCAATAATCATTCAAAAACAACAGCCCTGCATCAACAAGAAAAAACCAGCTCAGTGCAAAATCTACAAATATAAGAAATCCATAATAGGAATAAACCAGATCAACCAACATAAACCATTCAGCCCCTGCATAAATCACCCCAAACTCTAAACAGTTTCAAACCTACAAAAAATCCAGCAAAGTCATAAACCACATAACTACCAAACCGGATTCATAACTGTCTCAACCAAAAAAACAGAACTCTAACTGAATCCCTAACTTCCTAACCAACTTAAAACAGTTTTCTAACTAACCAATAACTACCTCTTAACCTCCTAACCGATTCTATAACTGTCATAACATCCCTAACTAACAAAAACCTAACAAAAAATAACAGATTGGTAACAGAATTATCTCACTAACCGATTCAGTTGTAAGCATAACAGAAGAGCAATTGCAAGAGATTGATAATAGAGATCAGAAGAGTTCAACAGAAATCAGAAGAAAACTCACTTCTATAAATCAGAATCTCTTCACTTCATCACTCTCTTTACTTCATCACTCTCTTCACTTCATCACTCTCTTCACTTCATCACTTGTCATACCCCAAATTTGTCCTACCCTTTACTTCTAACTGGCTTAGGCTTTGCATTCATATACATACATCAATTAGGTCATAATCCATACCCATGCATACATATCATTGGTACTAATCAGAGACTAACAAGAAAGAGCTCTATTGCAAAGAAGTTTTGATCAGAAAACAAGAGGACTGAGGTGTAATCTTGTGGCTCTATGTTCATTGAAGTCCTCCTGGATTAAGGTTTTCTCAGTCTTAATTCAAGGCATTAATTGAAGGGTACAAGCTTACAAATCATCTGGTCTCCCAAATCAGGGTTTCTTTGACCAAAGTCAACCAGTTGACTTTCTGGTCAACATTTGATCAGGAATGGACTCTATGAGTGGGAAGCTTCTCATACTGACTATTGGGAATTTCATCAATAGTCGGAAAAATCAGAACAGTTGACTTTTGAGTCAAAATCAGAAGAATTATTCAAATATTGACTTTTGGTGGAAAATCAATCAAGAAAAGTCAAAGAATGGAAAAAATCGGGAGTTCGACAAAATTTGCCAAAAATAGCAAAAAAGACAAAAAAAAAAGAATGTTTCAACACTTAGAAAATATTTTGGCATTTTGAACCTTGGTGAGCAGTCCACTTCAGCCCTGATTTACACGTGGCAAATGACATTTCTTGAAGAAATTTCCAACATCAAAGTTATTCCCCTCATGGAGGAGAATAACTTTGTAGTTGGACACTTTTTCATTTGAAGCTTGTATGAAGAGTTAAAGTTGCTTGAAGTTACTGAAAATTCATTCAACCCAAGTCATAATCCAAGTCACAAGTCAGGTCATGACCAGGCATTTCAACAAACACATGGCATGCCAAATCTCAAGCCAGTTTCAGAGCTCTACAAAAAGGCCATGGAAGCAAACTTGGTATCATTCTAATCCTTGCCATGTCTTCATTCCAACAAGCCAAGAATTGGGTCAATTGAACAAGTATTGAGTGAGATGCAAGTTTTCAAAGTTGTGCCCTTACACTGACTAAGTCCTGCATCCAGCCAAGGCAGATTTCTAGGGCACACGCATGCATTTCAGCAAACACATGGTGTGCCAAATCTTAATGCATTTTTCTTCCTCCACAAGTCTCCACATTGAACAAGCATGATCTTAAATTGTTCCTTGCCATGTCCCCTATCTATCGAATCTAGTTTCATTAATTTTGGACATGTATTGAGCAAGTTATAAGGCTTTGAAGTCACCCCTCGACCCAGTCACATTCCTGCCAAAGTACATGCACAAGATTCAAGCCATGCTCGTGAGTCTCATTCCAGGTGCATGAATCATGTTCCAACTTATTTTTTTGAAGGATGTAGGCATTATTACTTGAGCATACCAACATCAAACTTGCTCTATCACACACCCTCTTGGCAATGAGCCCAAGAATATCTCAATTGATGAACCATGGTGAGAGATATACGCATGGGAAGAAGGCACCTTGAGCATTCCTCCTGGCACGAGGCATAGGCATGGTTGAAAGCTGCAGCATGCTTTGATAGCATCAATGCACCACCACCAACTTTTCCTCATTGAACCATGCATATATGACATATGTGAAAGCATTGGGAAGACTTGCCACAAGTGTACAAAACTTGCTCACTAAGCATTACTTCCTTAGTCCCACACCAAGAAAAATAATGCTACTGCAAGATGCTTATTCACAAGCCCCACACTCATGGAAGCCTCACCACTCTTTCCACACCTGTCCTATAAATAAAGCTGCATAGCCCTCACACTTACATTCACGATTCACAAACTCACACACTCTCTTCTCTCTTCCTCTCATTTTACACTATTTCTCTCCACATTCTCCCTCTCCCTCAGTCTCTCTCTTCTCCCTCACTCATTCCGCCACCACTTGCCACTATAACAACCTTCTCCGGCCGCCATAACCAACTTCCCTAACTACCTTCGGCCACCACTCTTCCAACTCAACTTTCAACATCAATCACGTTCATCTATTGCCATCATGAAGCCATACTGAACAAGGTCATCATCTTCATCACGAGCTCAGAATGCTCAGCCAGCTAAGCTCACTTCTCGGTTGTTAGAGGAACTAGCTAGCGCACGCTCACTGTTATCATCGGAGGCTTGGATTTGTGCAGCTTCCTCTCTATACTGAATCAAGAAGTGCTCAGGTAAGCATCTGAAACTCTTTGAACCTTGCATTCAAATGCTTCAAAACTATACGCATCTGTTCATAATCTTGTAGTGTATGTCAAATCTTGATTCTGAGAATGTGATTCGTTTTACGTGCTATGCTTGCTGTTTGAATGATTGGTTCGCATGTTTGAGTTCAATGAGACGTAAGATTCATCTTGATGCCATTAGCATGAGTTTTGATGAATATGCTAGATGTTAGGATTTTTAGATTTGTACTCGGTTTTGAAGATCAAGCAAGAATCAATGAAAACTAACGCCGGATCTATCATCTACGCAAGAATCCGAGTGGAGCGGTGGTACTTTGATTAATTTCTGGAAACTTTGACTCATCTCCGCCGTAGGCTGGCCGGAGAAGATGATCGGAGCTCTGCTCCGGCGTCTGTGTTTGTTTTGGTATTTTTTGCACCGACTGGCATACGTGGCGCGTTTACATTGGCTTCTTTCCCATTGATTTGTGATTTTTGTCTTATTCCAATCATTAGCGCATGAGGTGGCATTCTGTGATTCGCTGGGAGCTTGTTTTGTCACTTAGTGACTTAAGTGATTAATTGACCAATTGAATTCTTTCTATGAACCATGCATGTCACGTATTGCAGAATAAAACCATATAATATGCATGCTGATTAAATAAACCTGAATAAAAAATAAGTGGAAATAAAGTGCAATAAAAATAGGATGGTGCAAGGCTGGGCTATGCGCCTTTGGGCCTGTAATTTTTCTGAACCACACCACTTAACTGCTAATACACCACCCTGCTCTGGACTGGGCCCTTGTGCGCCCATACTATCTTCACCCCCTTGTTTTGAGCCTTTTTTGCTATAACTGTTTTAGTTCATAATACTAATTGCTTTGACACCCCCTCTGCTGTTAATAAAAACAAATAAGAATGATCCTATTTCTTTTATTATTTTTTGCACATTAATTGTTTTTCTCCTTAAATAAAGATAACAAAAATATTTTTCAACCAATTAGATTTTTAGAAACTTTATATTCTTTTAATTGATTTTTTTAGTTATTGTTTCCTTTGGTTTTTGATTGGTTAGTAAAACCATAAAAAAAATTACTTAGTTTCTTAGTTTTAATTTCAAAATAGCTTTAGAGCATGAATAAAAAAAAATGCTATTGTTTGTGATTGATTTTCATGGTTGACTTGGATTTTATTTCTTTTAGTTTTGTGAATATTTTCAGTATTTCGTATTTTACTATTAGAATAATCCACAACAATAATTCTAGGCTTAGAAATTAGGCTAGTCTCCCCCTTTCTCATTCTTTTTCTTTTCAACACTAAAACACCTAACAAATACTCAAATAAAATCCCCATAAAACATACAAAGAAAACACTTAAAACATTAATAAAAAAGTGAAAATCATTAAAAAGGGAATGGAAGCTTGAATCTCCCTTGCTTTAGGGAATCATTCGAGTGCTTGGATCTCCCTTGCTTTAGGGAACCATTCGGGCGTAAGTTCCCAAATTCTAAAAGACACAAACCAAAGAGTAACTCGAGTTTCCCTTGCCTTAGGGATTTCCTCGAAACACTCAAGCTCTCTCTTCTCTCCTTTCTTAAGGGCATTGTTATCTCCGCTCTATTGCATCCTAGGCTGTCCCCTTATGCAAGAGCGCGAGCGTTAACTCCGCCCAACTAAAAAACACAAAAACAAACAGAAAATCATGAGCCGAACTACGGCGCTCTGATTCCTGAAAAGGATACGTAGGCATCAAGTCGCGGGGCTTGAACGAGCACATTTGTAAATAATTCCTTCTTTTCCCCGTATTTCTTTTTGCATGCATTCACATGTAGACATAGACATAGTACACACCCTTTAGATAGAAACAAACATAGGTGGATACCATCGAGTACGATGGGCGCGAGGGGTGCTAATACCTTCCCCTTGCGTAACCGACTCCCGTACCTTGATTCTCTGGTCGCAAGACCTTGTTCCTTCATTTGTTAGGTTTTCTGATATTCCTTTCCCTTATGGGATAAATATATTGGTGGCGACTCTATTCATTTTTCGCGAGCGTGCGACAACTGGCGACTCTGCTGGGGACCACCTAAGCAAGTCGATCCTAGCCTTTGTTTGTTTTATTTTTATTGGGTGTTTACTTGTTTTTTATGTCTATATCTTGTATATATGTTTGCATGTTTATTTTCTGCTTGCATATCATGTTTATTTCTGCTTGCACATCAAGCATCTGGACTATATTATGGGTCCCCGTGGGGGCCACATATTTTTTTGCTTTGTTTTGCAGGTGGGGGGTTTTTGTGAGGTAAAAGGCCCACTACCCAGGCCACTGACACATAGGATTAGCGTGGATGCTCATGTTGACTCCCGTGGCTCTTGCTACGATCGAGCTTGACATGGGGTACCACAACTGGGCGAGGTTCTTTCATGGAACACTGTGTCTGACACGCTTGTTGCCTCAAACACTTTGTACCCCACGGGAACTGTAGACCCTAGTGACCATTAGGGACCACCTGTCCGTGTCTAGAATTCATACCTGTGAGTTTGGGGTGGGACAGGACACTAGCCTTCATCATACCCTGATTTCCATTTTGCAATCTGAAGCCGGAATTTTGAACCTGTTACATTCAGTGTTACCCAGATATCCAGAGCTGCGAGGGACATTCAGTCTCTCACCACATCACACACATGACACATCATGCTATTGCATCCACCTCACTTCATTCGTGGAGAATCCTAAAGTCTATTTCCAAAAAAAAAAGGGATGTATACACTCTTTTGCAAAAAAAAAAAAAAAGAAAAGAAAAAAAAAGAAAAGAAAAGAAATAATGAAAAGACTTTAGGATTCTCCCAATGAAATGCATTCCACCATATCATTTAACATGCATGTTCATTTATTTTCAGGAATTTTTGGCTTTGTCTCCGACCAACACATGGCCCCACCAATGAAGACTGGTAGACGCAACCCCTCTTATTCTTTCCTGGATCCGAATCTGGATTCCCTTGGGTGTTTAGCAAAGAAGATTACGCCTGATGAGTCAACCAAGTTCCGAGAAAAATATGGGTATATTCTGAGCCTTCTCAAGATGCCGTTCACCAAGTACGAGCAGGAGGGAGTTCATACTTTGCTTCAGTTCTATAATCCTTCCCTTCGCTGCTTCACGTTCACCGACTAACTTTTGGTTCCAACATTAGAAGAGTATTCCCTATTTCTTGGCGTTCCTATAAAGAAGGAAGTACCATACTATGGCACCATGAAGGCCCCTGATTCCATTGAAATTGCTAAGGCTCCTTATTTGAGCAAGTCGGTCGTGGAAGCAAATCTCACCAAGAAGGGAGGAGGTCTTGGTTTTTGCATGGAGTTTTTGGTCAAAAGGGGTTGTGAGGCTGCTGAAGCAAAGGAATGGGACACATTTAGGGCTATCCTGGCTCTAAGTATCTATGGTATCATGATGTTCTCGAACGTTCCTAACTTTATTGACATGAATGCAATTCATATGTTCATTCTGCAGAATCCGGTTCCTACACTTTTGGGGGATGTTTATCACTCCATTCATCACAAGAGTAGTCAGAAGGGAGGTTTGGTTAGATTCTGTGCTCCGTTGTTATATCGCTGGTTCAGGTCACATTTTCCTGAGCGTGGCGCTTTCGTTGATAATAGGCACACATCTAAGTGGGCTGAGAGGATTATGGGGCTTAGGGCCAAAGATATTGTCTGGCACAACAGATCTTTAGATGACATGGAAGTTATTATGAGTTGCGGAAAGTTCAAAAATGTATCTCTCATGGGTCTTAGAGGTGGAATCAACTATAATCCCGTCCTGGCTAGGAGAACATTTGGATATGCTTTTATCAGTCCCCCTAAGCAGACAGAAATTGCTGAGAATATTTTCTATCATTCAGCCACCGACGGTGGGCTGATGGCAGAAGCTGTACAAGCCTGGAAGAGTATTTGTTGGAGAGATAAGAAACATTTTGGTCAGCGAGATTGTGCTACTTACGAGGATTATACTAAGTGGGTCGAATCTGTGGTTGTTGTTCGAGGGATGCCCTTCCTTCCCAAAGATCCTTTGTACCCCCCTGCTGGTGAACAACCCAACATTGGTTCCATGCCTCGTTATAATCAAACTGTGGATCAGAATCGGAAGTTGACTGAACAGGTGGAAACAATGCATGTTAAGATGAATACTGCTCGGCAAGAGAAGCTTTCCGCACTTCATAAGTTGAAAATAAGAGAAATAGAGCTTGAAGAATTGTATGCTAGAGGAAGTACTTCTCAGAAAAGGCCAAGGATGACTATAGGTGCTAAACCTACCGAAACTCAAGAAAAGAAGCTGAAAGAACATTAAGAGGCTCAGTTGGCAGATTTGACTAAAAAACTCCAGATTCAGACTAAAGAAGCCAATTCAGAAAGGGCTCGTCGAAAGAAAGCAGACAAACTCTTGTTGGAACGCCAAGGACAGATAGAGAAATGTTATGAAGAGATCCGAGAGCTGAGGGGTCAGATAAGAGAAAAAGGTCAAGGTAATACCCAAGCTCAAGAGGAAGCCAGATGTTGGGAGTTGAAGAACCGCTACATGGAAACAATGCATTTCAGAAAGGACCTGCTGATTCAAGAGATCATTAAGAGACCAACCCGTGCTGAGACAAAAAAGCTTTTTGAAGAAATGAAGACCTGGAGTTATAAGAACATTGGAGACAGCCCCCTTCGTCATTTGGACGTGGGAGATCCTGCTTAGTGTTTACTTTGTTGTAGAATCACCACCAGACTTGTTGGATGGGATTCTTATTTCTATTGCTGTATTTGTTGGCTCATGGGAGCAGAATATTTTGTACTTCAAGAACTTGGTTGCAGAATTAATCGATTATGTTTGCTTACCTTGGTTGTGCTTATCTTGGTTATGCTTCACTATTTTCTCCATTATCCTGTGTTGTTGGCCTGAGACAAAGCTAAAGAGTCTTGAAAATAATAAAACATGCACACATGCACCCATGCACTCATATCATATTGCATTTTCAGGTTTTTATCAGATTCTAATTGGGGTCCCTTCCAATAACAGATTTCTTTTTCGACGACGAAGCTGACTTTCTTACATCCTTACCGCACCAGAAACAACGAGAAGAGAATCATGGACCAATTTGAACAGAATCAAGCTGCCCTCCGTAGGGATATGGATGTTATGGGGGAAAGAATGACCCAACTTATGGAGACTCTCCATGTCGTTGTCCAAGGACAAGAAGAGCTCAGAAAGAGCGTTGCTGGATTGATCAAAGATACTCCTACCAATTCTGTTGATGGAGGGATGAAGACTAAGGAGACTCCTATTAATGAGACACTTAAAGTAGTGGATGACCACCATGAGGTTATTGATCTTGAACATGATCTTACTGCTAAGTTGACCGAGACTGCTAAGATGTACCAAGCTCTTGAAGAACGCCTTAAGGCTGTTGAGGTTGCTAAAACTTCAAGTTTCGACACTGCTGCTATGTGCTTGGTACCTGGGATTGTTATTCCCCCGAAGTTCAAGGTGCCAGATTTTGATAAGTACAAGGGAGTTACCTTCCCAGAGACTCACATTCGTTCCTACTGCCGTAAGATGGCCGCTCACGCTGAGAACGAACCTCTGCTTATGCATTTTTTCCAGGACAGTCTCACTGGAGCCCCGTTGGAGTGGTATATGAAACTCGAGAGGTCTAATGTCAGTACTTGGGGAGAACTTGTTGATGCCTTCTTAAAACAATACCACTACAATACTACTATGGCTCCTAGCCGTGCACAGCTGCAAAATATGTCATAGAAATCTGAAGAGTCCTTTAAGGAATACGCCTAGAGGTGGCGTGAACTTGCTGCTCGAGTCCAACCTCCTTTATTGGACCGAGAGTTGATTGATCTATTTATGGGAACTCTGAAAGGGTCGTATCTTCAGCACATGGTTAGTAATACTTCTCATTCCTTTTCGGATGTGGTCATCATTGGTGACAGAGTTGAGAACTGTGTCAAAGCTGGTAGCATTCAAGGTGTTACTAGTCCTAGCAACTCAAGTGGTAATGGTAAGAAGCCGTATTTTGGGTTTGTGAAGAAGAAAGAAGGTGAAACTAGCACCGCTTCTGTTGACCAAGGCCGAGCTCCTGCATATTCTGCTGTTCCACCTCCTTATTATCCGATGCCTTATGCTGTTCCTGGTCCATATGTCCCTCAAGCGTATGCTGCTGCTCTCCCGCAACCATGGATGGCACCCCAGCAGCCTTTCATACCACAACAACAAGCTGCTGCTCCTCAGAATCGTCAACAAAATCCTAGGCCTCAAGGTCAAAGGGGTCCACAAAGAACAAGGTACCAAGATAGGCGTATAGATCCGGTTCCGATGTCATATGCTCAACTTCTTCCTCAGTTGCTCGCTGGTCAGTTGGTACAACTTTGTGAGCTCGGTCCTCCACCTAGTCCTCTTCCTCCCGGTTATGATGTTAATGCTCGTTGTGAATTTCATTCAGGGGCTCCAGGCCATACAATTGAAAAGTGTAGAGCATTCAAGTTAAAGGTTCAGGATCTCCTCGACGACAAGCTAATTTCATTTACCCCCACTGGTCCTAAAATGCAGAATAATCCTATGCCTCCTCATGCTGGCACGACCAGTGCTATTGAGTTATGTGACGACCAAATCCTAGTAACTGATGTTAATGAGGTTAAGATGCCGCTTGCAACTATCAGAGAACATCTCATGCAACAAAAGGTTTTGTGTGAATTACATGACTTCTGTTTGAAATGTTCTTCTAATCCGGAGGAATGTGCTAAATTGAAAGAAGAGATTCAAAAGCTGATGGATGAAGGCGTTCTTAGAGTGGAAAGGGTTGTTTCTGGTGAAGATGTGGCCACTTTAGAGATCCCTTACTATTCTGCTGAGGTGTCAAAGACTCAAAGTACTTCTTTGGTCATTCATGCTCTGAGTACTCCTTTGGTTATTCAAGCTCCAAGAACTCTGTTGGTCATTCAGGTTCCAGATGCCCCTCTGACCCCTTCAACCTCATCTCTCGTTCTCTCTTCTGTGAGTAATTCCAAGGCTGTTCCTTGGAGTTATAATGTTGTGTATATTCGAGGGAAGAAGTATGACTGTCCTCTAGTGGGTAAGTCGAGTGTCACTAATATTGCTGGGACTAGTGGTATCACTCGTAGTGGTCGAATCTTTGCTGCCCCTCCTCCACCTCCTAAAGAGACAAACAAAGATGCCAATGCACAAGCGAAGGGGAAGCAAGTTGTTGTTGATCCTCCTGAGACCCGTACTGCACAAGATGCTGAGCAACTTCTGAGAATCATTAAGAAAAGTGACTATAAGGTGATTGATCAACTTGACCAAACTCAAGCTAAGATTTATATCTTATCTCTTTTGGTGCATTCGGAAGCTCACCGTGATGCTCTGATGAAGGTCCTGGCGTCAGCCCATGTAACTCAAGACATTACTGTGCCTTAATTTGAAGGGGTCGTGACCAACATTGCTGCTGGTAATTGTTTGGGTTTTTGTGATGATGAACTTCCACCCGAGGGTAGAGCACACAACAAAGCGTTGCATATCTCCGTCAAGTGTCTGGATGCTGTGTTGTCTCGAGTTCTGATTGATACAGGTTCTTCTCTTAATGTGATGCCCAAAGCTAGCTGAGTATGGATGGGGTTATGATGAGACCATGCACTATGAGTGTCAGAGCGTTTGATGGTTCTAGAAGGTCCGTAGAAGGGGAAATTGATCTGCCTGTCTTGATTGGTCCTCACATGTTCTACATTGCCTTCTACGTTATGGATATACGCCCTTCGTACACTTGCCTCTTGGGTCGTCCTTGGATTCACGCTGCTGGAGCTGTCACATCTACTCTCCACCAGTGTTTGAAATTTATTGTGAATGACAAGATTGTTGTGATCACTGGTGAAGAGGTTCTGATAGTCAATAACCTGGCAACATACCTGTGGACCTCCATTTTTTCGGGCCATACCTCTGAGCGGGAGAGATACGTGAACTGACTCTTTTTTATCGCTTAATGCTTTCGCATTTTTTGAAAATTCACAGAGTCGCCACCGACCTTTTATTTTATCAAATTAAGGAAAGGTTTATAAAAGAAACAGAAAAAAGACCTTTAAGAAATTCTGGGTAAGGGGGTAGGTTATACAAAGGGAAGGTGTTAGCACCCTTTGTATCCATGGTTATCCATGGGCTCTTAAGTTTGCTTAGCTCACTTGTTTTTCGATCACTTTTCAATTGCTTTAGAATGCTCATATGTGGTTTCAAATACCTTTGTAAATTGAATTTTGTAATGATCCTTGTGCGGATGTATACAAAATGTTTGTTTATCTTTCGAAAGATGTTTTGAAAAGAACGTTAACTTTGTAATGATCCGTGTTTGGATGTATACAAAATATTGTCTTTTTGGAAAGTTTTGTTTTGAAAAACAACAGTGTATGAGAATTTTGTTTGTTTTGATTTGAGCAAGCAAACTAGGAGGTCTACCCTGAGTTGTAAGGTCTTTATCCTTATTTCCTTTAGAAATCTATCCTTTCACCGGATACAAACAAAAGGTTCGATTTTGTACTCGAAACAGTAGAATTTTGACTTTGATTTTGAAAAGAATGAGAAGGGATTACCTTAAGAGGTGCAAGTGTGATTGTGTTTGTATTCAGATATTTTATCTTTGAAGTTAGTGATCTAACGATTCAATTTTATCTTTGACATACACGCAGTTTATATTTGCTGGAAATTAAAATGCGGAAATGTAAAGTGCGGAAAGTAAATCTACGCTATTACATCGATTGTGCAGGAAATGTAAACTAGCCTATTTACATGAATTTGACATCCTATACATTTATCTAGGAATTTAAATTGCAAGAAAAATAAAAGGCATGTTTTTGGATTTTTTATGATTGATTTTAATTATAATTAATGCATGATTAATTAAATTAAAATGAAGAAAAAAGATGAAAATAGATTTAAACCTAGAAATTAAGTTTAAAATACGTACAAAATATTTGTCAATTAATTTTAAAACAAAACTAATTTTTTGGAATTTTTTGAAATTGATTTGAAATTGATTAAGCTAATTAAAACATAATTATGCAAATAATTATACAAATAATTAAAACTCAGAGAGAAAACTATTCAAAAATATGTACAAAATTAGTTTATAATATATAGACAATATTTTATATAAAGAACAATTTTTTTTATGATTTTTGATTGGTTAGAATAATTAAAAAGCAAATATATAAATATATACTAATTAATTATGCAAAATATTGAAATTTTGAAGAAAATAAAATATTTTTATTTCAGAAAATAATATATTATTTTAGAAGTCTAAAAATATTTTTTGTGTATTTTTTGGATTTTTAAAACTATTTTTAATTAATTTTGCAAAGAAAATTAAAATAAAATAGAAAATAAAAGGATACATGATCATGTATGATTAATCTGAGAGTCCATGGTATGAGGATTCATTCTGGGGCGTTGGATGGTTCATTAAATGAGATCATATGGTCCAGACATTGAGGCACGTGGTAAAAGTTACACCTGCAAAGCACAGAATCAGAGACAAATTCAAAAAAAAAACACGCGCGCGTCTGAACCAATGGGGGGAAGACACGTCTTCGTCTTCAACCTCCAGACAACACTTATAACAGCGCTTTTGTAAAAAAGCGCTATAATACATGATGCTCAAACCTGCAAAATAGCGAATAGGGTCAAACGTAAAAATAAATTTGGCGCGACCTATCCATTCAACTCGTCTGATCCATACGAACTCAATGGTACCACTTAGATCCTCTAATTTTGCCTATTTCAGAAAGCCCTAATTTTGAGATTATGAACCCTAGAATGGTAACTTTGTGTGTAAGCGTCTAAAACTCAATTAAAGTTCCAGAAATGATCTACACACCACACCAAGTTCAAATATATGTCTACATCGTGCTAGATATGCTTGTGTTATGAGATACAAGTCAGTTTTAGTTTGGACAAATCGTGACCTGTAGTGTTTGATTCAATGAGTTTCAAAGCTTGCAAATGATCTGGATAGGTTCAGTGAAGTTCAAGGAACGTGTTTGAGTGTTTATTTTGTATTGAAACTAACTTAAACTTAGAATTCGAATTTCAAAATTCTTTGAATATTTTAAGAGGTTACAAATGTATTACAAGCAAGAGTCTGATTCTGAATTCGTTCCCCCTTCATTGCTGAAGTATTGTAGCCTATATATAGGCATTGAAGTGCTTAGAATTGAAGCTAAGAAGCCTTTAGTTGCCTTTGTGGAATTCTTGATTTTTTTATATTAAAAACCTTTGAATTGTTGACCAAGTCTTCTTATCTTCAATGTACTTGCCTTGCTCTTCAATTCTCTGCAGAAAATCAAAGATTCCTTGGGTGAGTCATGCTTAGATTGTAAGCTAACCATTATCCATTCATTTTTCCTTTTAATTTAATCTTAAAATAAGATAAAATTATGCCAAAAATGGATAAAAATGGTATGGGCCTTGTCTTGGTCGTGGGAGGCCCATAATATTATGGAAATGATGTTTGAACCATGAAAACTTGGCCCCATTTGAAAAAAAATACATTTTTGAGCAATGTTGGTTTCATGCATTTTCCCAAAATTTAGCCAACTTCAACAAGGTGTAAATCCCTCAATTTTTGTCATATGAAGGAGTTCTTGCACTTTTTGGAAACCTCAAAGAGTCCTCTAACCAATGCCTTTGGTCTCATGTCAAAATGATTTTTGATGCTCCTTGTGTGTCCTTTTGAAAAAAGTGTCTTTTTGTTGACTTTGAAAATGACTTGTAATGTCTTTGTCATATTTTTCAAATGGTGAATGCAATGACCATGGGATCAATTGCATTTGAAAGATAATTGAATTTCCTTCAAAATGATCAGTCAAAGTTGAGTTGACTTTTCAGGCAAAAACCCTAATTTTGAATCTTGGGGTTTTGTTGATTTTTGATCTTTCCTTGATGAATTATGATCATCCAATGATCAAATGATGAATCCTTTGACAAAATATGGACTTTGACAAAAAATTCATTTTTGACTGTCTGTTGACTTTTTGGTCAAACGGGTTGTCTGTTGACTGTTTGAGTTGCTGACGGTGCGTCTGAGTGAATTGAAGTTTGAAAATTTGTTTGATGGTACTCTGAGATATATGGATGTGCATGAAATCCATTTGAGGTCTCAAAAGCTTGTTTCTCCTGTAAAACAAGAAAACCCTAGTCAGGGACTGTTTGTGTAGGAGACAGTTAAGCGTACCTGATTTTTGTGCAGTGTTGAGTCTCTGCTAATCGCGTGATATTCAGAAGACTTATAGAACAAAAATCTTGGAATTTTGAATTGTGAAAGATTGATTTGATTGATGGTACAAAACACTGAGAATTGTACTGCCAGCAGTTTGGCTGTCAACTGACTGTTCAGGTATTGACGTAGCAGTTAGAGTGAAAAATCAACAGTCAAAGTTAATTTTCTTTTTTCTTTTTTGTTTTATGTGTAAAATTAAAGTTTATTTACATGACTTGTTAAAAACACAGACATAATAAATAACTAATATATACTGTTACTAGTACAGTCTGAGTTTCCTGATTCTGCGCCTGCAAAAAGATTTAACTCTGTACCAATTGTGTCAGTACTATTTATCTGTAAATAAATAAAATAGCATATGTGAAGTAATAAACAGTATTTGGCGTTTGCGTAAGAATAAATTCAATTGCAAGCCAAATTACTGTATAAGAAAAATTCTAAAAACTAAGTATTTCATATGTCAGGATATTTGTTGAAATAAAAATCCATGATTATATGAGACTCTTAATTTTCAGATTGGAGTTTTCTTGAAAAAAGATGCGGGCAAATTTTGGGGTATAACAGTTGCCCCTATTCAATCTTCTTAAACCTGAAGAGATTGTCTGAAATCTGAAGGTAGAAGATGATTGAATATTTAGATGCCCTGAAAATTTGCACTTACCTTGATCAGAAGAGATGTTGGAAGTTGCATTTGAATGTCGTCTACGAAACGTTGTTGGTAGATTGAAACATTACCTGAGATGGGCTTTCAGATGCCACCTGGTAAATGTGTTGATGGTTTGTTCATCAGGATGAATCCATTGATTATATCTTGATGAAGGATTTGAAAGTCTTTGTGTTGACTGTTTCGGAACCGTCCAAGGTTACCGCTTTAAGTCTAGGAGGATGATTGCTACGGAACTTGTCCAAAGTTTTTCCGCTTTAGATTTTGACAGTTGATCATTGTGGAACCGCCTGAGGTATCAGTTTTAGATCTTTGATGTTAGACCATTCTTGAACCGTCTGAGGTATCGACTTTAGATCTGCAATGTTAGATCGTTCTGGAACCGTCTGAGGTATCAACTTTAGATCTGCAATGTTAGATCGTTCTTGAACCGTCTGAGGTATCGACTTTAGATCTGCAATGTTAGATCGTTCTGGAACCGTCTGAGGTATCAACTTAGATCTGCAATGTTAGATCGTTCTGGAACCGTCTGAGGTATCAACTTTAGATCTGTGATGTTAGATCGTTCTGGAACCGTCTGAGGTATCAACTTTAGATCTGCAATGTTAGATCGTTCTGGAACCGTCTGAGGTACCAACTTTAGATCTGTGATGCTAGATCGTTCTGGAACCGTCTGAGGTATCAACTTTAGATCTTTGATGTTAGATCGTTCTGGAACCGTCTGAGGTATCAACTTTAGATCTGCAATGTTAGATCGTTCTGGAACCGTCTGAGGTACCAACTTTAGATCTGTGATGCTAGATCATTCTGGAACCGTCTGAGGTATCAACTTTAGATCTGTGATGTTTGTTTTTGAGTTGATAAGTGATCAGAATGAATCTTCGGCTTGATTATATCTGAGAGAACCGTTCATGGAATTCAGGTGAACACTGCATGTGATTGAGAACATCTTTGTTGAAGATATCTGTCTACCTGAAAAATCAAGTTAGTGATATGCAATGTTTATGATGCATGTAAATGTGAGATATTCCCGGAGAAATATGCATGTGATGTTGTGTATGAATATGCGCATGATGCATGATGTATGATGTATGATGTATGATGTATGATGTAGGACGTATGATGTATGAATGTGATGTCAAGCTTCTATTTGGGAAAATAAATTTCCGTCAGTCATCTGAATATGACTATATTGTGATTGTTGATGATCTTTTGTCTTGTTTGAGTACCCTCGGCTGGGGAAATTCTTTGAGAACCACGGTACTCTATTGAAGGATCTTTGACTATCACTTGGGGATGAAAGGTAGCTGGAAGCTCTGATGCCCTTTCAAATGGGAATGAGGGAGATGTATAATCCTCCGATGCACTATCTGACCAAGTCCGGGTGCGGGGATCACACCTTCTAAAGATAGCAATCTGGAACAACCCTGCTGGGGGATAAGACTTCTTTTGAAGAGAAAATCTTTTTGAGGAATTTGCTGAGAAATGCGTTTCTCTTGGAGACTTTCTTCTGATGGGATGATGTCCAGATAATTGGGACATTACCTGAATGCTTTTCCTGTTTTTCCTGGTAAACATCAATCATATTTAAATGCACATGTTCATTCAGAATTATCATTGGGACGTTTACGTATTTAAAACAGAAAAAGTGAAAATAGTGATTTTTGAGCCTAAGCTGCATTGATTTTTGAAAAAGAGCCATGATAGGTTGATTAGCACATGGAGACAACAATCCTAGAAGTAGGAAATTGTCATAAAGTTTTGGAAAATATTTATAAAGATAAATAGCTATGTGAAAACAATCCAGTCAAGTTTCAACTCTGCTATTGCCAATCTGTCTTCGAGCATCTCATCCCTCACTTGTTGGAAGAAAGTGATTGGACTGATCGGTGTCTTTGAGGTGTTGAATCTTGATGGTGAGTAGGCAGCTGAACGGAACATAGTTGTATGCTTCATTCCCTAACTTTTGCCTAGGCTGCCCTTTCAGGTTTTCAGCCTACCGGGAGAGTATTTGTTTAGTCTCTAATTTTTGCCTGGACCGCCCTTTCAGGTTTTCAATCCACCGAGACGCTCATTTTTTGCCTAAGTTGCCCTTTCAGGTTTTCAACTTAGCGAGCTGTTTTTTCTTTTTAAGCGAAGTACTTTTTGACTATGTCAGCATTCACAGGGTGTGGGAAATCCTCGCCATCCATGGTGGTAAGCAACATGGCGCCGCCGGAGAATATTTTCTTGATTATGAATGGTCCCTCGTAGGTGGGAATCCATTTGCCTCTGGGATCACCTTGTGGTAAGATGATGCGTTTGACAACCAAGCCACCAGTTTGGTATGCTTGACTTTTGACTTTTTTGTTGAAGGCTTTGATCATACGCTTTTGGTATAGCTGACCATGACAAATAACTGCGAGCCTTTTCTCATCAATCAAGTTTATCTGGTCCAACCGTGTTTGAATCCAATCGTCTTCGTCTAGATTGGCTTCTTTCATAATCCTTAGGGAAGGAATCTGAATTTCAATTGGAAGAACTGCCTCCATACCATAGACTAAGGAGAATGGAGTTGCCCCTGTTGAAGTACGCGCAGATGTTCGATAACCATGAAGAGCAAAAGGCAACATCTCATGCCAGTCTTTGTAGGTTACTGTCATTTTTTGTATGATTTTCTTGATGTTCTTGTTGGCAGCTTCCACCGCGCCGTTCATCTTTGGTCGATATGGAGAAGAATTATGATGTTTGATCTTGAACTGTGTGCAAAGTTCAGTAATCATTCTGTTGTTTAGATTTGTGCCATTGTCCGTGATAATCCGTTCAGGGATGCCGTACCGACAAATGAGATTGTATTTGATGAACTGGGCCACCACATTCTTGGTAACAGAAGCAAATGAAGCTGCTTCTACCCACTTTGTGAAGTAGTCAATAGCGACCAGGATAAATCGATGTCCGTTGGAGGCAGTAGGTTTGATTTCTCCAATCATATCAATACCCCACATTGCAAAAGGCCAAGGAGCCGTCAGGACGCTTAATGGAACTGGAGGTACATGTACTTTGTCAGCGTATATCTGGCATTTGTGACATGTTCGGGAGTGATGATGGAAGTCTGTTTCCATGGTAGACCAGTAATAACCTGCTCTCAGGATCTTTTTAGCCATTGTATGTCCACTGGAATGAGTACCGAAGGCACCATTGTGTATTTCTTCCATGATCTGTTCTGCTTCCTTCTTGTTTACACAGCGAAGTAAAGTCGAGTCATGGTTGCGTTTGTATAAGGTTCCATTGCTTAGAAAGAATTTGGCAGCAAATCTCCTTAGAAACTTTCTGTCGTTAATGGATGCCCCTTCAGGGTACTCCTGAGCTTCGAGATATCTTTTTACTTCATGGAACCATGGTTTTTCTTCTGTTCCCTCGGCATTGATCTCATTGCAATAGGATGGTTCATCTTGCCTGTAAATGGTGATCATAGGCGCCTCGTTGTCCCACCTGACTTTGAACATGGATGACATGGTAGCTAAAGCATCAGCTAATTGATTTTCCTCGCGTGGGATGTGTTCGAAAGTGATTTCTTCGAAGTAAGGAATCAAACTCAGCACATATTCTTTGTAAGGAATTAGATTCGGGTGCTTTGTGTCCCATTCCCCTTTGACTTGGTAGATAACCAAGGCCGGGTCTCCGTAGACTTCCAGGAATTTGATTCTTAGATCGATTGCAGCTTTAAGACCCAGAATACATGCTTCGTATTCGGCTATATTGTTAGTGCAATTGAAGAATAATCTGGCAGTGAATGGTGTATGACCTCCTGCGGGGGAAATGATCACAGCTCCGATGCCATTGCCAAGTGCATTAGAAGCTCCGTCAAAAACCATAGTCCACCGGGATCCTGGCTCGGGTCCTTCTTCTGGTCCTGGTTGTTTGTAGTCATTGACTAGCATAATGTCTTCGTCTGGGAAGTCAAAGTTCAATGCTTGATAATCATCCACTGCTTGATGAGCCAGATGATCAGCTACCACACTTCCTTTGATTGCTTTTTGTGAAGTGTATTGAATGTCATATTTTGTTAAGATCATTTGCCATCTCGCTATTCTTCCAGAGAGAGCAGGTTTTTCGAACACGTATTTGATGGGATCCATCTTGGAGATTAGGAAAGTGGTGTGATTTAGCATGTACTGTCTTAGTCGACGAGCCGCCCAAGCTAAGGCACAACAAGTTTTTTCGAGTAGTGAGTATCTTGTTTCACAATCGGTAAACTTTTTGCTAAGATAGTAGATTGCGTGCTCCTTTAGGCTGGATTCGTCATGTTGTCCTAGTACACACCCCATTGAGACTTCTAACACAGTTAGGTACATTATCAGAGGTCTGCCTTCCACAGGTGGCAACAAGATTGGAGGTTTTTGGAGATATTCTTTGATTTTGTCAAAGGCTAACTGGCATTTGTCATTCCACCTTTCCACTTGATCTCTCTTCAACAGTTTGAAGATCGGCACACAAGTAGTAGTCATGTGGGCAATAAATCGGGCGATGTAATTTAGACGTCCCAAGAATCCTCTAACTTGTTTCTCGGTACGAGGTATAGGCATTTCTTGAATGGCTTTAACCTTGGCGGGATCAACCTCAATACCTTTGCTGCTGACGATGAAACCTAAGAGTTTTCCGGATCTTACTCCAAAGGTACACTTATTTGGGTTCAGTCGCAACTTGTATTTCTTGAGTCTGTCAAACAACTTTTGTAAATGACCCAGATGTTCTTCCTCGGTGTTGGATTTTGCAATCATGTCATCGACATACACCTCTATTTCTTGATGAATCATATCATGAAATAGCGCTACCATTGCACGTTGATAGGTTGCTCCTGCGTTTTTCAGACCAAAGGGCATTACTTTGTAACAAAAGGTTCCCCAGGGTGTTGTGAAGGTTGTTTTTTCCATGTCTTCGGGTGCCATCTTGATTTGATTGTACCCTGAGAATCCGTCCATAAAGGAGAATACCTTGCATTGCGCGGTATTGTCAACCAGTACATCGATGTGTGGTAAAGGGAAATCATCTTTGGGGCTTTCCCGGTTCAGATCTCTGTAGTCCACGCACATTCTGACTTTCCCGTCTTTTTTAGGTACAGGCACGATGTTAGCTATCCAAGGAGGATAACTTACAACTTTTAGGAATCCGGCATTGAACTGTTTTTCAACCTCGTCTTTGATCTTTTTTGACATATCAGGCCTACTCCTTCGTAGTTTCTGTTTGACTGGAGTGCTACCTTCTTTGATTGGCAGGCGATGAACTACAATGTCCGTGTCAAGGCCTGGCATATCTTCATAGGACCAGGCGAATATCTCGACGTAGTCTCGCAGCATTTGAATCAGCCTTTGCTTGATGCTGTATTCTAAGTCAGCCCCTATTTTGACTTCTTTCTTTTCTTCGTTGCTGCCCAAGTTGATGACCTCAATTGGCTCCTCGTGGGCTGTATGGCCTTGTCTTCTTGTTCTAGCAGCCTTGCAATTTCTCTTGGCACTTCACAATCTTCCTCACTTTCGTCCTCAGTTTGGTAGATCGGACTTTCAAAGTCATGACGGGCAATAGCAGAATCGTTGTTGACTGGATCCAGAGTGTATGTGAATCTGCATGTTAGTTATGTGAGTGTGTGTGAAGAAAAACATAGCTATTTGAAAGCGAAGAAAGAAAGAAAAAGGATCACAAAATTTAAATATGCAAGCGTCCCATGATTTTATTGAATGCACATGATCATGATATGATAAGTCCTTATAGAAGGGCCAGTGTGCTTTGGGCAAGGCACACGACTTTCAGGCTCATGGTTCGATTGTTCAGGAACCATTTTTATCTTTGCATAATATACACAAAGAAAACAGGAAATGGCATTTACTCCTGGTCAAAGGAGATCACATCCTCAGCTTTCCAGTTGTTCAATCCACTGTTGTGAGCAGGGAGTATCCAGCTGTTCCAGTTGCAGTTGTCTTCTTCATCTTCCACAGCATTGATTTCATTAGTGGGAAAATGAGCCGGTGATCCTTCGGGATAAGGGATATACTCTGTTGGATACGAGAGCCCAGGCTGAGATATCTCTGTTGGCTGAGCGAGATGCTCGATAAGGCCGTCCCATGCAGTCGGGATGATGTTTTGAATAGAGACTTGTGCATCCTGATGAGGAGTGTATGCTGACAGAAAGCAACCCTCGTTATTTGGTATTTCCCTGGCTTTTTCAAGAGCGAAATTGTCATCGTACTGTTCATCCCATCCAGTTGGGACAATGTCCTCCATAGCAATTTGTGAGCTCGGAGGAGCGGAGTATTTCACCATATAGTCATATTTGCCGCTGGGTTCTCCTAGCGTGTCCCATACTTCTTTGGGTGGATTTTGATATTGCTCAGTGACGGGACTTGTGAAACTTTCGTCATTTCCAAATTGATCACCCCATCCAGTCGGGGTAATGTCTTCCATAGCAATATAAGAATTCTGAGGTGTGGTATACTGATAATTATACCCGTCACTTGGTTCTCCCACAGCATCCCACATTCCCATGGAAATGGGTGGAATTTCATCTGGATATGGCTGAATGATATGGTTCAAGAACACTCCTTCATCTTCAATAGCGTTTACTTCTTGGCTGACGAAGTGTGACATTAATCCTCCAAAACGAGGACCTTGATCATTCTTTTGATCTTCACTATCATAACCTAGGCCTAGCTTGTTAGACTTGTAGGGTATATCGGGAAGCTGTCCCCATACTGTGCAATCACCCTGTTCAATCAAGGCTTTGGCATCTTTGAGAGAAGCCATAGTTGTAGTTGGAGTAGCAGGAATATGCTTGGTGGTAGAGACATCTGGGGAGACCACCTCAAATGATTGGCATGGAGTTTCGATGAATTCGTCCTCCAACTCGACATATTTGGAATTGCTTAGGTGACTAACCACATATTCCTCTTCGCCATAGACTGTGACAATCTTTCCTTTTACTGGATATTTTAACTTCTGATGCAGGGTAGAAGTTACAGCGTTTTCCCCATGTATCCAAGGGCGTCCAAGTAAACAGGAGTAGGCTGGGTGAATTTCCATTACGTAAAAGATAGAATCGAAGATTTGAGAACCCACTCTGATTGGGAGATTCACTTTTCCGTATACCGTTCTTGTTGACCCGTCAAAGGCTCTTACCACAACATCACTTGGTTGTAACACAATTCCTTCGAAGTCAAGCTTTTCTAGTACTGTTTTCGGTAACACGTTCAAAGAAGAACCGTTCTCTACTAGCACATGAGATAGAGTGGTGCCATTACATTCAATGGAGATATGTAAGGCTTTGTTGTGATTTTTTCCAACAGGGGTCAGATCCACATCAGAGAAACCGAGGCCATTGTTCACGGTTAGATTGGAAACACAATTCTCAAATTGGTCGACTGAGATCTCTTGAGGCACATGCGCAGCTTTAAGGAACTTCATCGGAGCTTTGGCATGAGCTTCTGAATATTTTAGCAGAGATAGCATTGAGATTTTTGAAGCAGTGTGCCCCAGTTGCTCAACAATATTGTAATCACTCTTGTAGATGATTTTCAATATTTCCTCCATTTCTTGCTTTGATGGATCCTCAGCAGTGATCTCCACCGGGGTTTGAACTTGTTCAACTTGTGGCTCTTTGCCTCGAGCGCTGTCATCTTGATTAGGAACTGGGACTCGGACTGGACCAGCAGCAACATTTGGAGAAATTTCTGGTGAAAAGATTCTTCCACTTCTCGTGATCTTGCTGGTACCCACAATATTACCCACAGTTGGAGTAGTTAACTTTGCGGTCTCTTCAGTCGAGGTACCCTGCTTAACTCCATGAACATAAACATTAGTGTCGTATCCCCATGGGACAGCTTTGTCTGAGGAGTATGGAAATGGAGTTGGACTAGCAATGACTACTGATGCCACTTTGAGTGTAGCAGAAATTTTCAATGGAGCCTTGGCAGAGATTTTGAATGGTAAGCTGGATATCACTGAGGCATCCTCTATTCTCATCCCGTTTGCAAAGACTTCGCACAGCACGTCCATAGAAGGGAGCCTCTCAAACATAATGATACGGCGATCCATCCATTTTTGAATTCCCATCCTAAGATTTTCACAACCATTGGGCAGGCAGGAGCAGTAAAAGCAGTCGGGGTCACATCCTGGGAAGTAACCAGCTCGGATTAGCTTTCCTTTGACTTCGCAGAGTGGAGTTGATAATTCGTTCACATCATAGATGTAAACAGTGTCCAGGATAGCGTTAACAGTTTTGTCATGCTTTGGCATAGGTGCAGTGATGACATTTGGAGTTTCTGGAGGATCGAACTCAATTTCCCCATCATCTATCATATCTTGTATTTTATTTTTCAAGGCCCAGCAGTGATCTGCGTCATGTCCTGGACAGTTTGAGTGATAGGCACATGTCGCATCAGGGCGATAATTCGGAGAGGAAGTGTTGACATTCTTTGGAGGACCCTTTAATGTGATCAGATCTGCTTTTAGCAAGTGCTGCAATGCCTGAGAGATTGGCATGTTGATTCTGGTGAAATTTATTCTTGGTGCATCTGGTCGATGCTTATATTTTGGCTGTTGATCTTTTTGAGGTGCAGATGCGGAGATCAGAACTTCCCCTACAGATTGATGCTGCTCACTTTTGTGACTTTTCTGAATTTGTGTTGCATTGACCTCATTTCTCCCGCTGATGGGCCTTTTTGTAGTACCAGAGGAGGAACCTATTTGAATTTTTCCATTTTGAATGCCACTTTCGACACATTCTCCGGTCAGTATCAGGTCAGTGAAACCTGATGATGAGCTTCCCAGCAAATGGCTATAGAAAGGGCCAGTTAAAGTGCCCATGAACATGTCGACTAGTTCGCGAACAAATAAGGGTGGTTGAACCCTTCCAGCCATATCTCTCCACTTTTGTGCATATCCTTTGAAACTTTCTTTTGGTCCCATAGACATGCCCCTTAGTTGAGTACGGGTTGGCGCAAGATCAGCATTGTATTGGTACTGTTTGTAAAAAGCAGCAGCTAATTCTTCCCAAGTATGAACCTTGGTATTTTCCAGCTGGTAGTACCACTCGAGTTGTGTACCCGACAGACTTTCTTGGAAGAAGTGAATCCACAATTTGTTATCTGTTGTATGAGGTTGTATCTTCCTCACATAGGATCTCAGATGTAGTTTCGGGCAAGAAACTCCATCATATTTTGCAAAGACAGGAACTTTGAATTTTGGAGGGATAACAACATCCGAGATGAGCCCCAGATCATTGAAATCTAAGCCAGGTACTTTTTGTATCTCCATAGCTTTCATACGGTCTTCCAGCTGTTGGTATTTGTCATCATCCGGTTCGTCCCCATAATGATCATCTTCTTCATTTGAAGAGAGAGAGGGTTTAGCAGAACCCTGGTTGCTTTGATTGTCTTCTTGTTCACCATCACCGACTGTTTCAGGGATCGGTGGTTTTTTGAACTTTTTGACTGGGATTTTGATCTTCCTTTTCAGGTGACTCAAGCCTACAGATCCTTTGGGCTTCTTTTTCTTCTTGATTATCACGGCTTTCAGTTCTTGTTGCCCCTTTTCCAGTTCCAGAATTGCCACTTGAACTTGGGCATTCTGTGCTTCGAGATTCTTGATGCTTGTCTCGGATTCCATCTCTTCTGACTGAAATAAACAGCAAGGAGATGAGAAATCCGTCATGAGAACCTGTTACGCAATGTGTATGACTGGATGCAATGTATATGAATGAAATGTATGAAATGTATATGCAATGCATGAAATGAAATGTGTATGCAATGCATGAAATGAAATGTGTGTGCAATGTTTCAAGGATCTTAGAGTTTAGATTTGTTAAAGAAGAAACAAACGTTAGTTAATCAATTTATTCTTTTTTTTCTTTGCCTCATTTGGGCTTACAAGACAGAAATAAAATAAATGATCCTTCAGGTCTCCCTTGGACGCTTTCTCTTTGCCCCCAGGAATGTGTTGATCTGCCGTTCTTCTTGAAGCTGTCCGGTGAGCTCCAATATCCTTCTCTCATAGTCCTGACAGTGTGCTTTGAATGTGTCTCTTTCCTCTTTTAGTTGAACCCAAGATTTTTGCAACTCTTCTAGGTCAGTTGGCATATCCGGGTGTAGAATAACTTGAGGTTCGTATCCTTCGACCTCTGGTTCAATAGTCACAGGTAGAATAGCGGGATATGGCATGATGAGTTTCTGAGCATGAGTACGGACCCATCTGAGGTAAGGTTCCATAGGGATAGAATTCCATTGCCCCAAAGTTTTGCTTTGTATTCTATAGACACTGTCCCATGCATGTATGAACCTTCGTCGGTGTCTATGAGAATCATTCTCGTAATCAAACACAATGCCACGGATAATCATGTCATGAGGACCGTTGCTCCTTGCATATCCGAATTGGCGTAGAGCTAAAGAGGGATTGTAAGTGATGCCTCCTTTGATGCCAAGGAGTGGCACATTAGGGTACTCTCCACAATGATCAATGATAGTAATGTCTTTTTGAAAGAAGTTGTTCCACCGGATATCTGAATGAGACAAAGACATAATCCTGCGAGACCATTGCATTCTTTGATCATTTCTCAACACTAATCGGGGAAGATGAAATGTAAACCACCTAGCCAGTAGTGGTATACAGCACATGAGAGTTCCTCGTTTCTTCATGGTACGAGTGTGTAGAGAATGTAGAATGTCTCCCAGCAATGTTGGTACCGGGTTACGGGTTAGGAAAAGGTTGATGATGTGTACACTTATGAACTGGTCGGGATTTGGGAATAAAACCAAACCATAGATCAAAAGGGCCATAACTTCCTCAAAAGCTGGATAACTTTTGTTTTCTAGCAGTAGTCGAGCCTTTTCCAATAAGAACTTGGCAAGCAAACCCTTAACTCTACTCTTTGTTTCCCAATTGGACTCGATTTCTGACTTTCGCAGATGTAAAGCAGCAGCAATGACTTCAGGTTTTGGAATCCTTTCTAAACTAGTGAAAGGTAATTGATCTCGAATAGGTAATCCAATTAGCTCAGAGAACTCTTCCAAAGTGGGTACCAACTGGTTATCTGGAAAGGTAAAGCAATGATGTTCAGGGTCAAAGAACTGGAACAGGACCCGTATCATGTCTTCTTCAAATTTTGAGGTAACCAAATGGAGTAGGTGACCATGCCTTTCGGTGAATTGAACATTCCTGGGGAATTCTGACACTAAGTCTTTTAGTTCAGATGGTACCGTTGAGATGTTGATTCGGATGTAATCTCGGGTGGCGGGAGCCATTACCTGCAAAAACAAAGGTAAACTCTTTGATCCTTGAAGTGTTTTGTGAGAAAATGATATGCTTATGATGCAAACATGTGGCACACAAAAACAAATCAAACAATAGCCTTAGGTTTAAAGGCTTGCATGGAGCTGATAGGTGATACCCTCCCCACTGAAGTTGAGTTTGTTAAAACCTGTCCTAGAATAGTATTCGGGTTCTATGATCCTTGGAGGTAACATCTCAATACGGCGCTCGAGCGGCCGATCAAAATATTCCTCGAGGATAACTAACTTCGATCAATTTCAAAGCTAGCCACTTAATAGGCCACAAGTCAAGTTCAACTAAAAAGGTTCTAAGACAAATTAGTGTTTAATGACATTTCGGAAGCCTAATATACTCCTTGATCGTTTTCAAGGGACATCAGTATAAACCAAAGTATCGCACTAACGATGACTACCAGATCAACCGTATCGGTACATGCCGTACAGTTTCCTTGGTCTATTGTCATATACTTAAGGTATCTCGAGATTCGGGTTAGAATCTTTCACACAAGAAAAATACCCAAACAAACCTTTGAAAAATAGAGCAATCAAGTCAAACAATTGAAAACATCGAAGTAATCTATTCTCTTAAGGTAACCCCTTTTGAAAACATTTTGTTTTTTTGAAAGTATCTCCCCAGCAGAGTCGCCAGTTCTGTGGACCTCCGTTTTTTCGGGCCATACCTCTGAGCGGGAGAGATACGTGAACTGACTCTTTTTTATCGCTTAATGCTTTCGCATTTTTTGAAAATTTTAGAGTCGCCACCGACCTTTTATTTTATCCAATTAAGGAAAGGTTTATAAAAGAAACAAAAAAAAGACCTTTAAGAAATTCTGGGTAAGGGGGTAGGTTATACAAAGGGAAGGTGTTAGCACCCTTTGTATCCATGGTTATCCATGGGCTCTTAAGTTTGCTTAGCTCACTTGTTTTTCGATCACTTTTCAATTGCTCTAGAATGCTCATATGTGGTTTCAAATACCTTTGTAAATTGAATTTTGTAATGATCCTTGTGCGGATGTATACAAAATGTTTGTTTTTCTTTCGAAAGATGTTTTGAAAAGAACGTTAACTTTGTAATGATCCGTGTTTGGATGTATACAAAATATTGTCTTTTTGGAAAGTTTTGTTTTGAAAAACAACAGTGTATGAGAATTTTGTTTGTTTTGATTTGAGCAAGCAAACTAGGAGGTCTACCCTGAGTTGTAAGGTCTTTATCCTTATTTCCTTTAGAAATCTATCCTTTCACCGGATACAAACAAAAGGTTCGATTTTGTACTCGAAACAGTAGAATTTTGACTTTGATTTTGAAAAGAATGAGAAGGGATTACCTTAAGAGGTGCAAGTGTGATTGTGTTTGTATTCAGATATTTTATCTTTGAAGTTAGTGATCTAACGATTCAATTTTATCTTTGACATACACGCAGTTTATATTTGCTGGAAATTAAAATGCGGAAATGTAAAGTGCGGAAAGTAAATCTACGCTATTACATCGATTGTGCAGGAAATGTAAACTAGCCTATTTACATGAATTTGACATCTTATACATTTATCTAGGAATTTAAATTGCAAGAAAAATAAAAGGCATGTTTTTGGATTTTTTATGATTGATTTTAATTATAATTAATGCATGATTAATTAAATTAAAATGAAGAAAAAATATGAAAATAGATTTAAACCTAGAAATTAAGTTTAAAATACGTACAAAATATTTGTCAATTAATTTTAAAACAAAACTAATTTTTTGGAATTTTTTGAAATTGATTTGAAATTGATTAAGCTAATTAAAACATAATTATGCAAATAATTATACAAATAATTAAAACTCTGAGAGAAAACTATTCAAAAATATGTACAAAATTAGTTTATAATATATAAACAATAATTTATATAAAGAACAATTTTTTTTATGATTTTTGATTGGTTAGAATAATTAAAAAGCAAATATATAAATATATACTAATTAATTATGCAAAATATTGAAATTTTGAAGAAAAATAAAATATTTTTATTTCAGAAAATAATATATTATTTTAGAAGTCTAAAAATATTTTTTGTGTATTTTTTGGATTTTAAAAACTATTTTTAATTAATTTTGCAAAGAAAATTAAAATAAAATAGAAAATAAAAGGATACATGATCATGTGTGATTAATCTGAGAGTCCATGGTATGAGGATTCATTCTGGGGCGTTGGATGGTTCATTAAATGAGATCAGATGGTCCAGACAGTGAGGCACGTGGTAAAAGTTACACCTGCAAAGCACAGAATCAGAGACAAATTCAAAAAAAAAAACACGCGCGCGTCTGAACCAATGGGGGGAAGACACGTCTTCGTCTTCAACCTCCAAACAACACTTATAACAGCGCTTTTGTAAAAAAGCGCTATAATACATGATGCTCAAAGCTGCAAAATAGCGAATAGGGTCAAACGTAAAAATAAATTTGGCGCGACCTATCCATTCAACTCGTCTGATCCATACGAACTCAATGGTACCACTTAGATCCTCTAATTTTGCCTATTTCAGAAAGCCCTTATTTTGAGATTATGAACCCTAGAATGGTAACTTCGTGTGTAAGCGTCTAAAACTCAATTAAAGTTCCATAAATGATCTACACACCACACCAAGTTCAAATATATGTCTACATCGTGCTAGATATGCTTGTGTTATGAGATACAAGTCAGTTTTAGTTTGGACAAATCGTGACCTGTAGTGTTTGATTCAATGAGTTTCAAAGCTTGCAAATGATCTGGATAGGTTCAGTGAAGTTCAAGGAACGTGTTTGAGTGTTTATTTTGTATTGAAACTAACTTAAACTTAGAATTCGAATTTCAAAATTCTTTGAATATTTTAAGAGGTTACAAATGTATTACAAGCAAGAGTCTGATTCTGAATTCGTTCCCCCTTCATTGCTGAAGTATTGTAGCCTATATATAGGCATTGAAGTGCTTAGAATTGAAGCTAAGAAGCCTTTAGTTGCCTTTGTGGAATTCTTGATTTTTTTATATTAAAAACCTTTGAATTGTTGACCAAGTCTTCTTCTCTTCAATGCTCTTGCCTTGCTCTTCAATTCTCTGCAGAAAATCAGAGATTCCTTGGGTGAGTCATGCTTAGATTGTAAGCTAACCATTATCCATTCATTTTTCCTTTTAATTTAATCTTAAAATAAGATAAAATTATGCCAAAAATGGATAAAAATGGTATGGGCCTTGTCTTGGTCGTGGGAGGCCCATAATATTATGGAAATGATGTTTGAACCATGAAAACTTGGCCCCATTTGAAAAAAATACATTTTTGAGCAATGTTGGTTTCATGCATTTTCCCAAAATTTAGCCAACTTCAACAAGGTGTAAATCCCTCAATTTTTGTCATATGAAGGAGTTCTTGCACTTTTTGGAAACCTCAAAGAGTCCTCTAACCAATGCCTTTGGTCTCATGTCAAAATGATTTTTGATGCTCCTTGTGTGTCCTTTTGAAAAAAGTGTCTTTTTGTTGACTTTGAAAATGACTTGTAATGTCTTTGTCATATTTTTCAAATGGTGAATGCAATGACAATGGGATCAATTGCATTTGAAAGATAATTGAATTTCCTTCAAAATGAGCTTTGGTTTGAATTTTTTGGATGAAGGATGAGAGAGTTATGATCAGTCAAAGTTGAGTTGACTTTTCAGGCAAAAACCCTAATTTTGAATCTTGGGGTTTTGTTGATTTTTGATCTTTCCTTGATGAATTATGATCATCCAATGATCAAATGATGAATCCTTTGACAAAATATGGACTTTGACAAAAAATTCATTTTTGACTGTCTGTTGACTTTTTGGTCAAACGGGTCGTCTGTTGACTGTTTGAGTTGCTGACGGTGCGTCTGAGTGAATTGAAGTTTGAAAATTTGTATGATGGTACTCTGAGATATATGGATGTGCATGAAATCCATTTGAGGTCTCAAAAGCTTGTTTCTCCTGTAAAACAAGAAAACCCTAGTCAGGGACTGTTTGTGTAGGAGACAGTTAAGCGTATCTGATTTTTGTGCAGTGTTGAGTCTCTGCTAATCGCGTGATATTCAGAAGACTTCTAGAACAAAAATCTTGGAATTTTGAATTGTGAAAGATTGATTTGATTGATGGTACAAAACACTGAGAATTGTACTGCCAGCAGTTTGGCTGTCAACTGACTGTTCAGGTATTGACGTAGCAGTTAGAGTGAAAAATCAACAGTTAAAGTTAATTTTGTTTTTTTTTTTTTTTATGTGTAAAATTAAAGTTTATTTACATGACTTGTTAAAAACACAGACATAATAAATAATTAATATATACTGTTACCAGTACAGTCTGAGTTTCCTGATTCTGCGCCTGCAAAAAGATTTAACTCTGTACCAATTGTGTCAGTACTATTTATCTGTAAATAAATAAAATAGCATGTGTGAAGTAATAAACAGTATTTGGCGTTTGAGTAAGAATAAATTCAACTGCAAGCCAAATTACTGTATAAGAAAAATTCTAAAAACTAAGTATTTCATATGTCAGGATATTTGTTGAAATAAAAATTCATGATTATATGAGACTCTTAATTTTCAGATTGGAGTTTTCTTGAAAAAAGATGCGGGCAAATTTTGGGGTATAACAATACCGTTATGTGGAAATGGAGGGAGAGATACAAGAGACACCCTTTCAAGCCTTAGAGATTGTGTCGGTTGACAAACTCCCTGTGGTCGAGAATAAGAGGGAACCTGGAGCACCCCTCTCATCCTTGAATGATGCTAAGGCTTTCTTAGAAGCTGGTGTTCCCCATGGTGCCTGGGGCAAGCTGATTGATGTCTATGAGAAGCGAGACAAGTATGGGCTTGGATACCAGCCATCCTCTTCTACTCAGCTCAGCACAACCCTCGGAAAGAAGGTGATCCCCCCAATTTCTCAAGTGTTCGTCAGTGCCAGTACTAGTTCTGGAAGTCAGGTTCTCGCCGTGGATGATGATGATGAAGAAGACCTCTCCAGATTCATTTTCCATGCTGCACCTGGACAGGAACTCAACAATTGGACCATATTGGACATCCCCAGAGTCACTTTTATGGAGATGTAATTTTCTTGTTTCAATAAATCATGTGCTTCGCCCCAAGCATTTTGATCACTTGTGTAAAGAAGGGCCCCCCATGTGTTTCAATTTGTTTAATATTGAATGAAAATCATATTTTCGCATGCAATTACTGTTCCATTTCTTTCATTTTTACTTTAAAAACTTTTTCAAAAATGGCAAAGCTTTTTCTTTTTCTTTTCCTTTACGTGTTGCATTCTAAGGCATAAATCATCCATCGTGCAGATCCGGCTCGGATTCCATCAAAAATGATAATGTTATAATTCCACGTCCTGATATCCTTGAGAATCCGATTGACCAAGCTGATGAGGATAGTGGGGAAGATTGTGAAGTCCCTGAGGAATTGGCAAGACTTTTGAGACAAGAAGAGAAATCTATTCAGCCACATCAAGAAGCCATAGAAATCATCAACCTCGGTACAGAAGAAGCAAAGAGAGAAGTCAAGATAGGGGCCGCTTTGCAAAGTGATGTAAAAAGAAGGTTGATTGAGCTGCTCCAAGAGTATGTTGACATCTTCGCCTGGTCATACGAAGACATGCCTGGTTTAGACACGGATATAGTTGTGCACAGGTTACCGCTCAAACCAGAATGTCCGCCTGTAAAGCAGAAACCACGAAGAACTCGACCTGATATGGCTTTGAAAATCAAGGAGGAAGTTGAAAAACAGTTGAAGGCTGGTTTCTTATCTGTATGTGAATATCCTCCTTGGATTGCAAACATCGTACCTGTTCCTAAGAAGGACGGAAAGGTACGCATGTGTGTCGACTACCGAGATCTGAATAGGGCAAGTCCGAAGGATGATTTTCCTCTCCCTTATATTGATGTGTTAGTCGACAATACTGCTCAGTATTCAGTATTCTCATTCATGGATGGCTTTTCTGGCTATAATCAAATAAAGATGGCTCCTGAAGATATGACCAAGACTACTTTTACCACTCCGTGGGGTACGTATTGTTATAAGGTGATGCCTTTTGGTCTTAAGAATGCTGGTGCAACATATCAACGTGCGATGGTGACCCTTTTCCATGATATGATCCATAAGGAGATTGAAGTATACGTTGATGATATGATTGCAAAATCCCAAACTGAGGAGGAACACTTGGTATATCTTGAAAAATTGTTTGCTCGTCTGCGAAAATTCAAGTTGAGGCTTAATCCAAACAAGTGCACTTTTGGAGTGAGATCTGGAAAGTTACATGGATTCATCGTGAGCCAACGAGGGATTGAGGTTGACCCTGATAAAGTAAGAGCAATACAGAATATGCCAGCACCGAAGAATGAAAAAGAGGTTCGAGGGTTCCTTGGGAGATTGAATTATATAGCCATGTTCATTTCTCATCTCACTGACACTTGTGAACCCATCTTTAAATTGTTACGCAAGAATCAAGATATCCGTTGGGATGATCATTGTCAAGAAGCCTTCGAAAAGATCAAACAATATCTCCAAGAGCCGCCAATTCTCATGCCTCCGGTTCCTGGGAGGCCGCTTCTTATGTACTTAACTGTGCTTGAAGGATCTATGGGGTGTGTGCTAGGCCAGCATGACGAGTCTGGTCGAAAAGAGTGCGCCATTTATTACCTGAGCAAAAATTTTACCGATTGTGAATCCCGTTACTCACTACTCGAGAAAACTTGCTGTGCTTTGGTATGGGCTGCTCGCCGACTAAGGCAGTACATGTTGACTCACACCACTCTATTGATCTCCAAAATGGACCCGATAAAGTACATCTTTGAAAAACCGGCCCTTACAGGAAGACTAGCCCGGTGGCAAATGCTTTTATCAGAATATGATATCCAGTATGTCACACAGAAGGCCATCAAAGGAAGTGTCCTTGCAGATCATCTTGCTCATCAGCCATTAGAAGAGTATCAGTTAATGAAGTTTGACTTTCCTGATGAAGATATCATGAAACTGGATGATAATGAAGGACCCGAACCAGGAGAGCGATGGACTCTCACGTTCGATGGTGCATCAAATGCTATGGGCCATGGTATTGGGGCAGTTTTGACTTCTTCTCGTCAAACTCACATCCCTTTCACAGCTAGAATATGCTTTGATTGCACAAACAATGTCGCAGAATATGAAGCTTGCATAATGGGCCTCGAAGCAGCCATTGATATGAGGATCAAGATCCTTGAGGTTTATGGGGATTCCGCCTTGGTCATACATCAAGTAAGAGGTGATTGGGAAACACGACACCCCAATTTAGTTCCTTATAGGGACTATATCTTGGAGTTGATGCCCGCTTTCGAGGAAATCACTTTCGATCACATCCCGCGAGAGGAGAATCAATTGGCAGATGCTTTGGCTACTTTGGCAGCTATGTTCAAAGTTAGTTCCCCTAAAGAAGTGCCAGACATAAGGATCCTCCGTTACAAAGAACCTGCACATGTATTTCCTGCTCATTGTCTCACTACTGAAGATGTGTATGACGAAAAGCCATGGTATTATGACATCAAAAGGTATGTTGAGAAGCAAGAGTATCCCGAAGATGCTACGATTGGTGATAAGCGAATGCTTCGAAGGTTAGCATCCAAATTCTTCTTGTCAGGAGACGTCCTGTACAAGAGAAACTATGATTCAGTTTTGCTCAGATGCGTGGATAGACACGAAGCAGAATTGATCATGCAGGAAATTCATGAAGGATCTTTTGGAACTCATTCCAGTGGACACGCTATGGCCAAAAAGATCTTGCGAGCAGGATATTATTGGATGACGATTGAAAGTGATTGTTATGTGTATGTGAAGAAATGTCACAAATGCCAAGTGTATGTTGACAGAATTCATGTTCCTCCAACTCCTTTGAATGTCCTGACGTCGCCTTGGCCCTTTGCTATGTGGGGTATAGACATGATTGGACGAATTGAGCCACAAGCTTCAAATGGGCATAGATTTATTCTTATTGCTATCGACTACTTCACCAAATGGGTTGAAGTTGCTTCTTACAAAAACGTGACCAAGCAAGTCGTCACTCGCTTCATCAAGAAAGAGATCATATGCCGATATGGGGTTCCAAATAAGATCATCACTGATAACGGGTCCAATCTTAATAACAAGATTATGGCAGAGTTGTGCGAAGAGTTCAAGATTGAACATCACAATTCATCACCCTATCGGCCAAAGATGAATGGCGCAGTCGAAGCTGCTAACAAGAATATAAAGAAGATCGTCTAGAAGATGGTTAGAACGTATAAAGACTGGCATGAAATGTTACCGTTTGCTTTGCATGGCTATAGAACTTCGGTTCGTACTTCAACTGGGGCAACTCCCTTCTCTCTTGTCTACGATATGGAGGCCGTACTTCCTGTCGAAGTGGAAATTCCTTCGTTGAGGGTTTTGATGGATGCCAAACTTGATGAAACAGAATGGGTTCAGACGAGGCTTGACCATCTCAATCTAATTGAGGAGAAACGCTTATCCGCCATTTGCCATGGTCAACTATACCAAAAGAGGATTAAGAAAGCATATGATAAGAAAATCCGGCCTCGAGAATTCCACACAGGTGACATGGTCGTGAGGAAGATCTTGCCAATTCACACCGATCCAAGGGGCAAATGGACTCCCAATTATGAAGGACCATACATTGTGAAGAAGGCATTCTCAGGTGGTGCTTTAATCCTGACAAAGATGGATGGGGAAGACGTTCCACTTCCAGTCAATTCAGACTCAGTCAAAAAATACTACGCATAAAAGACCCGCTAGGTCGACGTACCTAGGCAAAAATAAGGGCATCCCGGCAAACCAAAAGGGTTTGGGCAAAAATTAGGGATAAAACAAAAGAGAATAACCCGCTAAGTCGAAAAACCCGAAAGGGCGACTTAGGCAAAAAGGGGTATCCCGCTGGAATGAAAACCCGAAAGGGCGATCCAGGCAAAAGTTAGGGATCAAAGGCGAGAGGCTGCAGTCTGAATACCCTTCACAAAGACCACTATACACCCTTGGCAAAGCGGACAGATCGATCCAACCATTACGCTTCTGAAGCAAAGCATTGAGAGGATCAAGGATATGGGAACTGTAGCAATACCAGTCGAGCATTTCTCTTTGCCATTTTGCTCTTTGCATTTTATTTTCTTTTTCGCAACTACCTCATTTAGGAGTTGCTTCCTTGTACAGAAGCCTATTCATAGGCATTCCATCAATAAAATGATCTTTTGATAAAAAGCTTTCCTTCCTACTTTTCATTTTTCGCATGCGAGGTGTGATTTAATTCGTTATTAAACATTGCATTGAGAGCATGGGGGATAATAATCACAAATCAAAACGAAACATGGCGTTACTTAAACATAAAAGTGCTCTAAGGGGCACCATTTGCATCCAAACATTGTTTTCTGTGCAGGTTGCAGGTTCTAGCCTTCATCTTGGCTTATGATATGTCATAAAGGTCGTCATCATCCCGCGTGAAATTTCAAGCGTATAATTCATCAGTACCGGTAAGCATGGGGCACCTGAAGAGGTCCATGTCCCTCTTCCACATGGCAGACGAAGAATGGTCTCTCAAAACTCATGATTCCCCAAGCAGTATAGGATGTAAGGAAAGTCGAGCAAAGTCACTTCCTCCCCAACAGAGTTATGTTCTAATCCTCCACACAGTTGCCAATAATCTTTGGCACTATGAGGTTTCCAACGCCCACCCACAATGGCATCTCAAGAGAACAAGCAACGGACCCCAATGATCCCGCTCCGCTATCTCTTCAATGCCTTTATTTGGCAATCTGCATATAGTGTTCACTGCATATAACTTTGCATCCTCAAAAGCGTAGCGTATCCATTACAGTGGATCATTACGCCATAAACTCAAACATGCATACGAAGCATAAGCCAGATAATGCGATTCAATGTTGAATCAAAACAATGACACATCCCTACAGAAGTTGTCACCATTACAAACTCCACATGATATCTGCTGTAGTGCCACAAACACTTTTAAGCTGCGGTGCCGATACGAGGTATCCTCAATCCCCGATAAGTGCCTGACACAATGACTCTCTGCTTGTATCTTCTCTTGTTGTCGAGTCGATGTTGAGTCGTAGATCGCACGAGATCTATTCCCCTTTTCGTCCTAAAGATCGTACGAGGTCTTCTCCTGATGTTGAGTCGTAGATCGCACGAGATCTTTTCCTTTCTGTCCTGAAGATCGTACGAGGTCTTCTCCCGATGTTGAGTCATAGATCGCACGAGATCTTTTCCTTTCCGTCCTGAAGATCGTACGAGGTCCTCTCCTGATGTCGAGTCGTTGATGAGTCATAGATCGTACGAGATCTTTTCCCTTTCATTCCTGAAGATCGTACGAGGTCTTCTCCCGATGTTGAGTCATAGATCGCACGAGATCTTTTCCTTTCTGTCTTGAAGATCGTATGAGATCCTCTCCTGTTGTCGAGTCGATGTTGAGTCATAGATCGCACGAGATCTCTTTCCTTTCAGTCTTGAAGATTGTACGAGGTCTTCTCCCGATGTTGAGTCATAGATCGCACGAGATCTCTTCCCTTTCAGTCCTGAAGATCGTACGAGGTATTCTCCCGATGTTGAGTCGTAGATCGCACGAGATCTATTCCCTTTCTATCCTGAAGATCATACGAGGTCTTCTCCCGATGTTGAGTCATAGATCGCACGAGATCTTTTACTTTCAGTCATTGTTTCATACAACCATTCCCTTTGAAACCCTGTATTGGCACCGTTACCACGTTACATACTGCCACCATTCAAATCAATTACTCACTGTAAATGCTTCCACCAGAAAAAACAAAAATTTCCATTTCCCCAGCAGATATCAAAACAAAAATAAATATAACACTTACACCATCCTTTCAGGACAAATTTCCGGTCTTGGTATTTAATCTTCTTCCACCTCGAATGTTCGAAAGGCTAACGCCAATCTCACCTTCAGGTTTAAGATGATTAAATAGGGGCAGCTGTCATACCCCAAATTTGTCCTACCCATTACTTCTAACTGGCTTAGGCTTTGCATTCATATACATACATCACTTAGGTCATAATCCATACCCATGCATACATATCATTGGTACTAATCAGAGACTAACAAGAAAGAGCTCTATTGCAAAGAAGTTTTGATCAGAAAACAAGAGGACTGAGGTGTAATCTTGTGGCTCTATGTTCATTGAAGTCCTCCTGGATTAAGGTTTTCTCAGTCTTAATTCAAGGCATTAATTGAAGGGTACAAGCTCACAAATCATCTGGTCTCCCAAATCAGGGTTTCTTTGACCAAAGTCAACCAGTTGACTTTCTGGTCAACATTTGATCAGGAATGGACTCTATGAGTGGGAAGCTTCTCATACTGACTATTGGGAATTTCATCAATAGTCGGAAAAATCAGAACAGTTGACTTTTGAGTCAAAATCAGAAGAATTATTCAAATATTGACTTTTGGTGGAAAATCAATCAAGAAAAGTCAAAGAATGGAAAAAATCGGGAGTTCGACAAAAGTTGCCAAAAATAGCAAAAAAGACAAAAAAAAAAGAATGTTTCAACACTTAGAAAATATTTTGGCATTTTGAACCTTGGTGAGCAGTCCACTTCAGCCCTGATTTACACGTGGCAAATGACATTTCTTGAAGAAATTTCCAACATCAAAGTTATTCCCCTCATGGAGGAGAATAACTTTGTAGTTGGACACTTTTTCATTTGAAGCTTGTATGAAGAGTTAAAGTTGCTTGAAGTTACGGAAAATTCATTCAACCCAAGTAATAATCCAAGTCACAAGTCAGGTCATGACCAGGCATTTCAACAAACACATGGCATGCCAAATCTCAAGCCAGTTTCAGAGCTCTACAAAAAGGCCGTGGAAGCAAACTTGGTATCATTCTAATCCTTGCCATGTCTTCTTTCCAACAAGCCAAGAATTGGGTCAATTGAACAAGTATTGAGTGAGATGCAAGTTTTCAAAGTTGTGCCCTTACACTGACTAAGTCCTGCATCCAGCCAAGGCAGATTTCTAGGGCACACGCATGCATTTCAGCAAACACATGGTGTGCCAAATCTTAATGCATTTTTCTTCCTCCACAAGTCTCCACATTGAACAAGCATGATCTTAAATTGTTCCTTGCCATGTCCCCTATCTATCGAATCTAGTTTCATTAATTTTGGACATGTATTGAGCAAGTTATAAGGCTTTGAAGTCACCCCTCGACCCAGTCACATTCCTGCCAAAGTACATGCACAAGATTCAAGCCATGCTTGTGAGTCTCATTCCAGGTGCATGAATCATGTTCCAACTTATTTTTTTGAAGGATGTAGGCACTATTACTTGAGCATACCAACATCAAACTTGCTCTATCACACACCCTCTTTGCAATGAGCCCAAGAATAGCTCAATTGATGAACCATGGTGAGAGATATACGCATGGGAAGAAGGCACCTTGAGCATTCCTCCTGGCACGAGGCATAGGTGTAACATCCCGATTTTTATTAATATTTTTATTAATTATATTAGTAATTATATTGTTTGGTGTTTTTAATAATAACTTATTTATTTAGTTATTATGTGATATAATAATTATTTAAGTATTTAATTATGTGAGTGTTTGTGTTGTTTGACTTAATTGAGTTATTAGAGAGATATAACTAAATGGGCCTAAGTGATAGAAACATAATGGATGGATTGGTGGGTTAAGCCCAATTGACATAAGTGAGATAGTAAGAGAAGGTTAGGGTTTTAGAGGTTACTATTTTCATTTGGGGGAAAAGATAGGAAGAAGAGAAAAGAGGCAAAAGGGAAGAGAACAATGGTGGAAGAGAAAAGCTAGAAGAAACCTCATTTTCGCAGCAAGTTTCAGCATTGAGTCACCTTAGCAAAACGGATGTATCTCTCAATCCAACCGTTGGATCGTCGCGTGGTTTTGACACAACGTTCCTGACTCATAGAGGTAAGTTCTGACCGGAGCGATTTTGATTTTGAGGATTTTAAGTTCGCCTGATAAGCTGATTTCCGAACTGGTTTTTAGGTGTGTCTCCAAATTATGTTTGAAGGATTTATTTTGGAGAAAAGCTTAGAGTTATGGTGAAAGATTTCATATTTGCCGAGGTAAGGGTGGGGTTCTTTCATGCTAAAGGGTTGTATGATAGTATGTTATAGTGGGTTTAATTCTATACTTTGATATCCATGTTCTTCTATGTTGCAATTTTGGGTATTTGATGATTGTTGGAATGTGATGATATAAATGTGATAAATTGTGTGCAATTGATAATCTATGTGTATTAGATTGTTATGTTTGTTGTGAGTAAACCATTGATAGTGAAATAATGGGTTTTGTTATAGAATTGGAAAATAATGGAATAGAAATATAATAGTTGAATTGAAATTAATATAGTTTAATTATTAATTGGATAGTTAAATTATTAGTTGAATTGATTCCAATAAGTCTATGTGATTGGAATATACTTGAACTTGGACCAATTATTCGGTTTATCGGTAAATTACGGTATTTTGAGAAATTGTTTGTAATTGTGTTTTGGCTTGAATATGTATGTTGAGAAATATATATTGTCATGCCAATGATGTTTTGATATTGATTCTTTATGGTTAGTTGGTTAGCATTAATTCTAATGACTAATTGCTTGATGTTGAAAATGTGTGTTCATGTATAATTGATAAAAATGAGAATTAACATGAGATAGTATGATTACTAGTGTTAATTGGATTGTGTGAATCGTAATTGATTAATTGGCCTCTCATATGTGAATGATGTGTGTGTGTGTTGTGAATGTTGTGTACAATTGGTGGATAATTCATAGAGTTGAATTGTTGTGATATGTGGAAAGTTAAGATGGTAGAGATGATCTTAATTGCATATATTTGTGAGATTGTACATACATTCATATCATAGTGTGCCTTGAAACATAGGTGGAATTGCTTTGAAACACAAGCGTGGCTTGGATTCTAGAGTGAATCGGAAAGCGGTAAACTATATGTTTACATTTGGTGGCTTTGGTCTTGTCCGGATCTGAAGCGTGGCTAGATTCTATATGAATCGGAAGCGGTGGAACTTTGGGTCCATATTGGGTACCACATGCATAGAGTCACATGTCTTGCATTGAGTTACATTGGAGTTATGTGATGTTTGAATATATGTAATTATGTGATTAGGTGATTTTTATGTGTGCATGAGATGTGATAATTAAATTTGGTGATGTTTGATACATGATTTTGGTGATATATGTAAATGAAACGTATATGATGAGAATGCAAATATATATATGTATTAATGATATATGTATATATGTGGAATATATGAACCATGTTTTGCCATTGTTGATAGTTGTATTAATTTACATTGTGATTATGAAGTATATGTTATTATGTGCTTGAATGACATACTTGTAAACTTGAATACATTGTTATAGTTGATAGTTAACATTATTGTTGTGATGCAAATTGCTTATATTGAGAAGTGGTGAATTGTGTATGATTTTATCTTTGCTATATGTATTATCATACTTTCCTTTATAATGTTTGATATCTCACCCCTTCTGCTGATGTTTCCCCTACCATGGGAAATGGGCAGGTACTCAAGTATAGCTGTGGAAGTTTGTAGATTCATCGTGTCTGGTTGGTGTGTCGCTCTGATACGTAGCACTCGGGGGTTGTCTATATTGTTGTTTCTATGTTGTTCATGTTTTAGTTGTTGAGTTCCAAATTGGATAATGAGAAGTACTATGATGTTTGAAGTTGTTTCCGATTAAATAAGATGATTTGTTTATAAATTCGAATGTTATGATTCCGCTGCATATTAAAATGAAGTTGGTTTGTCTAAGAGATGTTATAGGTTGTTTTGTGCTTCTCTGAGATTAAAGTGCTATGTATCTGTTTATGAGTTGTTTATAGGAAGTAAATGTGATATCCCAAATGCATTGTTGATAGTTTTTAAAATACTCTGATTTCTCGCATGATATTTTTGGGTAGAATTTGGGGTGTTACAATAGGCATGGTTGAAAGCTGCAGCATGCTTTGATAGCATCAATGCACCACCACCAACTTTTCCTCATTGAACCATGCATATATGACATATGTGAAAGCATTGGGAAGACTTACCACAAGTGTACAAAACTTGCTCACTAAGCATTACTTCCTTAGTCCCACACCAAGAAAAACAATGCTACTGCAAGATGCTTATTCACAAGCCCCACACTCATGGAAGCCTCACCACTCTTTCCACACCTGCCCTATAAATAAAGCTGCATAGCCCTCACACTTACATTCACGATTCACAAACTCACACACTCTCTTCTCTCTTCCTCTCATTTTACACTCTTTCTCTCCACATTCTCCCTCTCCCTCAGTTCTCTCTCTTCTCCCTCACTCATTCCGCCACCACTTGCCACCATAACAACCTTCTCCGGCCGCCATAACCAACTTCCCTAACTACCTCCGGCCACCACTCTTCCAACTCAACTTTCAACATCAATCACATTCATCTATTGCCATCATGAAGCCATACTGAACAAGGTCATCATCTTCATCACGAGCTCAAAATGCTCAGCCAGCTAAGCTCACTTCTCGGTTGTTAGAGGAACTAGCTAGCGCACGCTCACTGTTATCATCGGAGGCTTGGATTTGTGCAGCTTCCTCTCTATACTGAATCAAGAAGTACTCAGGTAAGCATCTGAAACTCTTTGAACCTTGCATTCAAACGCTTCAAAACTATACGCATCTGTTCATAATCTTGTAGTGTATGTCAAATCTTGATTCTGAGAATGTGATTCGTTTTACGTGCTATGCTTGCTGTTTGAATGATTGGTTCGCATGTTTGAGTTCAATGAGACGTAAGATTCATCTTGATGCCATTAGCATGAGTTTTGATGAATATGCTAGATGTTAGGGTTTTTAGATTTGTACTCGGTTTTGAAGCTCAAGCAAGAATCAGTGAAAACTAACGCCGGATCTATCATCTACGCAAGAATCCGAGTGGAGCGGTGGTACTTTGATTAATTTCTTGAAACTTTGACTCATCTCCGCCGTAGGCTGGCCGGAGAAGACGATCGGAGCTCTGCTCCGGCGTCTGTGTTTGTTTTGGTATTTTTTGCACTGACTGGCATACGTGGCGCGTTTACATTGGCTTCTTTCCCATTGATTTGTGATTTTTGTCTTATTCCAATCATTAGCGCATGAGGTGGCATTCTGTGATTCGCTGGGAGCTTGTTTTGTCACTTAGTGACTTAAGTGATTAATTGACCAATTGATTTCTTTCTATGAACCATGCATGTCACGTATTGCAGAATAAAACCATATAATATGCATGCTGATTAAATAAACCTGAATAAAAAATAAGTGGAAATAAAGTGCAATAAAAATAGGATGGTGCAAGGCTGGGCTATGCGCCTTTGGGCCTGGAATTTTTCTGAACCACACCACTTAACTGCTAATACACCACCCTGATCTGGACTGGGCCCTTGTGCGCCCATACTATCTTCACCCCCTTGTTTTGAGCCTTTTTTGCTATAACTATTTTAGTTCATAATACTAATTGCTTTGACACCCCCTCTGCTGTTAATAAAAACAAATAAGAATGATCCTCTTTCTTTTATTATTTTATGCACATTAATTTTTTTTCTCCTTAAATAAAGATAACAAAAATATTTTTCAACCAATTAGATTTTTAGAAACTTTATATTCTTTTAATTGATTTTTTTAGTTATTGTTTCCTTTGGTTTTTGATTGGTTAGTAAAACCATAAAAAAAAAATACTTAGTTTCTTAGTTTTAATTTCAAAATAGCTTTAGAGCATGATTAAAAAAAAATGCTATTGTTTGTGATTGATTTTCATGGTTGACTTGGATTTTATTTCTTTTAGTTTTGTGAATATTTTCAGTATTTCGTATTTTTCTATTAGAATAATCCACAACAATAATTCTAGGCTTAGAAATTAGGCTAGTCTCCCCCTTTCTCATTCTTTTTCTTTTCAACACTAAAACACCTAACAAATACTCAAATAAAATCCCCATAAAACATACAAAGAAAACACTTAAAACATTAATAAAAAAGTGAAAATCATTAAAAAGGGAATGGAAGCTTGAATCTCCCTTGCTTTAGGGAATCATTCGAGTGCTTGGATCTCCCTTGCTTTAGGGAACCATTCGGGCGTAAGTTCCCAAATTCTAAAAGAGACAAACCAAAGAGTAACTTGAGTTTCCCTTGCCTTAGGGATTTCCTCGAAACACTCAAACTCTCTCTCTTCTCTCCTTTCTTAAGGGCATTGTTATCTCCGCTCTATTGCATCCTAGGTTGTCCCCTTATGCAAGAGCGCGAGCGTTAACTCCGCCCAACTAAAAAACACAAAAACAAACAGAAAATCATGAGCCGAACTACGGCGCTCTGATTCCTGAAAAGGATACGTAGGCATCAAGTCGCGGGGCTTGAACGAGCACATTTGTAAATAATTCCTTCTTTTCCCCGTATTTCTTTTTGTATGCATTCACATGTAGACATAGACATAGTACACACCCTTTAGATAGAAACAAACATAGGTGGATACCATCGAGTACGATGGGCGCGAGGGGTGCTAAATCTTCAAAAGGCAGAATCGGATATTGATAGGAGAGTCTACAAAACTCAAGACGATCAACCTGTGATTGAAGTTTCAGATTATTTGTCGGAGTGAGGCGAGGATGAGTCAAGTGCGGAAATTTTAACAGGAGAATACCATAGCCACTCATGCATCTGTACCTTCACATAACAACCACATGACAAGGACCTTCTCCATACACCGTCACCAATTCATTCAATTCACCCTATCCTGCATAAAATACAAGGCTGCAAATCAAAAAAATAAACCTCATAACATCAATAATCATTCAAAAACAACAGCCCTGCATCAACAAGAAAAAACCAGCTCAGTGCAAAATCTACAAAATTAAGAAATCCATAATAGGAATAAACCAGATCAACCAACATAAACCATTCAGCCCCTGCATTAATCACCCCAAACTCCAAACAGCTTCAAACCTACAAAAAATCCAGCAAAGTCATAAACCACATAACTACCAAACTAGAATTCATAACTGTCTCAACCAAAAAAACAGAACTCTAACTGAATCCCTAACTTCCTAACCAACTTAAAACAGTTTTCTAACTAACCAATAACTACTTCTTAACCTCCTAACCGATTCTATAACTGTCATAACATCCCTAACTCACAAAAACCTAACAGAAAATAACAGATTGGTAACAGAATTATCTCACTAACCGATTCAGTTGTAAGCATAACAGAAGAGCAATTGCAAGAGATTGATAATAGAGATCAGAAGAGTTCAACAGAAATCAGAAGAAAACTCACTTCTATAAATCAGAATCTCTTCACTTCATCACTCTCTTCACTTCATCACTCCCTTTACTCCCACTCTCCACCATTTTCACCAATTCTCCACGGTTCCTCACTTTCTCATCATCTTCACCATTCACACACACCATTATCAATTCTCACAGCTCTCATTCTCCACACTCCATTCACTCTGAAATTCTCTCTCAAATCCCACTCACAGAACCTCACCCATAGCTGTCTTCCACGGCCGTGACAGCTTCCACATTGGAAGCTCTGCACGGTTGAGCTTCAACCTCAACTTTCCCTAATTCAGAGATACAACAACTATTCATCTCACTCAACAACAATTTCGACACTCACGGAGAAAGAATCAGAAAGAAGAAAAGAGGAGAAGAAGTGTATGCAAGAAGGAGAAGAACAAGAGACTACCTGAACTGATTTGTCGCGTTTATTTCGCCAAGAATCTCTGGTTTTCTGCTCCATCGTCCTCAATCATCATCCCAGGTAAGCTCACATATCATTCATTCTTCATCTTTATGTATCGTTGTCATTTCTCCAATCGTCTCCCAATTTGAGCGAAGCTGGGGCAGAGAGAATAGAGAAATTGAAGATGAGAGTAGACAAGGTGCGACGAGTTCATGGTGGTGTTAGGAATCTCCGATCGGAGACGGAGAGGACGCCTCCGCGAGAATCATGAGAGAAGGGATTGGGATCGTCGCTTTTGATTAACCCTAGCCCCTTTTTTGTTCGTTTCAATTTCTTCTTCTATTATTAATTAACAAATGAATTAATTAAGTTAATGGAAAATGTTGATAGGAGTTAAGTCTCTGATTAATTGTCATTAATTGCTGATTTAAATTAGTTATGATAATCTGAATAAAACTAGATCAAGACAATGCACATTGGGACATAAGAATTCATTTCCTACACCTCCCCCTAAGGCCCATGTTGTTTTTTGGCAATTCTGAACAATACCACAAAAACTATGCTGTTGGGCCTGCTCAGACTGGGCCCCGCGCCCCTTTGCTAATCACACCACTGTATTCAGTCCTCACCCCCCGGTGTACATATTTTCATGTTAGATTTAAGTTCTTTTTTCATATAGTTTTGTATGCTAATTTTAGGTGATGAAGGATAGAAAAACACTTAGAAAGGGGGGGGGTTTGAATAAGTGTAGTATCAAAACTTGTAAAATAAAAACAACTTGCACAATTATTTTTATCCTGGTTCGTTGTTAACTAAACTACTCCAGTCCACCCTTATCAGGTGATTTACCTCAACTGAGGATTTAATCCACTAATCACACGAGATTACAACGGTTTTCCACTTAGACACTGCTAAGTCTTCTGATCACAACCTGATCATTCTAGGAACAATCTGCTTAGATACCCTCTAAGACTTTTCTAGAGTATTCTAATCTAACTGATCACTCTAGTCCTTTACAACTTAATGTAAACAAATTCTAAGAGTATTACAATGCTTCTTAAAAGCGATAATCACAACTGTGATATTTCTCTTACAGTTTAAAGCTTACTCTCACTATATTATTATAACAGCAATAAGTGAGGTTGAAGATGAAGTTTGAGAGCTTTCAAAATGAACAGCGTTTCAGCCAATTTTTATTAAGAGTTGTATGCAGTTTCGTTAACCATTGCTTCTCTTAAGAACTTCATTTTATAGGCGCATGAGAAGATGACCGTTGGGAGCATTTAATGCTTTGCGTATTCCGTACAGCATTGCATTTAATGTTTCACACTTTTGTCAACTACCTCGAGCCTTGCTTTTGCTGTGACTACTGACGTTGCCGTTAATAGCTTCTAATGTTCCTTTTGTCAGTCAGCGTAGCCTGCCATCTTGTACTTGTTTCTGATTGATCTTTTGTAGATACAACGTTTGAATATCATCAGAGTACAAACAGCTTGGTGCATAAGCATCTTCTGATCTTCTGACCTTGAAGTGCTTCTGAGCGTGATACCATTACTTCAGTGCTTCTGCTTCTGAACTCTAGTCCTTCTGATGCTTCCATAGACCATGTTCTGATTCTGCTTGACCATCTTCTGATGTCTTGCCAGACCATGTTCTGATGTTGCATGTTGAACCTTCAGAGTCAAAGCTTCTGAGCGCTGATTTGTGCATACTCTTTATATATTTCCTGAAAAGGAAATTGCATTGGATTAGAGTACCACATTATCTTAAGCAAAATTCATATACATTGTTATCATCAAAACTAAGATAATTTGATCAGAACAATTCTTGTTCTAACAATCTCCCCCTTTTTGATGATGACAAAAACATATATAAATGATATGAATTTGCAATCAGAATAACAGACGGCAAAAGACAATTACACATTTATAGCAATAGCATATAAACATAATGTGTGAATGTGTCTCCCCCTGAGATTAACAATCTCCCCCTGAGATAAATAATCTCCCCCTGAAATAAATACTGGAAGAAATTTTGCATAAAGAACTTCCCTGAGTATCTTCTATTTCAGTTGAGACGATCACACATGCTTAGATCTTCAGAATATTCACAGCTTCTGCTTCTTGCTTCCAGAGGACAGCTTCAGAGCTTGAATTTCTTCTTGAATCATTTCATGCTAGATTGTATCAGAACATTGTTGAATGTACCAGAGCATCATCAGAGCATCTTCTACATTCTGAAATGTTACAGAACAAACTATACGACAAAAGTCAGAGCATGAATGAATCAGAGCATAACACCTATATATATCAGAGCATAAAATATGTATCAGAACATACAGAATGCATCAGATCATATATATATATATATATATATATATATATATATATATATATATATATATATATATATAGTAAAGCTTAAACAAATATATCAGAGCATATAAGGACAGAGAAAAAGTTAGTGCATATTCCATCATTAGAATATCATAACATCCTTCCTTCTTGCTTCTGATTCTGAAGCTTCATAGCACTCAGCTTGCTTCAGTTTCCATGAGATTATTCCCTTTTACAGAATTGCGTTTCCCCATGGTTTTGCTTCTAGTGTTGAGCTTTGAAAGATGTCTTTAATCCTGCAAAACACTTAAACAACACAGAACTTACAAGTTCTTGTTAGAAATGTGGGGACTTTCACCCAGTAACTGATAAAATAAATCAGATCATTTATCACATTTTCTCCCCCTTTTTGTCATAACATCAAAAAGAATATAAAAGATTCAGATGTAGAAAACGACAAACAGAAGAACTTTTCATTGATCAAACAAACAGAGGTACAAAAGATATGCAGAGAAAGATAGATGCAAGAAGCAAAGAGATAACTAAGACTCAAAGACTAAGACCCTAGCTTATACATAATCTTGGCCAGCATAGCTTGAATCCCAGCATTACTCTCATTCTGACTTTGGATGAAGGTGCGAAACTCAGCATTGGTTTCATCTTGCATATGCATCCGAGAAGCCATCTCAACCTGGGTCTTCTGAATGACCTCTAGAGTCCTTGCCAGAACAGAGGGTTCACCAGAAGAAGCTTCACAACTTCTGTTCAGAGGATCAGCATTGATCACCATTGCTTCCATGGCAGTCTTCTGAGAGAGATCATGAGAAGGATTTTCCTCAACAGGAATTTCTTCAACAGAATGATCTTCAGCTTCAGCATCAGCATCTTCCATCTCAACATCATCTCCGTACACTGGAGTAGGAAGATCAGAAACTCCATTCTCAAGAGCTTGCAGAATGGCAGCTAGATTCCTTGGGGCAGAAGGACCTTCAACATCTGGAGGAGCAGCAAATTTTGGAATCACCATGTCAGGATCTTCTGCAGAAGGATTTGCTCTCAGAAGGTCAAACAGCCATCTGAAATCTCCAAGCAGCACTGGATACTGAGGTCTCCAGACCATCATATCTCTGCAAGGGTTAGCTTCCATTGCAGCAGCAAGTCTTGCTTCTTCAAGTCCATCCACAAATGGCTTCTCTTCAAGACAGAATCTTCCACCAAGATGAGTAAACAAGAAATCTTCTGATTGCCTTAAAAAGCCATTTGGTCGAGGAGCAAGTTCTACGCAAATTTCTTGCAGTTCTCGAAAGTAGGCATCTGCTTGTCTTCTAAAGAATCTCCAGAATCTCCTCATAGCAACATCATTGAGTCCTCCATGATGAGCTATTTTGATGGTGTCAAAGACTCTTCTGACATTCCTCTTTACCATTTCAAAAATTTCACCAATAGGATATGCTCGACGGGTTTTTATTTGTGTACGGGCAGAGACAGGTGTTAGAAGGGAATAGGGTTGAGGTTTTCTATCAAGACACAAAGATGATTCTGCCTCATTATCAGGATCTAACACTACAAGCTCAGGCTCAGGTCGAGGCTTGGGAGTATGGTTGCAGTCACGGAGCAATTGCTCATGTGATGCAGAGTCTGGTAGGTCAGATGAGGGAGATTTATTTTGAGGTTGAGAAGAGATGGGTTCAAAGTTCGCATGAGGTGGGGGTTGAGAAGAGAAGATATTTGTGTGAGGTGGAAAGAGAGTTTGAAGGGGTTCAATCTCAAGAATAGGATTAGCAGGGGTCTGGTCAGAAACATGGTTTGTTTTGGATGGAGAAGAATGGATGGGATCATTTGTGACAGGTGAAAGAGAAGGAGCAGGATTATTGGTTACAGGGGTAGAGGGAGGTGTGAGAACACGGACATTGATGGGTGATTCTGATGGGGCTTTTTCTGGTTGTTTTACTGGTTCAGGGTTTTGAGCAATATTAATTGATGCAACTTCTGAACGTAAAGCAGGAACAGAATCGGGTTCAGAAAGATGTATACCTTTGGACACCTTCTGAAGAGCTACAGTCACAGCCTCCAGTTTCCTCTGCTTCTTTCTCTTTGGCATTTCCACAACCACTGACTTCCCAAGAGAGATTTCTCTTCTCCTTGCAGACTCCGGATTCTCCTTCTCACACTCAGCAGTCTTCTGACCTTCAACAGTTTGAGTTGTTGGTCTTTGACTAGAGACTTCTGGCTGATTCTGAGCTTCTTCTTCTTCCTCTTCATCAGAATCTCTTAGAATCAGTTTTCTTCTTTTCTTGGTTTTCTTCTTCTCAACAACAACTTTCTTTGACTTCTTTTTCTTTTTCTTCACCTCCACTTCTTCTTCTTCTGCTGCTTGCACAGGGACAGGATCTGCTTCAACAACAGCTTCTTGTTCCGCAACATTAACAGTAGCAACAGTAGCAGCTTTTACCTTTTCCTGATTATCAGAAGAAGGATCAAACTTTCTTTTTGTTCTCTTTTCTTTGTTGACAGCAACAGTTTGAGTATGATCAGAGGCTTCTTCTGACACAACAGTGCTAGAAGTGGATGGCCTTTTTCTTTGGACTTTCTTGGGAGCTTCTTTAGGATCACCAGTATTGAGAGAGTTAAGATACTGAGTCTTAACTTCTGGAATTTCACTTCTGAAGAATTCTTCAAATTCAGCAAGAACAGGATCTCTTCTATCAGTGGTTCCGGAAGGAGGTGTTGGAGCATGACTGATAGTTTTAATAACATTCATCTTTCTCAAGGTGAATGCATCCAAACAACTTCCAGTACAAACAGTAATATCCTTGATGGTTCCTTCAGCTTCCAGTTCCTCAACAATCTTGGAGTGTACCAGAAGATTTGTAATGATTCTTTCAAAAGGAATAATATTACTCTTCTTTGATCTGAAGGCATCTCTAGATTCCTTCACAGTTTTACACATGTGTTTGAAAATGATATAGATGATATCCACCTTCTTCTGAGTGGCAATGCAATACAGAATATATTGCTATTCTTTGTTGATGAAATCTGCAGAATGAGTGACTTTTCTGTGGTAGAAACAGCCTAGCAGAATTTTTGTCCAGATTTGATAAAGCTCCTTCAAATCTTTGACAGGCTTGTTATACTTCCCATTTGTATACAGAGTAGACAGAACATTATCCCATTTTTCTCTCTTATCAAGTTCGTAAACTCCTTCAGCAGATTTGAGATCAAACATTACTCCCAGAATTTCTTCAGTAACCACCACTAACTTCCCATGAACAAACGATAAAATTGATTTGGGGCCAACAATAGCATGCACCCAGAATTCCTTTACCAGTTATGGATAAACTGGTCCACAGAACTCAGCAAATAACGAGGTCCAACCTTGAAAGATCATATCGTCTTTAAGATGATACTAATGTAGTTCGATATTATCAAAATCCACCATGAGTTCACAGATGACTTCTAACTTATTTCTAGGGATAGAGCAAGTGATAACAAGAACAATAGGTTGATCTGTTTCTTTAAAACTTTGAGGAGCAGAAGAGCCAGGATTTTGAGAGGATGAAGCAGCCATTTGAGAAGTACTGAGATTCTTAGAATACTTTCTGGGTTTTCGCTTAGGGTTAGAAAAGACAGCAAAGAGGTTGCAAAAGTGCATGCAAGAACAAGGAAGATGAAAAGAGAGCGAAAAGGAACCCTAATGAATTTGAATGAAATATATAGAGGCGGATTTGAAAAGAATATGTAATGCATTTATGAGAATGAACAGTTACAGAATCAATTAAAATCAATAGCATTAAATGATGAATGACGTTAGGTGAGAGAACGTGGTAATTGAAATGATTTAACACAGTTACCTAGGGCGATGTCCCGTCAGATACACTCACGCTTTTACCATCCGAGCAAACACGTGTTCTCTACCAGAAAATACTTGATGACAACTGTTAGTCAAGAAGGTAACTTCTGATTCTAGGTAAACTTTTTCATCTTCTTATTCTGATTACTGATTTAGACTACCATTCTTTATGAATGATCTGGTTCTGATAGGATCATTCTTCTTTCCAAGAATGACATCTTCTGAATGAGCAGAAGTGAGTCTGGAAGATCTTCTGACAGTTGGTTCTTCAGAAATGCTTAGATTCTCCAAAGAAGCTGCAACTTGACATTCAGATTCCTTACTTCTGAGAAGTTCTGCTTCTGATGCTTTGCTTCTTGGTTCTACTGCTTCTGATATATCAATATCAAAATCTACAAAATTCTCAAACTGCTTTGGCTTTTCAAGACCAAGCTTATCATCAAACCTGATATTGATTAATTCTTCTACAACCAATGTTTCAGTATTGTATACTCTGTAGCCTTTTGAGCGTTCAGAATATCCAAGAAGGAAACACTTTTGTGCTTTAGAATCAAACTTACCAAGATGATCTTTAGTATTCAGAATAAAACATACACATCCAAAAGTATGGAAATATGAAATGTTGGGCTTTCTGTTCTTCCACAATTCATAAGGAGTCTTATTTAGAATAGGTCTGATAGAGATTCTATTCTGAATGTAACATGCAGTGTTTATTGCTTCTGCCCAGAAATGCTTAGCCATATTGGTTTCATTGATCATGGTTCTGGCCATTTCTTGTAGAGTCCTATTCTTTCGCTCTACAACTCCATTTTGCTGTGGAGTTCTAGGACAAGAGAAATCATGGGCAATGGCATTTTCTTTGAAGAACTCCTCAAAGAATTTGTTCTCAAATTCACCACCATGACCACTTCTAACCTTTATGATTTTGCACTCTTTCTCAGATTGGATCTGAGTGCAGAAATCAAAGAACACTTAATGAGACTCATCCTTGTGTTTTAAGAACTTTACCCATGTCCAGCGGCTATAATCATCAACGATGACTAATCCATATTTCTTCCCTCTGACAGATGTTGTTTTGACTGTACCAAACAGATCAATGTGCAAGAGTTCTAACGGCCTTGAGGTAGACACAACATTCTTAGACTTGAATGCAGGTTTGGAGAACTTGCCTTTCTGACATGCTTCACAAAGAGCATCTGATTTATATTTCAGATTAGGGAGTCCTCTGACAAGATTTAGTTTGTTAATCTGAGAAATCTTTCTCAAACTAGCATGTCCTAATCTTTTATGCCAGACCCACTGCTCTTCAGAAACAGACATAAGACAAGTTATCTTCTGATTCTTGAGATCTTGAAGATCTATCTTATAAATGTTGTTCTTCCTCTTGCCTGTAAATAGGATTGAGCCATCCTTCTGACTTACAGCCTTGCAAGACTTTTGGTTCAAGATTATATCATAACCATTGTCACCTAATTGACTTATGGACAATAAGTTATGTGTTAATCCTTCTACAAGAAGTACATTAGTTATGGAAGGAGAGTTACCAAACTTTATAGTTCCAGAGCCAATTATCTTGCCCTTCTGATCTCCTCCAAACTTGACTTCTCCACCAGATTTAAGCACCAGGTCTTGGAACATAGACCTTCTTCCTGTCATGTGTCGCGAGCATCCAGAGTCCAGGTACCATGACATGTTATGCTTTGTCTTCTTTACAGCCAAGGATACCTGCAATAGGAATAATCTTTTCCTTAGGTACCCACATTTTCTTGGGTCCTTTCTTGTTAGTTTTCCTCAAGTTCTGATTGAACTTGGGTTTGGCATTATAAGCAATAGGAGGAACAGCATGATAATTCTTATTCTGAGTTCCATGATATTTCTTAGGTTGTGTCACATGCTTCTTGGTGTGTGTTATGTGAAAGCTTTGAGCATGTGATGTGTGCCTAATATCATGTGAGTGGCCATACTTGAACTGATCATACAATGGCTTGTATGTGATTTTCATATCATCTACAGGTTCAAGTTTGTATGGGGTTTCACCCTCAAAACCAATGCCAACTCTCTTGTTTCCAGAAACAGCACATATCATAGAAGTTAGCTGACTTCTGCCAATACTTCTAGATAGGAACTTCCTGAAGCTTAAATCATATTCTTTCATAATATGGTTTAGACTAGGAGTGGACTTTTCTAAATCAGAAGAAGATCCAATGTTGTTGGATAATTTTAAAACTTTTTCTTTTAATTCAGAATTTTCCAACTCAAGCTTCTTAGTTTCAAGTTCAAATTGCTTTTTCAGCTTTTTGTATTTGATACTAAGATGAGCTTTTAGTTCAAGAAGCTCTGTTAAACTGAAAACTAACTCATCTCTAGTTAGTTCAAAAAATACCTCTTCAGAATCTGATTCTGACGTAGATTCTGATCCATCATTGACAGTGGCCATCAGTGCAATGTTTGCCTGCTCATTTTCAGAGTCTGATTCATCTTCTGACTCATCCCATGTTGCCATAAGACCTTTCTTCTTATGAAACTTCTTCTTGGGATTTTCCTTCTGAAGTTTTGGGCACTCATTCTTGTAGTGTCCAGGCTCATTGCATTCGTAGCACATGACCTTCTTCTTGTCAAATCTTCTGCCTCCATAAGATTCTCCTCTTTCAGACTTCTTTGAGCTTCTGAAGCTCTTGAACTTCCTCTGCTTGCTTTTCCAGAGTTGGTTAACTCTTCTGGAAATCATGGACAATTCATCTTCTTCTTCTTCTGATTCTGATTCTTCAGAATCTACTTCTTCAGCCTGAAAAGCGTTAGTGCATTTTTTATAATTAGATTTTAATGCAACAGACTTACCTTTCTTATGAGGTTCATTGGCGTCAAGCTCAATCTCATGACTCCTCAGGGCGCTGATCAGCTCTTCCAAAGAGACTTCATTCATATTCTTTGCTATCTTGAATGCAGTCACCATTGGGCCCCATCTTCTGGGCAAGCTTCTGATGATCTTCTTCACATGATCAGCCTTGGTGTAGCCTTTGTCCAGAACTCTTAATCCAGCAGTTAGAGTTTGAAATCTGGAAAACATCTTTTCAATGTCTTCATCATCCTCCATCTTGAAGGCTTCATACTTCTGGATTAGCGCAAGAGCTTTGGTTTCCTTGACTTGAGCATTTCCCTCATGAGTCATTTTCAAAGACTCATATATGTCATGGGCAGTTTCCCTGTTAGATATCTTCTCATACTCAGCATGAGAGATAGCATTCAGCAAAACAGTCCTGCACTTGTGACGATTTTTGAATTCCTTCTTTTGCTCATCAGTCATTTCTTTTCTTGTGAGCCTCACACCACTGGCTTTAACTGGATGTGTGTAACCATCCAACAGAAGATCCCATAGATCAGCATCTAGACCAAGAAAGTAATTTTCAAGTTTATCTTTCCAGTATTCAAAGTTTTCACCATCAAACACTGGTGGTCTAGTATAACCATTGCATTTCCATTGTATTGCTCAGCAGAGCCAAATGTAGATGTAGATGTGTTTGTTGGAATTTCACCAGCCATCTTTTACTGAAGCGTTTTTCTCTTCCTGAATCTTTTCTAAACACGGTTAAGTGCATGCACCTTAGAACCGGCGCTCTGATGCCAATTGAAGGATAGAAAAACACTTAGAAAGGGGGGGGGGTTTGAATAAGTGTAGTATCAAAACTTGTAAAATAAAAACAACTTGCACAATTATTTTTATCCTGGTTCGTTGTTAACTAAACTACTCTAGTCCACCCTTATCAGGTGATTTACCTCAACTGAGGATTTAATCCACTAATCACACGAGATAACAATGGTTTTCCACTTAGACACTGCTAAGTCTTCTAGAGTCTTCTGATCACTCTAGGAACAATCTGCTTAGATACCCTCTAAGACTTTTCTAGAGTATTCTGATCTAACTGATCACTCTAGTCCTTGACAACTTAATGTAAACAAATTCTAAGAGTATTACAATGCTTCTTAAAAGCGATAATCACAACTGTGATATTTCTCGTACAGTTTAAAGCTTACTCTCACTATATTATTACAACAGCAATAAGTGAGGTTGAAGATGAAGTTTGAGAGCTTTCAAAATGAACAGCGTTTCAGCAAAGTTTTTGTTAAGAGTTGTATGCAGTTTCGTTAACCTTTGCTTCTCTTCAGAACTTCATTTTATAGGCGCATGAGAAGATGACCGTTGGGAGCATTTAATGCTTTGCGTATTCCGTGCAGCATTGCATTTAATGTTTCACACTTTTGTCAACTACCTCGAGCCTTGCTTTTGCTGTTACTACTGACGTTGCCGTTAATAGCTTCTAACGTTCCTTTTGTCAGTCAGCGTAGCCTGCCATCTTGTACTTGATTCTGATTGATCTTTTGTAGATACAACGTTTGAATATCATCAGGGTACAAACAGCTTGGTGCATAAGCATCTTCTGATCTTCTGACCTTGAAGTGCTTCTGAGTGTGATACCATTACTTCAGTGCTTCTGCTTCTGAACTCCAGTCCTTCTGATGCTTCCATAGACCATGTTCTAATTCTGCTTGACCATCTTCGGATGTCTTGCCAGACCATGTTCTGATATTGCATGTTGAACCTTCAGAGTCAAAGCTTCTGAGCGCTGATTTGTGCATACTCTTTATATATTTCCTGAAAAGGAAATTGCATTGGATTAGAGTACCACATTATCTTAAGCAAAATTCATATACATTGTTATCATAAAACTAAGATAATTTGATCAGAACAATTCTTGTTCTAACAACAAAATCATAAAATCAATATAAAAATCTCCTTGTTTTCTAGATCATTTTAGGATTTAATTTTAGTCCTTGTAACCAATTTCTCCCATAAAAATCAATAAAATAATAGTAGTATTTTTAGTTTATTTTTGTACCATGTTTTTGACTTGCTACTTCATGCTTGTGTATAATTTTGTACCATTGTATCCTTACTCAATTTTGCTCATGTATCTTACTTATGACTTCTAATTGTGGCTTTAACTTTCATGTTCCTTTATTCCTAACCTTTAGGTAGAAACCATGATAACATTAGGATCTAGAAATTCCCATTTTAACATTAGGCTAGTTAATTCATATTAGGCTAGTTTCCCATTTCTTTTCCTTTTCAACTTCAAAACACTTAACAAATACTTGATTTAATTCCCCTTAAAAGATACCTAAAAAATGACTAATAAATGCTTGACTAATGAAAAGGGAATGGACACACTCGTATCCCTTGTTTAAGGGAACCACCTGAGTGAAAGTTCCTAATCTAAAAAACACCAACAAGAGTAATTCGAGTCTCCCTTGTTTAAGGGGTACACCCGAAACGCTCGACAAATCTCTCTCTTCTCTATCCCGCCTCCGAGGCATTCTTTCTCCTAATCGAACACGTTATTTCCGCTCCATTCCCAGCTTAAGACTCTAGAGGTCGAGCGACGGAGTGCGAATGTAACTGTTCAACTAAAAAACACAAAAACTAAAGAGTCGAACTACGGCGCTCTGATTCCTTAAAAGGATACGTAGGCATTAGGTCGCGGGGCCTAAGCGAGCACAATTATTTATAAACCTTATTTTCCCCGTGTTTCTTCTTCTTTCATTTGCATACATTCCCTTAGCATTAAGCTCTAGATTTATAGTACACACCCTTTAGATAGCAACAAACATAGGTGGATACCATCGAGTACGATGGGCGTGAGGGGTGCTAGCACCTTCCCCTTGCGTAACCGACTCCCGTACCCTATCTCTGGTCGAAAGACCTCGTTCATATTCATCTTAGGTTTGTTGGTGTTCCTTTCCTTTTAGGATAGATATGTTAGTGGCGACTCTGTTGTTCATCATTTCGCGAGCGTGTGACAGTTGGCGACTCTGCTGGGGGCGTTAGACCTATTGCGGGTCCGTACTTAGCGAGTCGATCCTAGCCTTTGTTTGTTGTTTGTTTATTGGGTGTGCTTATATATTGTTTATGTTTTGCATTGTTTAGTTTATGCTTGCATATCATGTTTATTTTCTCGCATTCTGGATTATATTATGGGCCCCCGTGGGGGCCACATATTTTTCTGTTTGTCTTTGCAGGTGGGGGGTTTTGTGAGGTAAAAGGCCCACTACCCAGGCCAGTGACACATAGGATTAGTGTGGATGCTCATGTCAACTCCCGTAGCGTTTGATACGATCGAGCTTGACATGGGGTACCACAACCAGGCGAGGTTCTTTCATGGAACATTGTGTCTGGCACGTTTGTTGCCTCAAACACATTGTACCCCGTGGGAATCGTTAACCCTGGTGACCATTAGGAACCACTTGTCCGTGTCTAGACTACATACCCGTGAGATTGGGATGGGACAGGAAACTTGACCTTCATCATACCCGGATTTCTGCTATTTAATAAAAGGCGTCGAACCTTTGATCTTGGGACATTTGACTTATACAGAAGTTCTACATCAGTTATATATTAGAATCAACATTGAACCTCTGAATATGGAGGATTCGACCTTATTTGACTTATGCACAAGCTATTTATCCAGAAAGCAACGTCGAACCTCTGAATCTGGAGGATTCGTCCATATCTTATTGACCATGAGAAGTTGTTATCCAAAGAAGCCTTTATCCTTGATCCTGATTTCTGCTGCATTTGCATCATTATTAACATTTTGCATTCATGCATATGCATACATGGTTACCAAGACTCTTACCATTCTTCCTTTTCATCAGATCTGTCAAGACGATTCCCCGACACTGATATTTGACCAGAACCAACATACAAAGAATCATGGGAGATTATAAACAAGATCAAGCTACTATCAAAGAATCCCATGCCTCCTCATGGGGCACCTTCCACCAATGGAGCCTAGAAACTTTATGTTTGTCAGAGAACATTTCATTTGCATTAGAATAAGGCTAAGCTTGCCATTGTATAGATTTCTTTAGTATTTTCAATTGTATTACTTTTGTTGTTATCAAGTACTTCTCATTGTAAGAAACTCATTCTGTTTGAATAAATAAAAATAATGCAATATACATGTTTTTCTCTCAAATCATTTCATCTTTGTCATTATGTTCATTGATACTTCACTCATTTGTCTTAAGCAACTAAAAAAAGGAGAATGATGAAAAATCAAAAAACACATGAACTACTAACTGTATGCTTTTGGAACAAAGATCCCGCTGACGATGTACAGGCATTGTTTCAATTCCTTAACACCGGAGTTATAAGGGAGTGAAACCTTCGTTAAACCCTTGAGCCTAAGGAGTAGTAGTTTCTTTTCAGAAAAAAATACAAAACCCTCAATCTTAACCAGGTGCAGGGTAGTCTTCAGTTAGTGCGACCAAGCGCTCAACTTTCAGGTATTCCATCAGAGGATCAATCATATTCCATCTCTCACAACAAAATAAAAAAGAGCACAATCCACAATAGATGTCTCTCATTCACCGAGAAGAAGGCAGTCACAACCTTTTCATCAAGTCATACAACTTGTTCCCGAACGAGACAAAAAAGAATGAAAGAAAGTTATGAATAAAAAAAATAAAAAAAACAATAGCCCGCTAAGTCAAAAGAAAGGAAAGCTTTAAAGCAAATGACTTAGGCAAAAATTAGGGCATATCCCGCTGGACAACGAAGACCAAAATCAAAAGAAACTTTTTGTCCAGGCAAAAATTAGGGAAAGCAAAAGAAAAAATCCTCCAAGGGACAAGTTGTTGTAACCATCAACGAAAGTACCAAAGGGTGGCTGCCACCTCCATCAAAGCCATAAAGGATCCTCATCCATCATAATCCTTCTTGAAAGGTGAATACTCGTGTCAAACTAACTGAACGTAGGACTGGAGAACATCACGAAGAAGGGGTGGGTTAAGTAGAACTTGAGCCTTTATCCTTTGTTTCTCAAACCGTGAACCCGACCACGTTACAACCGTAAAAAGTCCTAATTGAAGCAGGGTTCGTTCCGAAAGCATACAAACTGTAAAGTAATGTCAAACTGACTCCTAATGTTGCTGTGTCATTTGCGTCAGTATCAGTACAACATTACGACAAATAAAAACTTTTTCTTTGAGATTAACATGTGCATTGCATTCTCATTATCCTTTTCAAAACAGAATTGTCTCTAATCAGAGAATAAGTGCTTGATACCAAGGAAAGTTCAACATTGAAATTCCAGTGAGTGATCTTACAAGGGAAAAAGTTGGTCATCCACAAGGAAAATATCTAAAGCATCCATTAAGTGGAAGAGTTCCTTTCAATCTGGGGCATTCATTCCATGATCTACACTGGGGCAGACCATCGCAAATCTCCATGATTCAAGTATTATCAAAGTTCTATCTCAAGAGATCATACATGCTGGGGCAAGCTAGTAACAATTCATCTCTTCATCTTCAATCAAGTGTCATATATCAAGACAAGTGTCAAGGAGTCAAGCTAAACACCTCACCTTCACAAGGGCTATCCTTCAAGCTATGACATTTCTACAAAGGCACTCTCCATCCATCCCTGGTACCTTGGAAACAAATCATTCCATTCATAGTCATGCATGCATCATGCATATCATCGCATTTTCATTATCATTTCTCCCACATGATCCAATCATCAATAATACAGGGGCATCCACCCTATCTTGAATCAAGCAAAGTTCAGAACTCCACTTAACCTATTCCCATACAAAGCAGAAACCCTGAACGATCAATCAGTACACTACATATAGAATTCATTGCATTGCATTGCATCTTCAGAAGTGCATAAAATAAATCAAACATTTGCATATGAAAAATAAAGCCAAGTTACTCATCAGATGAGGTCCCTACAAGCGTTCAATTAATAATCCACCTGGATCACTCAGAGTTACCATTGTGGTGTCATCTCCCCAAGTCAATCGTGTTCATCTTTCTTCAACCCCGAGTTGATGTTCTCGATTTCAACCCAGAGTTGGTTCTCCTTTCATCTTTTAACCCCGAGTTAATTATTTTTTCCCTCTCACCCAGAGTTGACGGATATTTCTTTTCTTCTTTCCCTCTCACCCAGAGTTGACGGATATTTCTTTTATTCTTTCCCACTCAACTCAGAGTTGACGGTTATCCTTTGTTCAATCCAAAATTGATTTCTTCTTTTCCCACTCAACCCAGAGTTGACGGTTATCTCTTGTCTTTCCCACTCAACCCAGAGTTGACGGTTATCCTTTGCCTTTCCCTCTCAACCCATAGTTGACGGTTACCTCATGTCTTTTCCCTCTCAACCCAGAGTTGAAGGTTGTCTCTTGTCCTTTTCCTTCTCATCTAAAGTGGACGGATATTTCTTAATTGTCTCTCCTTTCCCACTCAACCCAGAGTTGACGGTCATCTTTTACTCAATCCAGAATTGGCTTCTTCTTTCCCCACTCAACCCAGAGTTGACGGTTATCTTTTATCCTTTTCCCACTCAACCGAGAGTTGACGGTTATCTTTTATTCGACCCGGAGTTGATTTTTCTTTTCCCACTCAACCTATAGTTGACGGTCATCTTTTATTCGACCCAGAGTTGATTTTTTCTCCTTTCCCACTCAACCCAGAGTTGACGGCTACCTTTATTTCATCCCAGAGTTGATCCTTTCCTTTTCCCACTCAACCCAGAGTTGACGGTCATCTTTTGTCTTTTCCCACTCAACCCAGAGTTGACGGTCACCTTTTTTCTTCCCACTCAACCCAGAGTTGACGGTTATTTCTAATTGTTCATCTTTCCACCTCCAACCCATAGTCATTATCCAATTACTTTCTCTCAATCAAGAGTTGATCTTCTTTCTTTCCTTCTCAACCCAGAGTTGACCCACTTTTTTGTTTCAACCCAGAGCTGACGTTTATTTCATTTCTAACCCAGAGTTAATTTGTTCAACCCAGAGTTGATACGATTTTCCTCAGTGGATTTGACACCATTCTTTTCTCCAGTGGATCCTATCTCATCAGGCAAATTTTCAGGTTCACTTAGTATTTAATCTTCTTCTACCTCGAATGCTCGAAAGGCTAGCGCCAATCTCACCTTCAGGTTTAAGATGATTAAATAGGGGCAGCTGTTGCACCCCAAAATTTGCCCATCTAATTTTACTTCTAACTGGCTTATGCATCTTATAAATCCATTCATTAAGTCATCTAATACCTCATGCATCATTAATCAATAATTTGGCGTTGGGATCAAGGGTCTTGAAGAGATAGGGTTATTATATTACTTTGAAGCTCTCACTCTCATTAAGAAACTCATCAATCAAGGTGTTCTATTCATGATTACTTGGATTTCAAGTCATTGGTATCGGGATTCAATTAAGAATTAGGGGGAGATAATGTGTATTGAATCATTATTGAGAGTAAGGTAATTTGATAAGAGCTTTGACTTTTGGTCAAAGTCAACCCTAAAGAATTGACTTTTTGACCAATAGCATCTCTAGACTATGTTGGGATTTTTTATTGATTCAAGAGTGCAAGTGGAGATTTGAATTGGAATCAAACAGCAGATGGAGGGAATTGGTCCACTACGTGGGAGAGAATTACACAAAGTCAACATCCCTTTTTAAATTTGAAATTGCCAATTTCAAAATTCAAGTTACTTGCAAATATATTTCAAAGCATTGTCCTTTACAGTACAACACCTTACATCCAAGCAGCATTACAATTCCAAATCTACATCATGCTGTACAAAAAAAATAATACTTTATTTTTACAAGCAGAATCTTGTTGTAAACAAATAGAACAAGTCTCCCAAAATTGATGATAATGTTGACAAAAATAGTGTTGCTGCTGAGTCTGAGTTCACAGCAGAAGAGAGTGGCTCGAATATTGGTATTATTGGTTCTAGACTTGACCATAACGTATTTGGCTTCGAGGTTTCGGTCGACGGGTGATGATTCTTTAATTTTGTCGAAGCTTCAAAAGGCAGAATCGGATATTGATAGAAGAGTCTACAAAATTCAAGACGATCAACCTGTGATTGAAGTTTCAGATTATTTGTCGGAGTGAGGCGAGGATGAGTCAAGTGCGGGAATTTTAACAGGAGAATACCATAGCCACTCATGCATCTGTACCTTCACATAACAACCACATGACAAGGACCTTCTCTATACACCGTCACCAATTCATTCAATTCACCCTATCCCGCATAAAATACAAGGCTGCAAATCAAAAAAATAAACCTCATAACATCAATAATCATTCAAAAACAACAGCCCTGCATCAACAAGAAAAAACCAGCTCAGAGCAAAATCTACAAAATTAAGAAATCCATAATAGGAATAAACCAGATCAACCAACATAAACCATTCAGCCCCTGCATAAATCACCCCAAACTCCAAACAGTTTCAAACCTACAAAAAATCCAGCAAAGTCATAAACCACATAACTACCAAACTAGAATTCATAACTGTCTCAACCAAAAAAACAGAACTCTAACTGAATCCCTAACTTCCTAACCAACTTAAAACAGTTTTCTAACTAACCAATAACTACCTCTTAACCTCCTAACCGATTCTATAACTGTCATAACATCCCTAACTCACAAAAACCTAACAGAAAATAACAGATTGGTAACAGAATTATCTCACTAACCGATTCAGTTGTAAGCATAACAGAAGAGCAATTGCAAGAGATTGATAATAGAGATCAAAAGAGTTCAACAGAAATCAGAAGAAAACTCACTTCTATAAATCAGAATCTCTTCACTTCATCACTCTCTTCACTTCATCACCCCCTTTACTCCCACTCTCCACCATTTTCACCAATTCTCCAAGGTTCCTCACTTTCTCATCATCTTCACCATTCACACACACCATTATCAATTCTCACAGCTCTCATTCTTCACACTCCATTCACTCTGAAATTCTCTCTCAAATCCCACTCACAGAACCTCACCCATAGCTCTCTTCCACGGCCGTGAGAGCTTCCACATTGGAAGCTCTGCACGGTTGAGCTTCAACCTCAACTTTCCCTAATTCAGAGATACAACAACTATTCATCTCACTCAACAACAATTTCGACACTCACGGAGAAAGAATCAGAATGAAGAAAAGAGGAGAAGAAGTGTATGCAAGAAGGAGAAGAACAAGAGACTACCTGAACTGATTTGTCGCGTTTATTTTGCCAAGAATCTCTGGTTTTCTGCTCCATCGTCCTCAATCATCATCCCAGGTAAGCTCACATATCATTCATTCTTCATCTTTATGTATCGTTGTCATTTCTCCAATCGTCTCCCAATTTGAACGAAGCTGAGGCAGAGAGAATAGAGAAATTGAAGATGAGAGTAGACAAGGTGCGACGAGTTCATGGTGGTGTTAGGAATCTCCGATCGGAGACGGAGAGGACGCCGCCGCGAGAATCATGAGAGAAGGGATTGGGATCGTCGCTTTTGATTAACCCTAGCCCCTTTTTTGTTCGTTTCAATTTCTTCTTCTATTATTAATTAACAAATGAATTAATTAAGTTAATGGAAAATGTTGATAGGAATTAAGTCTCTGATTAATTGTCATTAATTGCTGATTAAAATTAGTTATGATAATCTGAATAAAACTAGATCAAGACAATGCACATTAGGCCATAAGAATTCATTTCCTACACCTCCTGTAACACCCCAATTCTACCCAAGCATATAGGTACAAATATCAGAGTATAAAAATTAAATTCATAAAAACAATTAGGGCGTTACACTTAAGTAACCACATTACCAAACATAACATACTCGTAAAAGATGCGTAACACAAGTAATCAAAGAGGAAGGATTCTCATAAACACTTGATAGTATTCATACTTATATACATGCATCGGTAAACAGAATATCCACAACATTCCTCCAAAATACAACGTATGATAAGGTATTCAAAATGCATAATACGAATACATCCAAAGGATCAAATATACATCAAAAGGATCCTATAAGCATCATCTACAAAATAAGTGTTCGACCCCCCCTAGGTGTTACGTATCACGAGCGGACGACACCAAAACGGACGACTACTAAAAGAGCACCTACACTTGCGGATCACCTGCGCATTACCCACGAGTAGGTAACGTTAAGGCAGAAGGGTGAGAATATAATTCAAAATGAAAAGCATGATAAATATAGTAATTCCAACAAGTATCATTAAGAATCATACAACAAAGTAATCCACTAAGTCAACCACAATCAATATATAAGTAATGCGACACATGAATGATAACATAAATTATAAGGACAAACGATGATGAATGAGACTCGACTATGCATATGCATGTGGTACCAAATCCGGAGTAAAACTCCTCCTTGTCATTATGACAAATACACCTGCCGAGCATTATGCTGGGACTTTATTCCACTCAGGAAGCCCGCAGGCTGTCGTCATCGAGCATTTAGCTCCCACTAACGACCTCTTGCCACTCAGGCTAATATACCGTTACCGAGCATTAAGCTCCTACTGGTAACCAATGCCCGCAGGCCATCTGTTAACAGCATTTCGCCATTAACGTATTGAAATGTTATGCTGTGCATACAAACGACTCGATTACATAACAACAACAACAATAATATAACTCGGTCACATATCCACATCACACCGATTATATTAATCCACACGGATACATCACCAAAATTGCCACTCAGGCGTTCAAACTCACACAGCACACATATACCGTCAAAACATACTTGATTAGCAAATATCGTTTTACAAAAATACATTTATGAAAAATTCATTCAACCACCAATACACTCCTCTTTATCATAAAGCATACTCAAGGGTTCCCATAATACTTCAAACGGCGCGTAGAAACGACCTACGGTTTAAAAGATACGACGAAACGAAGTTTGGGAAAATCTATATTTCGCACAGTCCGCTTGAGCTCCGCTCAGCGGACCCAGACAGAAAATTATCAGACAAAATTGCAGAAAATCCGCTCAGCGGACCTCCACAGAGATTTTCCTGCAAAAGAACCTCCGCTCAGCGGACCCTAGGCCGCTCAGCGGACCTGCGTAAACCTAGAAAAATCAGTTCTGCAACAGACCTGCAAAATCCCACCCAATCATCTCAAAACCTCAAATAAGCTTCCCTACACATCCTACACAACCCATACATGCCATATATTCACTCTAACAATCAATGATCCATGGTTCACTCACTAAATGTCAATAACCTAATAATTCCTTCATGAGCAAGAAAACATGGAGAAATGAAAAAACAAACATGATCAATGGGGATATCTATCATCATACTACACATACACACCACAAAATCAAGTTTATAACTTCAAAACTCACAAAACACCCAATCCACCATTGTTGGTCAAACTTAGAAAAGAGCAAGAACAAGAACAAAACAAACAAAACTATAAGAATCATACAATCAAGATAAACTAGATTCACCCCCTTACCTTGGTTAATCTTGATTCTAGCTTGGTTGGGATTTCTACAAAAATCTCTTCTTCTCTTTGTTTTTCTCTTCTTTCTCTTCTCTTCACAAGTTTTCTTTCTTTCTCTCCAAAATATCTCTCTTTCTCTCTATAACTCTTTCTATTTCTCTACTTATCATTTTCACCCTCTTAACTCTCATTAATTCTAATTTTGGCCCAAATGTTACTAAACATTATTTCTAACCAATTAACACCCAAAACATAATAATTACACACATGGAAAGTAATAAGTAAAATATTAGCATAATTAATATTTACCGACTGACTCGACTCAAAAACGGTAAAATTTAGGAAAATGTAGCAAACATCACAATTAATCAGAAAAACACATTTACGGGTGTTACACCTCCCCCTAAGGCCCATGTTGTTTTTTGGCAATTCTGAACAATACCACAAAAACTATGTTGTTGGGCCTGCTCAGACTGGGCCCTGCGCCCCTTTGCTAATCACACCACTGTATTCAGTCCTCACCCCCCAGTGTACATATTTTCATGTTAGATTTAAGTTCTTTTTTCATATAGTTTTGTATGCTAATTTTAGGTGATACAAAATCATAAAATCAATATAAAAATCTCCTTGTTTTCTAGATCATTTTAGGATTTAACTTTGGTCCTTGTAACCAATTTCTCCCATAAAAATCAATAAAAAAATAGTAGTATTTTTAGTTTATTTTTGTACCATGTTTTTGACTTGCTACTTCATGCTTGTGTATAATTTTGTACCATTGTATCCTTACTCAATTTTGCTCATGTATCTTACTTATGACTTCTAATTGTGGCTTTAACTTTCATGTTCCTTTATTCCTAACATTTAGGTAGAAACCATGATAACATTAGGATCTAGAAATTCCCATTTTAACATTAGGCTAGTTAATTCATATTAGGCTAGTTTCCCATTTCTTTTCCTTTTCAACTTCAAAACACTTAACAAATACTTGATTTAATTCCCCTTAAAAGATACCAAGAAAACACCTAAAAAATGACTAATAAATGCTTGACTAATGAAAAAGGGAATGGACACACTCGTATCCCTTGTTTAAGGGAACCACCTGAGTGAAAGTTCCTAATCTAAAAAACACCAACAAGAGTAATTCGAGTCTCCCTTGTTTAAGGGGTACACCCGAAACGCTCGACAAATCTCTCTCTTCTCTATCCTGCCTCCGAGGCATTCTTTCTCCTAATCGGACACGTTATTTCCGCTCCATTCCCAGCTTAAGACTCCAGAGGTCGAGCGGCGGAGTGCGAATGTAACTGTTCAACTAAAAAACACAAAAACAAACAAAAACTAAAGAGTCGAACTACGGCGCTCTGATTCCTGAAAAGGATACGTAGGCATTATGTCGCGGGGCCTAAGCGAGCACAATTATTTATAAACCTTATTTTCCCCGTGTTTCTTCTTCTTTCATTTGCATACATTCCCTTAGCATTAAGCTCTAGATTTATAGTACACACCCTTTAGATAGCAACAAACATAGGTGGATACCATCGAGTACGATGGGCGTGAGGGGTGCTAGCACCTTCCCCTTGCGTAATTGACTCCCGTACCCTATCTCTGGTCGAAAGACCTCGTTCTTATTCATCTTAGGTTTGATGGCGTTCCTTTCCTTTTAGAATAGATATGTTAGTGGCGACTCTGTTATTCATCATTTCACGAGCGTGCGACACACCGTCCATAGTATAATCTTTCTCCCAACCATGATACGATATATATTCTATTGTAGTGTTTGCAGCCAATACGCTGCCCCATAAGCTTAATAAAAACCTTCTTCCCCCAATGGCAATTAATTCTTGAATCTTCTCTTAAAGATAGTAAGAAGGTAAGATTATCATACATTAGGTTTATTTCTATTATTAAGATCCTCATTCTTTAAATTTTGGAGTTAATTTATATTTTCATTATTCGAAAAGTTGTTTTTTGCTAGTACGTACAGTAATTTTTAGTTAAAAATCACTCATGAATAATTCAAATTTACATGAGAAGGGGACATGTAGAAATTGAATATATTACAAAAATCACAACAACAATTATTATTGAACCACATGAAACTCAAAATAAAACAACTATGTATTCAAATACATAACCAATACATTTATTTAGTAAGAAAACTAACAAGTAGATAAGGTTGATTGCATAAGGTGACTGAAGAACTTATCAAGTTTTCAAACTAGTTGTTGTCATACCAGGTTTGCCCTTGAAGATAATCAATGATACTCTTATCAACTTGAAAAGCTTTAGTAAGAACCTCATCAGAAATAAGGGGATCAGATTTAAACAAAGCATTTGCAATAGTGATAACTCCTGGATTTTGACTACTAAGTCCAGCGATGGCAACGGCGTTGCCATATCCCACATTTAGTTGAAAGTGAATTAGACCGATTGGGAACACAAACACATCACCCTTGTTGAGAACTTTGGTGAAAAGACGATTTTTATCTTGATTGGATGTGACAAATCCAACATAAAGAGTACCTTCAAGAACTGTAAGAATCTCAGTTCCTCGAGGGTGAATGTGGGGTGGATTTAAACCTTTAGGTGCAAAATCAATGCGAGCCAAAGATATTCCAAGTGTGTTTAGACCGAGTAGTTGGTCTACAAATACTGGAGTCACTTGAGAACCCAATGCATTTACGGGATTTGCAGGGTCAATATGTTTGAAGAAATCTTCGGCTTTAACTTGTGCAGGGTCTTTACAGAACTTTCCGTTCACAAAAACTATAAATTATCAAAGCATAACAGTAATATATCAAAAACCAAGTAAATAATGTTATTTCTTAACTTAAGCTAATTAAACAAGTAAGCCAAATTCAAATTTAAATAGTATGATTTGGGAGGAATGTATACATACCACCATCTTTGGGATCTTTGATTGCAACACAAAAGTCTTGGAGAGGGCTTGGGTCATAAGCAAAGGAAACAGAAGATGCCAAAGCCAAGATGCTAACAAATAAGTAAAGAACTTTCATTTTGCAATTCACTACTACTCTTTAATGATTTTTGTTATTGTGTAAGTTATTATTTGCTTGTAAGAATTGAATTATGTTGCATGTATAGCTTGCTATTTATAAGGTAAAACATTGAAGTGGTTTCCACTTGATTTTTACCGTCATTAATTTTCTATTAAACAATGAACCGTTCTTTAACAACTACCGTGCTAAGTCTCCCCACCAAAGTCAATCAAATTTTAAAATGAAATGCTTTGGGCTAAATCAAAATAAGATTTAGACTGTGTATTAATATATGGTTACAAGGCATCCATAAATAATTAACTAGGGTTTTGATTACAAATCAAATTATTATAATATAATATATTCTTAGTAACTTGTTTTATTTCCGTATTGAATAACTCAACAGCTTTTCTTTTATAAACATGAAAGTTGAATTGGTTTGCAATTGATCTTTATCTTAATTAATTTAGTATTTGGATAATAAGTCATTCTTTCATAACTTGTATGTGTGCTTAATTGCCTCACCAAAGTCAAGCAAATTTGAAGGCATTACTTTGTCTACTTGACATTTGATTTAGTACATGTTCTTGTAATGGTAGTTTTATTTTGAAATATTCTTGGCAAATTCAAATTAAAATCAGTAACGTCTTCGTCTTAGTTCTGCAGACATAATTTTTGAGTTATTTGGTCACAAGTCACAATCATAGCATCACGCTAATATATGTTCCCAAGGCAGAATAGAAATACCATTTCAAAGTTAACCAGCCAATATATAATTAACTTGGTCTGTGGTGTATTTTGATTTCTCGTCTTTGTGCGGGTATTTTGTTTTTCCGTTTTTGTACGGTGTTCATTTGTTTCAGGTTGAAAGATTAGTTTCGATCTAGTGCAGATTCAATCAATGACTTTGGTGCCGTCAACGCTACAGATCCGGAAGCATGAAAATTTCGGACATCTCAATACAGTCAATACATTAATATTTGTAGGCATATGCAATTTGCCGTTTTATGCTATTAACATGGATGTTGTGGATTTGTTCGCAGATTCATCCTTTTTGTTTTTGGCGATTTTGAATTTGTATTGCAACGATGTACTCTATCCATTTGAATGAATGAATATCATTTATTTTCTGTCAAAAAAAAAAACTTGGTTTTCACTGCAATCCAAAATATGAAAAATAAATAATAAAAAACATCTCACGCTAATTAAGAATGATAGATAATTTTGTTTAAAAGGTGGTGCATTGATCTCGCTATAAATTTAGAGAATTTCTTTAACCATCTCCCTCTTTTCTTGGTCACCTCTGTTAAAAAAATTCAAAATACCCTCACTTCGGAAATGCATTTCCGAAACGTTTTTTTTTTTTTAAAATTTGTCTTATTTCGGAAATACACTTCCGAAAACACGAAAAAAATGTGTTTTTGGAGATGCATTTTCGAAAACACCCACTTTTTTGGGTTTTCGGAGATGCATTTCCGAAAACACCTTTTTTTGTTGGGAGAGGGGTGTCTTCGGAGATGCATATCCGAAATATTCCAAGACCAAATTGGTGTTGGAATGTTTCGGATATACACTTCCGAAAGAATTCAATAATTATTCAAAAATTAAAATCAAGGTGAATCAATACAATTAATAGGTATAAAATCAAGGTGAATCAATAAAATGAAGGTGAATCAATAAAATCAAGGTGAATCAAAATTTTCTAAACAATTTTAAAGTTAAAAATTATTTTACTAACTTATATAAATCAAAAACATTTTAATTCCATAAATAAATTTTGAATTATATAGAATTAAATATAAAATTTATTCATTAAATAAAATTAAGACAAAATCTTTTTTTAATTTTTTTAAACTAAATAAAAAATTATAACTCATTTTTAATTATGAATCAGGATAGAAATATATAAATTTATAATAATAATTATTAATTTTGTAAGTGAAATATATAAATATATAATAATTAATATATAAATATATAATAATTATTATAAATTAAAACACTAATTTTTTTAATTTTTATAATTATTATATAAATATAAAAATATATTTATAATTAATATATAATAATTATTATATAAATATATAAATATATAAATATATATTAATTTGTATAAATATATAATAATTATTATAATTATTATATAAATATATAAATTAAAACACTCGTTTTTTTAATTTTTTTTGTAAATACATAATAATTATTATAAATATATAAATATATAAATAAAAAATTATAACTCATTTTTAAGTGAAATTATATTAGTTTTTTTAATTAAAATTATTTTAAATTTTAAAATATGAATCAGAATAGAAATATATAATAATTATTATTCATAACTTATAAATTATATCAAAATATATAATTATTATTATTCATTACTAAATTATATAAAATTTATGATATATGAATTAATTAATATCCTAAAATTAATTTTTGGGATTTTTAGATTTTTTTTTTGTTTTTTCGGAGATGCATCTCAGAATTAATCGAAATCTCAATTTTTGGGATTTTTTCGGAAATGCACTTCTGAAGTCTGGAAAAATTTAGAAAAAAAAATATTTCGGAAATGCATTTCCGAAGCAGGGGTAAAGTGGGGTTTTCGCTGGGGGTGACCCCCATAGGGAGGTGGGTAAAGAAATTTTCTAAATTTATAGCCGGATATTTTATTTACTGGTTTATAATATATTTGATGTATTGATATTGAAAATTTGAAGTGTTATGCTACCCGAATTCGGCCTAGTCAAACGGTTCAATAAGACTGACCTAATTTGAAAGTTTCACTACAAAAAAGATGCTCTACAGCGACGTGGAAAGCACATCGCAACATGCAACATCACGTGGCAACCAAAAAACAGCGACGTGGGCCAATACGTCGCAGGAGCCAAAGTGGCAACTTTGTAGTGACGTGGAGAACACGTCAGAAAGTAGCGACGTGACTCCCACGTCGCAACAGGATAACATGGGGAGCAACTACCTGCACACACAGCAGGTGTGGCAGGTGTTGAGAAGTGTGTTTGTTGACCATTGTAGCGACGTGGTTCTCACGTCACTACATTAAATGCTTTTTTTAAAAAAATTTAATACGCAGGAGCTATTTGATTTTATATAATTAATTTATTTATATAATAAAATTAATATATAATAAAATATATATATAATAAAATTTATATAATAAAATATATAAAATAAAATTTATATAATAAAATCTATAAAATATAATTTATATAATAAAATTTATATAATAAAATTTTATGAAATAAATTCATATAATAAATTTATATAATAAATTCAATTAAATAAAACTAAAAATTTAAAACTAATATTTTAATGAATTAAAATGTATAATAAGTTACATAAAAATAAATTAAAAACAAATAAAATACAAAATGTTTTTAAGAGGCATCATCATCCGGAAAATAATTATCCGGATTAAAATCATCAGCCACTCCATCATCCTCCGGCTCTTGAAGAGGAACATTACTGTAATTTCCACCTCCTTGCATAAACCGTCTCATCTGCTCCTCCATCTCAACTTGTTTCTTCAGAATGCCCTCTATCTGCCGCGCATGCTGCTCCTCCATATCAGACTGCTTCTTCCGCATCATCTCCAACTGGGCCTCATTTTCACGTCTCGCCAATTGCCTTATTAATTCAGTTTGTTCCTGTGTCAGATTTGGTTGACGCGATCCACCCTCTCCATCCTGAACTCTTTGAAACAGATAGCGGTCACCACGTCTATAGCTGGACGCCAAATTTCCAGCCCCAAAAAAGCAACCATTAGGCCCTTTTTCTTTAATAACCTCACACCAAATGCAGTGATCAACATCCGCGTTAAGCGGCTCCCCCTCTGCTGGCATGAATTGAGGATTATTTTCCAGAAAAATGGCAAGTCGTCTATCATATTCTTCCTGCACACATATTCAATAAAAAAAATTTAAGTTAAATATTTAAATGCATATTTAATGATACTAAATAAATATGTACATACTATAAATTAAAATATATTAAAAAGTTGCCACGTGATTTTCACGCCACAACTTATGATTTGCCACATGATTTTCACGTGGCAATTTATCAATTGCCACATGAAATTCACATCACAAATTTTGTATTAATATAAAAAAAATAAACAACGCAAATTTCACTTACAAGATACATCTTCGTGCGCTCGTCGACAACACCTCCCGATCTCCTTGCCCGGGTCCTCGAAATCAGCTCAGGCATCAATGGTCTTCTCCCCAACTCCTTAGCCTAAATAATATAATTAAAAATAATTAGTAAAATATATTATGAATAAAGATGTAACTTAAAAATTTTAAAATTTTTACCAATCGTCGGGCATGCTCGGCGGTGCTAATACTTCCAACTGTGTTGACACAACCGCCCTTTTCAGATGCCCTCATCTTCTTAAAAGTTTCTGATTTAGCCCGGAATTCTGGAGTCCTCCAATATATTACAAGCTCCTGAAAAACCTCCTCGCCTATCCAGCTAGGACGGATGCCGTGAAGCTCATAATTCTCCCTTACTCGCCGCAGCATATCAGACATTCTTTTAGAGCATCTGGTATTGAAAACTTTCTGAACGGCTTTTTCACTCAATGGATCCCACACACATTTCTCCTGCAATAATGTTTTGTATGACATTAAAATAAAATGTTAAGTAATTATAATGAGAATTTCATTTAAATAACCATAACTAAAAAAATAAATTAAATGCACAACTTAAATAAATAACAATACCTTAAACATTCTAAACCATTCATCTTTATTTTCGACGTCCCCATAGCTCTTAAAAGCTGATTTATACATCTGCTGAATTATATAGTTAACAATCCTAGCAGCAGTCCGACTCGGCGTAAAACTGAAACAAAAAATGAAAATGTTAGATATAAATTTATACAAAAAATGAAAATGTATACATACTATAAAAGTTTTTAAATAGGAAACTTAATTGCTTCCTTCGGGATGAATCCAAAATCTACCGTCAACGACATGAATCTCATCGGGATCATCCCTCCCACGAAGATCAGCTCCATCTATCTCATCAACTGCCTCATCAACCTCACGGGCTGGTACATGTGTGGGATGTGGAGTGCGTGAGCCTCCAACCTGTGTGGGGCGTGGACTAGGAGATCGTCCAGCCTGTGTCGGACGTGTACTGCTGGATCCTCCCGTCTGCTGAAAGGATTAAGTCATCTGCATGGGATATGAAAAACCGGATCCTCCAGTATGGTGGAAGGATGAAGGCATGCCAGTATGGGCAAATGGAAAGCTGGGCGGGGGCACACCAGTATGTGTGAATGGAAAGCTAGGTCCTCCCGCTTGCTGGAAGGACGAGGGCACACCAGGATGCTGGAAGGAAGGTGGTACCGCTGAGTACTGGAAGGATGGCGGTACCCCAGACGGGAATGTGTGGGAGGAGAGTAATGGGGTAAAAGCCTGAGTACTGGCTAAAGACATAGGATCAACACTCTGAGGGCGGGGAGACACGACCATGTGAGGCGCGTCACATACTACTATCCTCGGACGTTGAGACTTCTTACCACTATCTTTACTCTTAGGTGGCATTTTACCTATTTTATTATTCATCAACAAAGATAATAAATTCATTAAGATCAATATATATTCATTAACAAATAAATAGATATTCATTAACACATAAATATATATTTAATAGATATCCATTAACACATAAATAGATATTCATTAACACATAAATAAATATTCATTAACACATAAATAAATATTCATTAACACATAAATATACATTCAATGTTTAGTTATTCTTCATCTTCGCTATCCACATCATTCTCTTCATCATTCTCTTCGTCGTTCTCTTCGTCATTCTCTTCATTGTTGTCATCGGATTCAAACTCTTCATCATTCTCTTCATCCACATTATTTTCAACCAACAATATAGATGCATCAACTTGATGTCCCTCAACAATTGTATCAGACAAACTTGTAATGTCTTCATCTGCAACCACTTCATTAATTTAATCAACATCATCAACTTGATAGGCAACATCTTCTACTTGATCGCCATTTTCAATATGACCTTGCGGTTTTGTTTTTATTACAACACACCATCCTCTTTTACGTGTCACAAATGAAGGATAAGGTACATAATAAACTTGCCTAACAATATTTGACATTATGAAAGGATCATACTCTTTGTATTTCCGGTTCATTTGAATCTCAACAGTACCGTATGACCTGTCTATTTTTGTGCCTCTACTTGGATCATACCATTCACAATAAAACAAGACAACTTTATTTTCTGAATCCAAGTAATGGTATACCAACTCGTAGATATGTTTAATAACTCCATAAAAGTCATCTTCACCACCATCTGTAACTCCTTTTACAAATACACCACTCAATAATATATATTCTACTTTTAATATATATGTTAATTTTTAAAAATATGTATTTTTAATATAATAACAATAACATAACATATATTCTTTTTCTAATAATTTTTAAAATTTTAAAATACATATATAATAGTATTTCTATTAATTTTTAAAAACATATTTAACATAATATATATATATATATATATATATATATATATATATATATATATATATATATATATATATATATACACACACACACACACACACATATATATATATATATATATATATATATAATAGTTTTTCTAAACATTTTTAATTTATACATTATTCTAAACATTTTTAATAACCTAATTAAATTTCAACAACAACATAATTTTAACAACAACATATTCTAAACATAATTTCAACAACATATTAAAAATATAACCTAACAAAACTATGAAAATATATCACATTATAAATAAATTTAAAAAAAAAAAACTGAAAACAGATAAAAAGACTTACCTCTTCTTCAATCTACTCCTTCACCTTCTTCTTCTCCTTCACTTTCTTCTCCTCCTTCACCTTCTTCTTCTCCTTCTTATTTCTTCAAATTAAATGGACACAAAAAAAAGAATTAAACCATTAATAACAAAAAACAGTATGAACATAAAACAAGATTATAAAAAATACCTAATTATACCTTAATAGGGATTGAAATGAGAATGAAAAATTTAGGGATTTTGGGGAAGGTTTGGGAAGTTTTCGTTTGCAGAGAAAAGAGGAACAAGAACTGGTAATGTGTAATAGAAGGGGAAGAAGCAAAACGCGTGATTTAATAAGCTAATCAGCGACGTGAGAATCACGTCGCAACCTTGCCACGTGTGAATCACGTCGCAACATGACAACGGTAACATTAATTAATGTTCCTGTCTGCAAAGCTGAAACCATGTCAGGTCAAAGTAACGTTGTAATTTTCCAATAAAAGTTGCGACGTGTATGTAACGTCACAACCAATTTTTAAAAAAATTTGAATTTCCCCCCTATGTGAATGTTATAACTTTATCTATTTTAATTTAAAAACTTAATATAGTGACGTTTAGCTCACGTCGCAATTTTTTTTACAAACCCCAATGTCTGACGCCTCACTACTTTATGTCAATAATGTTATTTAAAATTTTAAAATATGTAGCGATGTGAATGTCACGTCGCAAAAGGCAATATTTAGCCACGTGTGTTTCACGTCGCTAATATATGTCGCTGGGGACAATATTTCTTGTAGTGTTTAATTCAACAACTGTGTATATTCATGTCGGAGGACATGTGCGCTCTCGCTGAGAAGTCCGGACTAGAGCAAAGCATCACTCCATCTGAACAATTTGTTAGAAATTCGGTATGATAATCCTGGATAACTTCGAAGAATCGTGTTCGTACACTTTCCCAACAAAGTATTTCGACCCTATTCTTGCCTGGGTTCACGAAATCTTTGTGGGGATAATTCTCGAAGAGCAATCTGTTTCTGACAATAGAGAACAGATCAGGAATGTAGAGAGGAAGTATTATTTTTCGTGTACCAAAATCGAGGCCAAATGACTCCTTATATAGGAGATCAATAACAGAAACCGAAAAGACACACCTGTTCAGAAAAAACGGTCATGTCTGTTGGGAAAGGGTACAACAGTTCAGAAAAATTTTCGAACGGGGCGCTGCCCCGCACCCCGCCAGGGGCTACGCCCCTTGGAACCCCGTTTCAATTATTCGTATTCAATTACACGTTTGGCTCGATGAGCGTGCACTCCGCACTACCCTAACTCGTTTCGAACTTAACGCGTAATTGTATCGGCCTATAGTAAATCACATTACTACCAAAACACATTGATGATACTAAAATCACCAACACAATTAGGACTATCAAACAGCCCTCGTGCGAGATTATGCATTTATCGGAGATGTTTATAATCTTTGTTCTTATACAAGTCATATCACAGAAGGTGTGATATTCTCGGATCACCTACTCTTATTAAGGATGTCTCGAGCCCTGACTCAAAGGTAGGAATCATCTCGGATGCCTTGAGGCAGGTAAGAAATCTTATTTAGAGGTTTGTCTCTGAATTTTCACTACACTAATAAATTCATAATCGATCGCAAGGATTTAGGGGCAACAATTATGCGTCGGCCAAATGACCCAACAATGAAGACCCGGTCTAGAATACTCTCGCACCAGCTAACAGACACAAAGACTCTCCCCAGAGAACCACTCATTAAAAAGGGACTTTTTCTCAATTATAGATCGTTGGATCTAATCAAATGGTTCACCATATTTCACGCTTGGTCAAGCAGAAGCAGTTTTAAGTGTTCGTCATATAAACATTCTTCTACACATCATAACAGATGCTTTTCATTCACTTTTACAAATTGATATCTCTCTAACTTTACTGACTTGAACTTGAGTGCAAATCTTGTAAGTTCATCTCACTTCAGCACATCAGGCCCACACCAAAGAACCAGAAGAGTTGTATGTTTACACATCCCAGTTCTTTTGTTCCTCATCGGAATTAGAATACGTGGTGTTATGGTGGTTAGAATATTTGGTATCTTTACTAACTAGTATTATATAAACCTATTTTCCTAGAACATCATCATCCAAACCTAGGTTTCCTTCAACTACTTTCAAAATTTCTCCTATTAGTACCTCTAAGAAATTACTTCAAAAATCCACTGTGAAACTCAAACATTCATAACTCTTGAAAATTTCTTTGCCAACCTCCCTACCTTCTAGTCCACCTCTGGTGAAAACTCCATACTACCCCTGACATCGGAAATGAACTTCCGAAATGCAAGGAAAAAGGTGGTTTCGGAGATGCATCTCCGAAAACGCCTTTTTTTTTTTGAAAAAATTGTCTTATTTCGGAAGTTCATTTCCGAAAACAGCATTTCGAAAATGAACTTCCGAAATACTGCGCGTTTTGCAGATTTATCAAAACACTCCCCCTCCCCAAACATTTTACCCTAATTCAAATCAAAACACAACCCCTCTTCAAATTTTCTGCAAAAAGCAAGTGTAAGATCAAAGAGATTGCCCAAGTCTTCTTCCAATCTCAACCAAACTCATCATCAAACACTAATTGGTAAGTTTATCATTGTTTTTTCAAGTTTTAGATCTATTTGAATAAACTCTATTAAGGTGTTTAGAAACTGAAAAAATCACATTAAGATAGGTTAGTACTGATATTAGGATGTTTAGTAGGCATAAAAATAGTTTTGGTGTAGGTTTTTTGGGTCTGCCATTAGAGGTTGCAGAGAAGCTCTGCGCAGGGGTGTTTTGGAAGTTCATTTCCGAAAACACCTCCATCCCAGTTTTCGGAAATGAACTTCCGAACTGTATCAGAAGTGAATTTTTTTTGTTTTTTATTTTGTCTCGCATATTAATCGATTTCGATTGTTTACAGGAACATGTCAGGCAACCAACCAGCACGCATCAGACAAGGTAGGGAGACCCAGACTGCGTCGACTAGACGCGAGCGGGCGGCGGCGCAGATGGCGTCGACACAGGGACGGGGGCGTGGCCGGGGAAGCCGTGTGCGAGTACCCGAGGACGTGGGAGAGGGTACCTCTTCATCTGGATCTAGGAGTCGGCTGGCTCGGATATCTTCTTCCCGCCAGCGAGAGGAGGAGAAGGAGGAGGTGGCAGTAGTGACTTACCACGAGCCGGAGGGGGTACCGGATGTTGACCCCCCATCCGGGGAGGATGATGAGCAGGAGGACGGCTATCTGGGAGGGCCCTTTGATACTTCCGTGCTGATTCACTACCACGATCACGTTGCTCGGCGGATCTGGGAGGGAGAGGTATTTCTTTTAATTTAACCGTTTATTTGTCACCATTATTTATAATTTAACCGTTTATTTGTCGCTTATTTGTTTTTTTTTATAACAGGAGAGAGAGCCGCTGAAAATGGTGAACCACGCCCGCAAGATTTTCAGTCTGTTTAAACCAGCAGCTGAGTGGTTTAACGACCATGTGCGAGGTTCAGGGCTCAGCGGGCTCTGCATGACGGGGTACACCATCATCAGCACCGGCATGCAGGGGGCATTTGTGGAGCGCTGGCACAAGAAGACGTCCTCTTTCCACTTGCCGGTTGGGGAGATGACGATCACCTTGCATGACGTGCAGTGTTTTCTCCACCTGTCGATTAGGGGGGCGCTGTTGCACCACTCCAAGATCCAGAGGGTCGAGGCCATTGAGTGGATGACGCTCTATTTGGGCATGGAGCACGAGGTTGCTCACTTTGAGTGCGTCACGACTTCTGGGCCTCATGTCCGGTTCACCACACTGAGCACTTATTTTGAGCACCATCTAGACGCGGCTGCCGAGGCTGAGGGTGAGGGTGACGAGCTGTTCACACACTATCACCGCGGCTGTGCTCTCCGGTGCTGGTACATGCATGTGGTAGGCGCTGCATGCTTTGTGGACAAGAGTGTCAGGTACGTCGACGTGACCTACCTCCGCTACTTCATGGACCTGGATACCGTTCACCAGTGGAACTGGGGGGCAGCTACTCTGGCATACCTCTACCAGAAGCTGAATGAGGCCTCCAACTGGAGGACGAGGCAGTTGGTCGGATCCTGCACACTACTTACGGTACGTTTTATTTTAACACATTATCGTATTTATTTATTTATTTATGTTTCGTATTTATTTTTAATACATTAACGTGTTTGTGTTTCAGAGCTGGATCATCTCCTACTTCTCCCGCATCCACGACTTCCACATCGATCCTGCGTACGTGGACGCCATGCCCTGGGCCGCCAGATACGCTCTCCAGGGGGGGAACGATGCGGTGGGACCATACCGTTTGTACTTGGACCGCACGATGCACGACGACGTCACCTGGAGGCCGTTCGCCGACTACGCTCAGATTGTCCCCTTTGACGGCATTGCTTTATATTCAGGCTGGTTGGCATGCGGGACCGGCATCATGGTCCGGTATCTCCCTGAGTGGTGCATGCGTCAGTTCGGATTCGTGCAGCGGATACCCAGGTCACCCTTTGAGGCTGCTCCCTACAGAGTGACCCGAGTGCAGCTCACTGCCATATGGGCGGAGTGGCAGCAACATGTGGTACCGCAGGAGTACCGTCTCACTCGGGTCACACAGGACTGGCACAGTGAGGAGGGGTACGTCACATGGTTCTACCGGGTGTCCAATCCTCTGCTGAGACCCGACGTTCCCGGCGCTCCTAGGCCAGCACATGAGGAGATCCTGGAGAACCAGAAGGCCGAGGATGACCACGCCATTGATCTCATGCCGATCTGCCAGCGGATAGAGATGCTTGGGCGGGACGCCTTAGATCGAGGTGTCGTTCATCAAGGCGGTCCAGATGCAGTCGCTGTGATGAAGATGATCGTCACTGATGCGGGCCGTACGGCGGGGTACAGGCGGTAGAGGAGGGCCCAGGGTGAGAGGGTTAGGCACACCCAGTAGTGGTCGGGTTTATTTATTTTTTGATATTCGGATTGTGTCTTTTGCACAGTATTATTATTATTTTCGGTTTGTATATATTATTTGGATTGGATTTATCATATTAGTATTTTCAGTTTATCTGTTGCTTATTTTATTTGGCGTTTGCGTTTAATTAAAATGCGAGACTGTTTAAGAAAAAACATAAAAAAAAACACAGTTTCTGCATAATTCGGAAGTTCATTTCCGAATTCACCCCCATGAGGTGTTTTCGGAAGTTCATCTCCGAAGACACCCCCCATGAGGTGTTTTCGGAGATGCACTTCCGAATTGTGGAAATTTTTTTAAAAAAAAGCGCTTCGGAAGTTCATTTCCGAAACAGGAGTATTTTGGGATTTTCGCTGGGGGTGACCCCATAGGGAGGTGGCTAAAGAAATTTTCTAACTCTTTATCAAAAGTAAACTTTCAAAGAAATAAAAATTATCCAAAATCAAAATCAATCTCAAATAAATCATCACAATGCCCATCTTCAACACACCAGAAGCTGAGGATAATTTTCAATAAAATTAGTCTACTTATTGCACGTGAAAAGCTCTTTTATTTTAAGGTGGGATATTAAAAAGTACACTAATTTCCATCATTAAACACATTCTAAATATTTTTTTGCACCACTATCCAAAAACTATTCGTGGATTTTAAGTTGCGGTGAAAGTTGACCTAGAAAACAATATTTTCACCTCATAAATCAAATGAGACTAGTCAAATGTTTATCAACCCCAGGAATCATATCCATGCTTCGAAAGACTCTACACTGCCATAAATGGCATGATCTTACAAAAGTAATGAGACAAATGTTTATCAACGGTCAACCCTAAGGGTGGCCAAGTTTCTTCTAATATCAACCCTCTTCTGTAAATATAACCCCATTATTATCGAATATCCCCTCTCAGCTACACAAACACTCCTTCATAAGATTTCTCACCACAAGTTATTTCAAGTGAAAATAATAAAATTGACTTTAGAACATTCTTTGAACTTCATCATGACCTTAGTCAAAGACAAAAATTTAAGACACCGCGAATGAATTTAATTCACTAGTATTAAGATTATTTTATCTCATTAATGTCTATTTAATCTTACATATTCCTCATTAAAAGGAATGTTTGAATGATGTAAAATAATGTTTTAGTTTCTCTTAAATGAATAAGATCTCTGTTAGAACAATTTCACGTAGCTTCCACATGTTAGAAAATGTTCTAGATTTGAAAATGACGCCTTGAAGAAACTTTTTACAGCGCTTTCAAATTTTTTTTTTTTTTTTTTTGGAGATGTATCTCTGGACGCACCTATTTTTATTCAATTTTAAAATTTTTGGGAGCTACATTTATGGAATATGTCTGTATGCATATTTACGGAAGAAAACCAAAAACAGAATACCATAAAATCAACATTACAGGATAAAATCAACATTCATAAAATGATATCGGCATTACATTGATGGTTTCAATAGAAAATTAAATATTACATTTCAATAGCCCGGTGGACGCTTGCACATCTCTAAGATTTGCTCAACCGTTCTTCGTACCATCGTTACCAACTCTAGCGGGATTTTCTCTTTGAAACTGAAATACGTTCGCCACATCGCCAAAACATCCTCTCGATTCTTGAGCTCAAAGTTTCTATAAACGATGTTCCCTTCGTTGTCAACTGAAGGTGAACGATACTCGAGCTTCACAACCTTTCGTTTATCTCCGTAAGATAGGCGATAGTGGATTTCTTCAATGATATCGTTGAGCAAGGTTTACTCGGTGAGTTTGAACGTACGCCCTGGTGTTTTGCCGTCGGAGTAGGAGACACTTGCGACATACCAACGAATGATGATATCATACAATTGAGACATTTTTGTGTTTGTGTGAAAGACAATATAAGAAGCCCCAAATTTATAGAAAACCTACGTGAATATGGACCAACCATTTTCTGTCAAACTTCTTTTTGTATCTATATCCACGGAACAACCCCATATTTATTGGTTACAGAGGTATCTCTCCAAAACATTCCCTGGAACTGCAAACTTAAGAACCTTCCGTAGATACATAATCGGAACTTTTGCTGTTACATTTTAAAACCATAACAGAATATAGATAGTGAGTATATTGCAATGTTAAAAAGTGAGTATATTGCACTTGAAAAATTCAAAACGAATCAAAACAAGTGTCACCAGCTAAATCTATTGGTGGTTTCTCCTTGAACTTTTCTGCATTTGATTTTATAAGAATTGGATCAAACTCTATTATGTCAAAGGGTAGCTTCTGGTTTGACAAAGAATATGCATGAGGTCGAAGTTTGTTCACATGCTGCTGTCGAAGACCTACATGCTATAGTCGAAGTGTGTTCTAGTATACGGGGGTCGAAATGCTAGGGTTGTTAGTATTTTTTATTGGGCATGTTTGTAATGTCCAATTGTTTAAGTTAGCTTGTACCCTAAGTTAGCTAGTAATGGATATTTATGATAAAGCCCATTAGTTTAGTATGTTAGGTTTATTATAAACAACATACTACTCTCTCATCATTGCAAACAAAAAATCTTAAATTAGGGTGAAAGGGTTACTTGTTATTCTTATAACACTTGTAATCTTGATTCAAAGAGAAAGTAAAGAATATAAGTTATAACCAATTCCATGTTGTTCTTCTTTCTTCCCATTGTGTTCCCTATTATACTCTATTTTTGGCATCATTTTCAAAATAAATTGGTGCGGTGAGCATGGAGAAGATGTCTTCAACATAGTTTAAGATTGAAAAGTTCACCGGAGTGAACGATTTCGGTCTGTGGCGCTTGAAGATGAAAGCCCTACTGGTTTAGCAGGGTTGTTTAGAAGCGTTTAAGGGAGCGGTGGCTATGGACGCTGCATAACAAAAAAAGAAAAGACGACCATGATAGAGGAAGCCCACATCGCAATTTTGATGAGCCTTGGTGATAAGGTTCTTTAACAGGTATCAAAGGAGACGACGACATCAGGGTTATGGGTGAAACTTGAAAGTTTGTACATGACCAAATCATTGGTAAATTGACTATACCTAAAGAAAGCTTTGTATTCATTCAAGATGATTGAAGATAAAGTGTTGGCTGAGCAGTTGGATATGTTCAACAACTTGATTCTTGATCTTGAAAATATTGACGTGAAGATCAAGCATTGTTGATGTTGTGCGTTTTTCTTATGTCATATGCTCACTTCAAAGAAACTCTCTTGTATGGAAGGGAGTCCCTGACCTTCAAAGAAGTTCAATCACCCTTGTATTCTAAGGACTTGAACGAACGAAAGGAGCATAAACCTTTGACTGTTGGTGAAGTTTTGGTCGTTAAGGGAAAATTCATGCAAAAGGATGGTAAGTTCGACAAGAAGAAAGGTAAAAGAAAACAGAAGTCTTACAGTGGCAAAACGTCTGGTATTCATGTTATCATTGTAAGAAGGAGGGTCACATAAGAAAGGTGTGCCCTGAACGCCTGAAAGATCATGGAGCTAAGGATAATGGCAATACATCCATTATTCAAGATGATTTCGAATCATCTGGTGCTCTTGTAGTTTCAAGTAGTGACTCGAGTAAGGAGTGGATTATGGATTCAGGTTGCACGTGGCACATGACTCCAAACATTTACTTGTTCAAGGAATTATGTGATTAAGATGGTAGAGCTGTATTGTTGGGAAACAACAAAGCTTGCTAAGGAAGGATATGTTCCTGATTTGAAGAGAAATTTGATTTCTCTTGGTGAATTGACAAGAAATGATATGTTTTCCAATGAGAGAAAAGTATCCTAAGAGTCATGAATGGGTTAAAGGAAGTCTTAAGAGGCGTGAAGAAATACGGCTTGTATACCCTTTAGCTTGAAGTTGTAAGTGGTGCGACAAATGTTGAATCCATGAAATCTTTGTCAAAGATAGAAATTTGGCACATGAGATTGGGCCATGTCAGTGAAAGGGGTCTAGTCGAATTGGGAAAACAAAATCTGCTTGGTGGAGACAAAGTTGAAAAGCTGAAGTTTTGTGAACCATGTGTACTTGGAAAATCTTGCAGAATGAAGTTCAACAAAGGCAAACAAAGAACACATGAATCCCTTGATTACACCCATGCTGATCTTTGGGGGCCTTCAAGGTGTCCATCATATTCAGGAGTGAGGTATTTTCTATCCATAGTAGATGATTACTCCAGAAAATTACGGGTATTCATCCAGAAGACTAAGGATCAAACTTGTGAGAATTTCAAAAGTTGTAAGACTCTAGTCGAAAATCAAACTGGCAGAAAGGTCAAGAGGTTGAGAACCGATAATGGCCTTGATTTTTGCAAAGAGGCATTCGACAGTTTTGTGCTGCCTTTGGTATTGCAAGGCACAAAACTACTGCAAATACTCCATAACAAAATGGTTTGGCTGAAAGGTTTAATCAAACTATTTCGGAGAGAGTTAGATGCATGTTGACTAGTTTTGGATTAAAGGATGTGTTTTGGGCTGAGGTTGTTTCGATAGCAACATATCTGATAAACAGATGTCCCCTAACAATGTTTTATATGAAGACACCTGAAGAAGTTTGGTCGGAACATCCACCAGATCTTAACAAACTGAGAGTATTTGGCTGCATAGCCTATGCCCACATTAGGAAAGACAAGGTCAAGATGTAGTTTTCAATGAAGCTGAAATGGCTTTTAAGAAAGCTGATGATGTTGTTCGAAGTGCAGAAATATTTAACGAAGAGCTGGAACAGGTAAAGATTCTTGTTGAGGTGGAGCATGTTGATGCTGAATTGCATATCCCAGATGAAGTCGAAGAAGAAGCAGATTATGTAACACCCGTTTATTTAATTTAATTATTTAATTATTTGATTGTGAATTATTTGGTGAAATTATGATTTATTTGTGAAATTGTGTTGTTGTAGGGGGTATGCCTAAAGGTGTAGAAATATGAGGGTGTGGCTAGGCATTAGTGTTTATGCTATTTTATTATAAGGTTGAATAATAATAATAATAATAATAATAATAATAATAATAATAATAATAATAATAATAATAATAATCGAGTAAATAGTTAGTTGGGCCTATGTTGTGTTAGCATAAGAATTAGTGGGGGTGTGTTGCTAAGCCCATTAGTGTGATATATGTTAGTAAGGAATTAGCAAAATAAGAGAGAAAAGAGAATTAGCAAATAGAGAAGTGAGAGAACGTGAAAATAGAGAACATGAAAGAGGAGAAGAGGCCCTAAAAGATGCTAGGGCAAATAACCCATTGAAGGAGTAGAGAATCACCAATCCAAGGTAAGGGTGGGGTTCTAACTCTATAAGGTTGGGCATGATGGTTTGTATGTAAGAATGAGGTTTTGGATTTATGTTGATAACTTAGGTTTTGAAGAGGAATTCCATGAAATCGATAAAATTGATGCATATTTGATGATGATTCTTGTTTCTATATGTTGTATGGGTATTGTATGACTTATATTGCATGATAACTGGTGTTGTTGTTGTGTTTCGTGAAATTCAGTGTTTTGACCGTAAAATTAGTGTCAAAAGTGACTTTGTAGAATCATGTTTTTAAGGTCCCAATAGATGTTAGATGATTAGAGGAGCACGAATATATAATTCTTTTGTAAAACGGGATTGTCTAAGATGGATTTGTGGTGGAATTAGTGGCTGTGACAGTAGCTAGCAGTTGCAAAAATTTTCTGCATAATCAACAGTGCGCTTAGCAAGCTCTGTCTTAAAAAGTTTTATTTTTGCAAAACTAAATTGGGTCTTTGACAATAGTGATTTATCAAGAATTTTAGTGAATTTTTCATAATTTACTGGAGTCGTTTGAATGGTTTTTGAGCCAAGTTTTGATGAAAACGGATTACTTGAATTTGCTATGTTTATGCATTAGAATGGTTGATTGCTTGACAAAGATATACTAATCTTAGTTGCTAATTGTTGTTTGTGCGTGTTTGTTGTGGCTTTGTGATGACGATGAAGTGATGGCCTGGATTGGCAAACGTTGAAGGCTTATGCCTTGTTGTTGCATAATTATGTTGTTGTATGACGATGTTATTGTTATTGGTCTGGATTGGCAAATGTTGAAGGCTTATGCCTTGTGGTTGCATAATTTTTGTTGTTGTTGTTGTTGTTGTTGCATGTTTTGTTGCATACATTACATTCATGATGGGGGCTTATGCACTATAAGATGGCCTGGATTGGCAAATTAAGATGAAGGCTTATGCCTTGTTGCTGTTGTCGCACGCTCGCGAAAATGAACAAGAGAGTCGCCACCAATATATTTATCCTAAAGAGGGAAAGGAATATCAGAAAACCTGGAATGAAGAAAGGATAAGAAAAATTCTTGCGACCAGAGATAGGGTACGGGAGTCGGTTACGCAAGGGGAAGGTACTAGCACCCCTCACGCCCATCGAACTCGACGGTATCCACCTATGTTTGTTGTTATCTAAAGGGTGTATAAATCTAAAGTTTAATTATTAAGGGAATGCATGCAAATGAAAGAAAAAGAAACACGGGGAAAATAAGGTTTATAAATAATTATGCTCGCTTAGGCCCCGCGACCTAATGCCTACGTATCCTTTTCAGGAATCAGAGCGCCGTAGTTCGGCTCACATGTTTTTATTTGTTTTTGTGTTTTTTAGTTAAACAGTTACATTCGCACTCCGCTGCTCGACCTCTGGAGTCTTAAGCTAGGAATGGAGCGGAAATAACGTGTCCGATTAAGGGAAAGAATGCCATGAAGGCAAGAGAGAGATGAGAGAAGATTGGTTTGTGTTTTTTATGTAACTTCATGATGAACAAAACCCAATACAAGACTTCGCACCACTTCATTACTTTGTTTAGGTCTGAGCCTTTATTAAGTATTTTAAATGTTTTTGATTGGTGATTTTTAAGGGGAATTAATCTGCGAGTTGAATCACATAGAAGTGTGTAATGGTAGAGAAACAGATTAGGGAATGAATCTCACTCATTTCTCTCTCATTACATAGTGATCGAGAAACAGATTAGGGAATAAATCCCACTCATTTCTCTCCCACTAAGTGATTGAGAAATAGATTAGGGAATAAATCTCACTCATCTCTCTCCCACTATTAGTATGGTGTGATCCGCCTCTTCCTTTATTAAATGTTTTAAAGTTGAAAAGAAAAAGGGAAAGAAAACTAGCCTAAAATGAATGACTAGCCTAATGTTATGATTATACCTAATTGTAAGGGTTTTAAGGGAAAAGACTAAGCCTAATATTATGGAGATATTATAAGACCTAAAATCTAATGGAATGTACAAGTGAAATCACAATTACAAGTAGAAATTACAAGTAGACAATGATACAAAATTAGTGCAAAAATGACTAAAAGAATGACTTGGAAGTATAGCACAAAACATGAAAGCAAATGATTCAAAATTTAGTACTAACATGAATTAAAAGATACTATTTATTTTTATGATTTTTATATGACGAAACAAGAATTCTAATCAAGCAAAAGAATTGAAATAAAAGCCTAAACTAATATTTTTTATTGATTATTTTCTATGTCAAAAATTAACACTAAGGTCTAAATTTAAAAGGAAGAAAATTAGCATCTTATTTACTCAACGAAATGGTAAAAAATCTAAGTAAAACCTAAATTTATTAATTGAACAAAATGGAAACAGGGGGTGCAAACTGAAGTTGGTGGTGCATATAGCAGCATGGGCGCAAGGCCCAGTCAGATTAAGGCCCAGGAATGTTTTTTTGTTCAGTTTCTGCCTAGCAAAAACGTGTAGCAATGGGCCAAAGGGGGTGAGCAAGGAGCAATTAGGCCCAAGATTCAATTTGTTTGATCCAATATTTCCAATTATTATTAATCAAAATTGAAATGAAATAATTAAATAAAAAACAAAAAAAAATACTGAAAGCGGGTAAAGTTAGGGTTAGAATGGTGACCTTTGGCGTTCTCGCCCCCTTTTCCTCTTACTTGTGAACGGCGGCCGGAGACTTCGTCTTCTCCGATCGAAGACAATTCATTCACCACCGCGTCCCAAACACATACCGTCTCTCCTCGTCGGAATTTAGCCTTCGATCTCTCTCTTATCTTCTATCGAAACGGCGGCGACGTCATACTTTGACGGAACTCGACGGCGCGCCCTCGTCCCTTTTCTGAACCGATCAACTCCGATCAACTCACACTTCTCTCTGCCTCAAACTCATTTCTGATCTGATTCTTCTCTCTTCTTGATTTTTTTCTGAGTTATTATATTATTGCAGATTGATGATGATAAGATGAAGATTATGGTATCGTCGAAGGAGCATGGAGAGAAGATGAAGGTTCAGTCATGGTTTGTGATAAATTGAGGAGGATGATAATTGGATATTGAAGAAGCTTGTGTGGTGGTTCGATGATTGAAATGGAGAGAAGACGAATTTTTCTGTTGAAGATCATGAAGATAAAGTCACGTTTCTTTTGTTGCGTTCTTGTTCTCTTATTTCTGATAATTTTCTTCTACTTTTCTCTGTTGAAGTTTTGTTGAATTTTTTTGGTTTTCTTGTTACATGTTCTATGATGAAGGAGTGGCTGTGAAGAAATGGGGAAGAGAGTGAGAATTGAAGATGGTAGAAGCTTGAAGATTGAATGGAGATTCAAAGGGAAGGTTGAAAAATGGAGGTCGATGAATGAAGAGTGTGGAACTGAAAATGGTGGAGAGTGAGAAAATGGTGGACCTTTGAAGAATGAAGAAGATGGTCTTATATAGAGGTACTCATGGTTAGTCCCTCACTAATTTTTCTGTAATCAATATGTTGCAATTGGTTTTCTGTTATGTGTTAGAAGGTAGTTATGAATTGGTTTAGGTAGTTAGAAGGATTGGTTGGAAATTAGTTACAAAGCTGGCATAGTTAGTTATGTTGGTTTAAAAAAAACGGTTAGATGGAGTTTGTTAGTTATGTTAGTTTGGGAACTCTGTTAAAGGTTAGAAGTTAATGTTAGACAGGTTGTTAGAAATTAGTTAAATGAAAAACAGTGTTAGGTTTTGGTTGAATGTGCAAGTGTTTGGTATTGAATGTGTGTGGAAACTGTTTGGAGTGTATGCACTCAACTTGAATGGATGTTATGGTGAATCAAAATTGAAATTGAATGGTATGGCTTGCGGTTTCTTTTTGAGTGTGGTACAGGGACTGATTTATGTATTGGCTTTTATGCAGGTTTGGAATGAGACTAAAACATGGCTTGGCAACGTTGCATACACGGAGACAAGACAGTTAAGATGGCAGGATTGGAACTTGAAGATCAGGGTTTAATTTGAAGCTGCAAAGAGGTTAATTTGAAGCTACAGAATTAGTGCAGGCCCGAATTGTTGATGTCGCTCTGTTTCGCGGCTCGTGAAGGATCGTGAGTTGTTTTCATAGCTGAGTTGTGTTGATGTTTGGTGATGAAATGAGTGGAGAATAGCAAGATCCTTGTTTCTTACTTATTGAAAAAGAAGATGGAGTCCATGGATTTTTTGTTCACGCCTTTTTTTCTTTTTTTGTAATTTCCAACATGATTCTGAACCTTTATACTGGAATGTTGCATTAACTTTGTAATTAACTTTGTAATTAACTTTAATTCAAGTTTTCCTCCTAGCTTTCAAGCTTCCACGCCCCTGTGATAGATTTATTGATGAAACAATGCATAAGATGTTACATGACCTAATGTAGGTATGCAATGAATGTGAAGCATGAGCCAATTAGAAATAAAATTAGATGGGTAAATTTTGGGGTGCAACAGCTGCCCCTATGTAATCGGCTTAAACCTGAAAGTGAGATTGGCGCTAGCCTTTCGAGCATTTAAGGTAGAAGAAGATTAAATATCAATGGAACCTGAAAATTTTGCCTGATGTGAGATGAGATAGGATCCACTGGGGAAGAAATGGTGTCAACTCCATTGAGGAAGAAAGTATCAATTCTGGATTGAACAAATGATAACCGGGTTAGAAGTGAAATAAGCATCAACTTTGGGTTGAAAAGGGAAAGTAGGTCAACTCTGGGTCGAAGAATAAAGAGAAGTCAACTCGGGGTTGGATAAGAGGTGAACATCAATTCTGGATTGAGAACGAAAAGGGAAATCAGTATTAGTGGGGCAAGATATATGCATCAACTCTGTGTTGAGAAAGAAAATAAGAACATCAACTCTGGGTTGAAAACAAGAGATGGACATCAACTCTGGGTTGAGAGAAAGCAATTCAACTCTGGGTTGATCAAGGAATTAGGTATCAACTTTGGGTTGAGAGAGGAGAGATGAACAATCGGAATAACCGTCAACTCTGGGTTGAGTGGGAAAGGACAAAAGACGACCGTCAACTCTAGGTTGAGAGGGAAATGAGGGAAGGTAACCGTCAACTCCGGGTTGAGTGAGAAAGGACAAAAGATAACCGTCAACTCTGGGTTGAGTGGGAAAAGAAAAAAGATAACCGTCAACTCTGGGTTGAGTGGGAAAGAGAAACAAGTGGTAACCGTCAACTCTGGGTTGAGTGGGAAAGGAGAAGAGATAACCGTCAACTCTGGGTTGAGTGGGAAAGAGAAACAAGTGGTAACCGTCAACTCTGGGTTGAGTGGGAAAGGAGAAGAGATAACCGTCAACTCTGGGTTGAGTGGGAAAAGAGAAGTCAATTCTGGATTGAATAAAAGATATCCGTCAACTCTGGGTGAGAGGGAGAATAAAAATGATGACCGTCAACTCTGGGTTGAGTGGGAAAATATAATTAACTCAGGGTTAAAAGATGAAAGGAAAATCAATTCTGGGTTGAACACCAAAACATCAACTCTGGGTTGAAAAAGGGATAACCGTCAACTATGGGTTGAGTGGGAAGAGATAATTAACTCGGAGTTAAAAGATGAAAGGAAAGTCAACTCTGGGTTGAACACAAAAACATCAACTCTAGGTTGAAGAAAGATGAACATGCTTGACTTTGGGAGATGACACCACAATGGTAACTCTGAGTGATCCAGTGGAATATCAATTGAATGCTTTGTAGGGACCTCATCTGATGAGTAACTTGGCTTATGCTTCATATGCAATGTTTGATTTATTTGTACACTTATGGAGATGCAATGCTATGGATTCTATATGCAGTGCACTGATTGATTAGGGTTTCTGCTTTGATGTGGAATAGATTAGGTGGAGTTCTGAAACTCTGTTTGAGAATCAAGGTGGGGTGGATGCCCCTGATTCGTTGATGATTGGATCATGCGGGAGAAATGATAATGAAAATGCAATGATTTGCATGATGTATGTATGATTATGAATGGAATGATTGTTTCCATGATACTAGGAGTGAATGGAGGGTTCCTTGCAGGAAGGTTGTTGCTTGAAGGATAGAATTTGTGAAGGTGAGGTGTTTGGCTTGACTCCTCGACGCCTGTCTCGATATCTGACACTTGATTGAAGATGAAGAAATGAATTGTTGCTAGCTTGCCCCAGCCTTTAGGATCTCTCGAGATGGAATTTTGATGTGCTTGAATCATGGAGATTGGCAATGGTCAGCCCCAGTGTTGATCATGGGATGAATGCCCCAGATTGGATTGAACTATTCCACCAGATGGATGCTTCAGGTATTTGCTTTGTGGATGACCAACCTTTGCCTTTGTAAGATTACTCGATGGAATTTCAATGTTGAACTTTCCTTGGTATCAAGTACTTGCTTTCAGATTAGAGACAATTCTGTTTTGAAAAAGCTAATGAGAATGCAATGCACATATTAATCTCAAAAGAAAAGTTTTATTTGTCAAAATGTTGTACTGATACTAACACAAGTGACAAGCAACATTAGGAGTCAGTTTTAACATAATTTTACAGTTTGTATGCTTTCAGAACGAACCCTGCTTCAATTAGGACTTTTGAGGGTTGTAACGTGGCTGAGTTCACGGTTTGAGAAACAAAGGATAAAGGCTAAAATTCTACTTAACCCACCCCTTCTTCGTGATGTTCTCCAGTCCTATGTTCAGCTAGTTCGACACGAGTGTTCACCTTTTAGGAAGGATTGTGATGGAGGAGGATCCTTTATGGCTTTGATGGAGGTGGCAGTCACCCTTTGGTGCTTTTGTTGATGGTCACAACAACTTGTCCCTTGGAGGATTTTTCTTTTGCTTTGTCTTTTGCTTTCCCTAACTTTCGCCTGGAAAAAAAGTTTCTTTTGAATTTGGTTTTCATTGTCCAGCGAGATATGCCCTAATTTTTTCCTAAGTCATTTGCTTCAAAGATTTTCTTTTCTTTTTGACTTAGCAGGCTATTGTTTCTTTCTTTTTGATCATGATTCAATACTTTCTTTTCATTCCTTTTTTTTTTTGCCTCGTTCGGGAACAAGTTGTATAATTTTTGTGATTAACTTGTTGAAAAGGTTGTGACTGCCTTCTTCTCAGTGAATGAGAGACTTCCATTTTGGATAGTGCTCTTCTTCTTTCGTTGCGAGGGATGAAATATGGTTGATCTCTGATGAAATACCTGAAAGTTGAGCGCTCGGGCGCACTAACTGAAGACTACCTTGCCCCTGGTTAAGATTGAGGGTTTTGTATATTTTTGAAAAAGAAACTACTACTTCTTAGGCTCAAAGGGGTTGACGAAGGTTTCACTCCCTTATAACTCCGGTGTTTAGGAATTGAAATAATGCCTGTAAATTGTCAGCAGGATCTTTGTTCCAAAAGCATACAGTTAGTAGTTCATGTATTTTTTATTTTCATCATTCTCCTTTTTTAGTTGCTTAAGACAAATGAGTTGAATATCAATGAACATAATGACAAAGATGAAATGATTTGAGAAAAACATGTATATTGCATTATTTTTATTTATTCAAACAGAATGAATTTCTTACAATGAGAAGTACTTGATAACAACAAAAGTAATACAGTTGAAAATGCTTGAGAAGTCTAAACAATGGCAAGATTGGCCTTATCTTAATGCAAATGAAATGTTCTCTGACAAACACAAAGTCTTCAGGCTTCTTTGGTGGAAGGTACCCTCATGAGGAGGCGTGGGGTTTTCTGATAGTAGCTTGATCTTGTTCGTGATTCTTCATTACTCTTTTTTTTGTGGGCTCTTGTCAGATATCGGTATTGAGGAATCGTCTTGACTGATCTGATGGAGAGGAAGAAGGTAAGAGTCTTGGTAACCATGGATGCATATGTATGAATGCAAAAATGTTAATGATGATGCGAATGCAGTAGGAATCAGGATCAAGGATCAAGGCCTCTTGTGGTAATAACTTCTCATGGTCAATAAGATATGGTCGAATCCTCTAGATTCAGAGGTTCGATGTGGCTTTCTTGATAAATAGGCGGTGCATAAGTCAAAGATGGTCGAACCCTCCAGATTCAGAGGTTCGACGTTGATTCTGATAGATAACTGATGTAAAACTTTTGTATAAGTCAAAGATGGTAGAATCCTCCAGATTCAGAGGTTCGACGTTGATTCATGATACATAACCTTTGCATAAGTCACATAGGGTCGAACCCTCCAGATTCAGAGGTTCGACGTTGATTATGATAGATAGTATGAATGGGCATAGGGTGGGATGGAGGCATGTTTTTTGCAACCCCTCTCACAGGTAGGATCTAGTATATGGTAGGTCAAAAAGCCAACAGAGGATTGAAAGTAGGCGCAATCATACGATATTTCCTCGTTCAACCAAGCTCTGCCCGTGGATACATGATCGGAGCAATCAGACATACGTCTTCTGTCTGTCATGGCCACTCTATTCCTAGTTCCTAAGGTATCACTCATGGCCTTGGTATTGGGCCTTTTACCTCATAGAACATCCCACCCAACCTGCAAACAGAGAAAATATGTGGTCCCCACGGGGACCCATAATATAGTCCAGATGCATGCGGAAAGTAAATATGATATGCAAATAGAAATAAACATCACTACGCCAAATTTAAGTTTTAACAGCACCCCTACTAAAGCGCTTCTAGTAAAAAGCGCTGGTATAGATTGCACTAAAAACAAAATAAAAAAACACGCTAAAAAAGCGCTCTTAAAGGGGGGGTAATGAAAGCGCTTTTCAAAAGCGCTCTTATAGGGGGTGGGTATGAAAGCGCTTTCTAAAAGCGCTCTTATAGGGGGGGTATGACAGCGCTTTTTAGAAGCGCTGGTATAGAATGGGCTACGAAAGCGCTTTCTAAAGCGCTGCTATAGGGGTAGGCTACGAAAGCGCTTTTCTCCTAAAAAGCGCTGGTATAAGGGGTTCTTCTAAAGCGCTTTTCAAAAGCGCCCTCGTAGGTGTTTTAAAATTAAATTAATAAAACTTGCCCCAATTAATTTCTCAGTCTCTCTTCTTCTCCTCGCGACAGAATCCCTAAATCAATTTCTCAGTCTCTCTTCAACCCTCCGCCACGACCTCCGCCACGACCTTCAGCCGTCTCCGCCGCTCGTTTGCCGTCTCCGCCGCTTCAGTTGCCGTCTCCGCCGCTCGTTTGCCGTTCTCCGTTCTCCCTCCGCCTCTGGTTTGCTGCATGTCCCTTTAGGTAATTTTTATGTCATGTTTGTGTTCTCTTCTACTTCTATGTTGTCTCTTCTGCTTCTTATTCATATTGAATCATCTGGTTCATATCATTCTGTATTCTAGTGTTCTCTTCTGCTTCTTATTCATACAACGAAGCTTAATTACTGCATTGGTCTCTTCTGCTTCTTATTCATATATTGTCTCTAATGTTCTGATATCATTGTATGAATTAATGAATTCTAATGTTCAATTGAGTGTATGTGTTTGTGAGTGTATGTGTTGGTAACTTTGATTGCTCGATTGATGCTTTGAGTAGTGTCGGTAGTTTTTTTGAATTTGATTAGGTTTTTGAAAATTCCCGGATTATATTTGGTTTGGAAATTGGATTCTTGTTGAAATATATTCAAAAAGAGTGAAGATAATTTGAGTGATTGTAGGTTATGTGGTGTGTAAATACAACACGACACCGACAAATTAGTGAAGATATTTTGAGTGCTATCTTATTGATTATTAAGATTTAATAGTATCCTTTGAAATTAACGATAGAATAACATTCTTATTTAGATTTTTCCAACTAACATGTATATAAATATTGTTCACATCTTTTCATTGTTAATGAGAAATATTCAATATTCAAGTAAAAAGAAATTAATATCATTGATGTTAGAAGTGACTCTTAAACATAACTTAGGCACTATTTAAATAAACAGTTTAATTAAGTACTATATTACATTAGTGCATATCATATAAGTGCCTATCTATAAGCTATTTCTATAACAAAAGATAAAGATAAAGCATCTAGCCAAAACATATTTGAGCATTTCGGTTTTGTAAATTCGGGTGTTTGTAGTTACTAGCTAATTCATAATTGATTTCATATCATTTTAAATAATTGAGTTCTATATTGGGGTTTTTTTGATATTGTGTTAGTGTTATGCTGCACACTTTTGCAGCACCATTGACTACCAAAACTTTCTCTGTGGGAAACCAAACGGAAAAGAAAGAAGTGTTATGCTGCACATATAGAAATTAATGGTCTATTTTGTTTGAGAATATATTCTATTTTCATATTTTGCTTTCAATTTAAACTATAAAATTACTATTTTGTTTTCATTTTATTTACCATTTTAAAATAATTGTACAGGAATCAAGTTTATTGAACAAATAGTTGAATATGCTACAGTTTGCATATACTTCCTTCACTTTTATGATATTTGTATTTAACTGCATCGTGTGTGTGTGTGTGTTTAATTTTACAGTTACTTTGAAGTCTCTGGTTTCTACTCGTACAACGCCGATTCAAACCTACCCATCTCCCACATCAAGTCTAACTCAGGTTACTATCCCTTTCTTCTTGCTTATAGTTTGTTATTTTCTACTTATAGTTTATTGTTTATGATTCTATTTAATATCAATCTAATGTCTCTCAACCAGTTTTTTGGTTTGTGGACTTATATTACCTTGAAATAAGGTAATGTCTTCTTTAAGAAATCGGGTATTCTGATTAGGTATTCTATTATGATGATAGCTATTTATTATCTTGACAGAATTCCTTAGTACCTGATAAAGAAAACAAGAAGCATTTGTTTAGCTTAATTAAGACATGGATAAGACATGGATGAATTCAAACCGATTGTCGAAACAGTACGAGAAAGGGGTATGGGAATTCGTTGAGTTTGTGGTTGCGCACTCCGAAGACCCGCTTCGAATGCCGTGTCCTTGCTTGGGTTGCTGTTATGGGGGTAAGGTTGACGGGAAACAGTTGGGATCCCATTTACTACGGTTTGGAATTGATAGAAGTTATACATGTTGGACAATGCATGGTGAGAAAAGTAACGGGAATGCTGAGTCGAGGTGTAATAGGAAGTATGCTTCAAACGACGATTGCACAGACACATACGATTGCGATCGAGTTGAAGAGATTGCAGAAGCGCTTGAAGAAGATCTTGCGGATTGTCCCAAAATGTTTGAGAGGTTGGTAAGCGATGCAGAGAAACCGTTGTATGATGGTTGTTCAAAATTCACAAGATTGTCTGCGGTGTTAAAGTTGTACAACTTAAAGGCGGACAATGGATGGTCGGATAAAAGTTTCACAGAGTTATTAGCCCTTATGAAAGATATGCTACTAGAGGATAATGTTCTTCCCAATCGAACGTATGAAGCCAAAAAGATGTTGTCCTCTATTGGCATGAGCTATGATAAGATACATGCATGTCCAAACGATTGCGTTTTGTTTCGAAACGAGTATGCAGCGTTGAATGAGTGTCCTAAATGTGGTGCCCCTCGATATAAGAAAAAGTTGTCTCCTGCTAAAGTCTTATGGTATTTTCCTATAATTCCGAGATTTAGACGCATGTATCGTAGTGAGACCGATTCAAGACACTTGACTTGGCATGCAGATGAAAGAATTATTGATGGAAAGTTGCGACATCCGGCAGACTCACCACAATGGATGAAAGTTGATACTGATTATCCTGAATTTGGAAAAGAAGCAAGAAACCTTCGGTTGTCATTGTCTACTGATGGAATGAACCCGCATGGTATTCAAAGTATCTCGCATAGCACATGGCCTGTGATTCTTATGATCTATAACCTACCTCCGTGGCTATGTATGAAGCGTAAGTACATGATGTTATCTATGCTAATTTCTGGGCCTAAACAACCAGGGAATGACATAGACGTATACTTGGCACCGTTAATCGAAGATTTAAAGTTTTGTGGGACAACGGTGTGGAGGTTTACGATGGGTATAGGAAGGAAAGTTTCAACTTGAGGGCGATGTTGTTTGGAACAATTAATGATTTTCCAGCATACGGAAATCTATCCGGGTACAGCAATAAAGGTCAAAAGGCGTGTCCCGTTTGTGAAGATGAAACCGATACGACACGATTGGAGCTTTGTCAGAAGAATGTCTTTCTCGGCCATCGTAGATTCTTAAAATTCTAATCATCACTACCGTGGGTGGAGAAAAGCATTCAACGGAAAGGCCGAACATGGTACAGCCCCGCCTTTTTTGTCAGGTGATCAAATTTTTGAAAAGGTGAAAGATGTGAGCACTCAGTTTGGCAAGCCTTTTGCAAAATTTTCATATAACCTATTGTTTTAATTTATAGAGCACACTGGTTGCTGCTTGCTATCAACCCTATAAGGGAAGTCGTGTATTATCTGAATTCGGTAAATGGTGAATGGACCAATTATCCGGCTATGAAGGACATCGTTGATTTGTAAGTGGGATCGTTCTAAATATATATTCGTGTATATTTATATATTTACTTATTTGTGGGATTGATCTAAACATATGCTTTTATATATTTGTTAATTAGATCAATACAAGTGTTCCGAAGTCAACGGGACGCACAGGTATCCCGAACTAAATCTAACAACATTACTTGGATCCAAGTGCAGGTACATTATTTTTCACAATTTTGCTTATAATATATTTATGCTACTTGATAAAACAAGACAACTATAGAATCTTATTTGTTTTTCTATGTAGTGTCCGCAACAGCGAAACAGTTACGATTGCGGATACTTTGTATTGAGGTTTATGAAAGAAATCCTTCAGGCAAATCAATTAGAGATTCCGCTCACGGTATGAATTTATAACTTAAGATAATTTCATATAATTTATTACATTTAACTAAATGTATCATTCATATTATGTTTTTGTTTTGTAGTACCTTGACGAATTCCGTGTTGCTGGGTACCCGAGACTTAAGTTAGAAGAAATAAAAGAGGATTTGTGTCAATTTTATATTAAGCGCTTTTTCATGTAGGATTTGTGTCGATTTGAACTATAATATTATTGATGTTGTAATGATGTATATATATAATTTTGGATATTATAATGGTATTATATTAGTATATATATTGTCTTACTGATGGCTGAAATAATATCGTCGAAAATAAATTACAGGTCGAAAATATTACAGGTTGAAAACATATTACAGGTCGAAAATATTACAGGTCGACTGGGAGGATTAAATTACAGGCTGCACATTAAAATACCTCATTTAGCAACGACAGCGCTTTTAAAAAGCGCTCTTAAAGGTCCACCTACTAAAGCGCTTCTTTGTAAAAGCGCTGCCAAAGATTAATAAAAAAGCATAAAAAATAAAAAAAAACGCAACATACGAAAGCGCTTTTGGAAAAGCGCTCTTATAGGGGGGGCTATCAGAGCGCTTTTTCCAGAAAAAGCGCTCTTAAAGCCCACCCTATAAGAGCGCTTTTCCAAAAGCGCTTTCGTATGTTGCGTTTTTTTTTATTTTTTACTCTCACAGGGGGGGCTATCAGAGCGCTTTTATGGATAAAGCGCTCTTAAAGGGTGGCCTACCAGAGCGCTTTTTCCAGGAAAGCGCTCTTATAGGGTGACCTACCAGAGCGCTTTTTCCAGAAAAGCGCTCTTATAGGGGGGGCCTACCAGAGCGCTTTTTGAAGTGCTTTTGTTACCTTTGCCAGCGCTGCCTTTCACAGCGCTTTTAAGCGCTTTTAAAGCCCATAAAAAGCGCTTTTAAAGCCCTTCCGTGTTGTAGTGCATGATATGTAAACATATATACACAGGATGTAAGCATATAAACAAACAACGAAAAACACCCAAAGAAAAGAAACAAACAAAGGCTAGAATCGCCTCGCTAAGAATGGACCAGCACAGGTCTATCACGTCCCCAGCAGAGTCGCCAGCTGTCGCACGCTCGCGAAAATGAACAAGAGAGTCGCCACCAATATATTTATCCCAAAGAGGGAAAGGAATATCAGAAAACCTGGAATGAAGAAAGGATAAGAAAAAGTCTTGCGACCAGAGATAGGGTACGGGAGTCGGTTACGCAAGGGGAAGGTACTAGCACCCCTCACGCCCATCGTACTCGACGGTATCCACCTATGTCTGTTGTTATCTAAAGGGTGTATAAATCTAAAGCTTAATTACTAAGGGAATGCATGCAAATGAAAGAAAAATAAACACGGGGAAAATAAGGTTTATAAATAATTGTGCTCGCTTAGGCCCCGCGACCTAATGCCTACGTCTCCTTTTCAGGAATCAGAGCGCCGTAGTTCGGCTCTCATGTTTTTATTTGTTTTTGTGTTTTTTAGTTAAACAGTTACATTCGCACTCCGCTGCTCGACCTCTGGAGTCTTAAGCTAGGAATGGAGCGGAAATAACGTGTCCGATTAAGGGAAAGAATGCCATGAAGGCAAGAGAGAGATGAGAGAAGATTGGTTTGTGTTTTTTATGTAACTTCATGATGAACAAAACCCAATACAAGGCTTCGCACCACTTCATTACTTTGTTTAGGTCTGAGCCTTTATTAAGTATTATAAATGTTTTTGATTGGTGATTTTTAAGGGGAACTAATCTGCGAGTTGAATCACATAGAAGTGTGTAATGGTAGAGAAACAGATTAGGGAATGAATCTCACTCATTTCTCTCTCATTACATAGTGATCGAGAAACAGATTAGGGAATAAATCCCACTCATTTCTCTCCCACTAAGTGATTGAGAAACAGATTAGGGAATAAATCCCACTCATCTCTCTCCCACTATTAGTAAGGTGTGATCCGCCTCTTCCTTTATTAAATGTTTTAAAGTTGAAAAGAAAAAGGGAAAGAAAACTAGCCTAAAATGAATGACTAGCCTAATGTTATGATTATACCTAATTGTAAGGGTTTTAAGGGAAAAGACTAAGCCTAATATTATGGAGATATTATAAGACCTAAAATCTAATGGAATGTACAAGTGAAATCACAATTACAAGTAGAAATTACAAGTAGACAATGATACAAAATTAGTGCAAAAATGACTAAAAGAATGACTTGGAAGTATAACACAAAACATGAAAGCAAATGATTCAAAATTTAGTACTAAAATGAATTAAAAGATACTATTTATTTTTATGATTTTTATATGACGAAACAAGAATTCTAATCAAGCAAAAGAATTGAAATAAAAGCCTAAACTAATATTTTTTATTGATTATTTTCTATGTCAAAAATTAACACTAAGGTCTAAATTTAAAAGGAAGAAAATTAGCATCTTATTTACTCAAAGAAATGGTAAAAAATCTAAGTAAAACCTACATTTATTAATTGAACAAAATGGAAACAGGGGGTGCAAACTGAAGTTGGTGGTGCATATAGCAGCATGGGCGCAAGGCCCAGTCAGATTAAGGCCCAGGAATGTTTTTTTGTTCAGTTTCTGCCTAGCAAAAACGTGTAGCGATGGGCCAAAGGGGATGAGCAAGGAGCAATCAGGCCCAAGATTCAATTTGTTTGATCCAATATTTCCAATTATTATTAATCAAAATTGAAATGAAATAATTAAATAAAAAACAAAAAAAATACTGAAAGCGGGTAAAGTTAGGGTTAGAATGGTGACCTTTGGCGTTCTCGCCCCCTTTTCCTCTTACTTGTGAACGGCGGCCAGAGACTTCGTCTTCTCCGATCGAAGACAATTCATTCACCACCGCTTCTCAAACACATACCGTCTCTCCTCGTCAGAATTTAGCCTTCGATCTCTCTTTTATTGATCCGCTGTCGCGCGCGGATCAGAAACGAGTTTGTTTGAACAAAACCGTAGAAAGCGACAAGTGACTCGCGTATCGTCTCTCAAGGATTCTTGTATTATTATTAACTAATTAAAATTTGAATTGGGGGGGTTTAAGTTTCGAATAAACAAAAAAAGTGATTATGAAAAAGTGATTATCAAATAAGTTGTTCTACTGTCCGGGTTCCCCACTTATCATTGGTAATCATAAATCTAATCCCTAAGCGAATTCTATCCCCTATTCGATTACAGCAACAATAAACAAGCGAAATTGGTACTATACGGTTTATATTCCTATTACCCGAATAAAGCAAACGGATTCAGCACTCATGAATTAAGCAAACATGATTTGACATACGCAAGTTAACGATAAAACAACGCTAAATCGCGAAACAGATCAAGGAACATAAACCAATCGAATTAAATCAATAATATTATGTATGAATTGAATTAAGCATGCAACACATATAGAAGATTATTGAAAGGGAAAAGAAGTGGGATTAAAATTATAAAACCTTAAAGATTCGGTGGAACATGAACAGTAGATCAACCCTTGAACTTAGTTCTCCATGAATTCTTCAAAACGTAAGAAAAATTTCGTGAATAGTGTCTAACATCAACAGTACCACGGCTGCTAGGTAATAGAGAGAACAACCCAAATGGTTTATGACCCAACTGGGTCAAATTACAAAACCCAGACCCACTACTTAACGATCCAAAAACTGAAAATAAAATAGTGCTGCAGCTTCAAACGCAAATATGGAAATTATAGGCTCCAAATCTGACTTTGACTCCAACATGAAAGTTGTAGCTCTCTCTCTTAGCTTTCCGGCGATTATTAGAACGCCTCAATTGGATTCCTAGAACTCCAGTTATGATCGTTTCCGTGAAAGCTGCCAAAGCTGAAAAATAAAGTGCGAAAATTAAATAAAGCTAAAAATAAAATAAAATATAAAAACACATTAAAACATAAAAATAATCAAAACAAACCAAGGAAACGCTTGAGTACAAACATGAAAGGACGTGCATAAAAATGCACTGATCAAATTCCCCCACACTTGAACTTTTGCACTCCGAGCAAAATGAAAAACAAAACAAAGAAAGCACAAATACATCAACAGTTACTCATCCTAGGCTACAAATCTTCTTCGGGTAAGTTTGCATCGACATGTACTAATGTTGCACACTAAGGACATCGTAAGAACACTAACCACAAATATGCAGACATAAGCCTCCTAAATACACAAACCAATTCAAATCATATTATTATACCATAGCCTAACTTACTCATCCTTTTTGCTCTTTTTCATTCAGGCGCAATCACATTAAGCCTGTTATCTCCACACACTTATAGCAGGACGACCGGTTAGTGACTCTGATCCTTTTGCACGGGGTTCCGGTACTTGCGTGGCATAACCCTTTGCTTACTCAGATGTAGTTGCGGGGGATCGGACCGTAATCCTCCCTACCAAGTTCAGCACTAGAAACCGTTGAACCAACTAACAAAGAGTTTTGAAATCTTTTTTTTTGAAGGTTCCACAACCGTTGGGTTAAGTGACCGGGTGAGGGTCACCAAACTTAGAAGGTGCATTACCTTTTTCTTTTTTCTTTTTTTTTCTTTTTGGAACATTCACTTATATTCATCGGCTTCCCTGCGTAAAGTATGTGAGAGCTGGTGCCGACTGCTGAAATAAACTACTCAATAGTTGTCAAAGAATGAGAAATTGAGGCTAAAACATAATAACAAATTCAAATCAATTTCCATATTCAGGAGACTTACGGTGTTAGAACGATACCGATCTTGTGAAATTTTTTCCAAGTCTCCGCAAACTCGACTCAAATCAGTCTATAGCCTAAAACTTTCAAGAAGATGCATTTTTTTTTAAAGAACTGAAAACAAAACAAAACAAAAAAAAATTGAAAGAAAACAAAACAAATAAATGATTCCCTCCCCCACACTTAAGACATACATTGTCCTCAATGAAAGAACATAAATATAAAATAAGAGTGAGAGAAAGGAAAGAGCACACCCGAATAGTCAAGGAGGATATGTGATCACATAAGCAGCCTTTCCCAGAGAGATATAATCTACATTTTCTTCTTCCAAAGCGGGGATCTCATGGAGTAGCTTTGGGTAATGTCCATTGAATTTGAAATTTTTATTAGTGCCTTCGCCTTTTATTCCAGGATCAAAGAAGAATCTTAGATAAATAAAAGTGTTGAATGGGCACGTGATCTTCTCTACAACACCAAAGTTCAAAAGATTGAGGAGCTGCCTCACTACTTTTGTTTCATCTTCCTCTTCAATTGAGACCCTATGCAAAATCATAGATGGGCTAGTATCGAGAATTTCGATCAAAGTCCACCCAATCACCTTGTTATGCTTCTTCAAAACCTGCAAAAGCTTATTTTCTTGATCAAAATCAAGGTTAGAAGAAATTATAACCGGGAGTTTTTCATTACTCTCTAAATAAGCGTATTTAAAATTTTCAGGAATTGGTTTCAGATCAGGGGAATGTGGCTGCTCAAGGGAAGGAGTGCTCGGGGCAGCCGGGATGTCAAGAGTATCAGCTGCATGAACAACTTCATCGATAACAACTTCATCGATAACAACTTCACCTGTAGTAGATATGTTACCCTGCAAGGCAGCATCAATCTCAGCACATACAACACAAATATTAGTGTCAGTACAATCAGAACATGAGTAAACATCATCAAAATCAGACAGTGATAGAAAATCATATGCAAGCAAATCAGTACAAGTATCATCAACAGTTTCAGAAAGCAACTCTATTTGAAAAACAGAATGCTCTTCCAAGGGTTGTTGGTTTGATCCTTGAGCTTGCTGCATGGTATTCAATAAAGTGGCAAGTTGTCCAATTTTTGTTTGCAAAATCTGAAGAGTAGAATCTATTTGTTGTTGATACTGGAGATTATTCGCAGCCATTTGTTTGACAATATCCTCTAGTGAAGTTTTGGAAGGTGCAGAGCACACAACCTGAAATTCATTCAGATGCTTATGCGGATCCTCACTTGCAAAACCATTAAACCTAGGCAACAAATGTATCAAACCAGATTTTAATTCAAAAGGTGCATCAGCTGCGGGATACCCAATACATAAACCATTATAGTTCACATTAGGGACAGCCAACTGCGTCAAAGTTCTTTGTTCAACCATGGTTTCAACAAACACAGAAATACCAATTATGTCCCATATAGGCAAAAAGAAATAGAAATAAGGAAAACGATTAAAATAAATTTATAAAAATATAAAAACACGAAATTTAAACTAATTAAGACAAATACGAATTTTGGGAATTTTTTTGGAATTTTTCAAAACTAACAAAACAGTAAATAATTAATTAAAAATAGATAAAAGAGGAATTTGGCAATTTTGGGTCAATTTCCTTTACTCTTTTAGAGTAAGGGAGTATTGATCGAACGATTTTTCTGCTCCCAGTAGGAAAAAATGTTTTACAATCGAACACAATTTTTCCAAAAAACCGATTTTTTCGACTCTAAACGCGAATTGGCCAAAACCGTGAGGAAACTACGGCCTAAACGGGAGAACACTAAACCTATGAATCTAAAAACGATTAATAATAACAAGAATCCCCAGCAACGGCGCCAATTTGATCCGCTGTCGCGCGCGGATCAAAACGAGTAGTTTTCAAAAACGTAGTACGGCGATAAATTAACTCGCGTATCGTCTCTCAAGGATTCTTGTATTATTATTAACTAATTAAAAATCGAATTGGGGGGGTTTAAGTTTCGATTAAACAAAAAAAGTGATTATGAAATAGTGATTATCAAATAAGTTGTTCTACTGTTCGGGTTCCCCACTTATCATTGGTAATCATAAATCTAATCCCTAAGCGAATTCTATCCCCTATTCGATTACAGCAACAATAAACAAGCGAAATTGGTACTATACGGTTTATATTCCTAGTACCCGAATACAGCAAACGGATTCAGCACTCATGAATTAAGCAAACATGATTTGACATACGCAAGTTAACGATAAAGCAACGCTAAATCGCGAAACAGATCAAGGAACATAAACCAATCGAATTAAATCAATAATATTATGTATGAATTGAATTAAGCATGCAACACATATAGAAGATTATTGAAAGGGAAAAGAATTGGGATTAAAATTATAAAACCTCAAAGATTCGGTGGAACATGAACAGTAGATCAACCCTTGGACTTAGTTCTCCATGAATTCTTCAAAACGTAATAAAAATTTCGTGAATAGTGTCTAACATCAACAGTACCACGGCTGCTAGGTAATAGAGAGAACAACCCAAATGGTTTATGACTCAACTGGGTCAAATTACAAAACCCAGGCCCACTACTTAACGACCCAAAAACTGAAAATAAAATAGTGCTGCAGCTTCAAACGCAAATATGGAAATTATAGGCTCCAAATCTGACTTTGACTCCAACATGAAAGTTGTAGCTCTCTCTCTCTTAGCTTTCCGGCGATTATTAGAACGCCTCAATCGGATTCCTAGAACTCCAGTTATGATCGTTTCCGTGAAAGCTGCCAAAGCTGAAAAATAAAGTGCGAAAATTAAATAAAGCTAAAAATAAAATAAAATATAAAAACACATTAAAACATAAAAATAATCAAAACAAACCAAGGAAACGCTTGAGTACAAACATGAAAGGACGTGCATAAAAATGCACTGATCATTTATCTTCTATCGAAACGGCGGCGACGTCATACTCTGACGGAACTCGACGGCGCACCCTCGTCCCTTTTCTGAACCGATCAACTCCGATCAACTCATACTTCTCTCCGCCTCAAACTCATTTTTGATCTAATTCTTCTCTCTTCTTGATTTTTTTCTGAGTTGTTGTATTGTTGCAGATTGATGATGATAAGATAAAGATTATGGTATCGTGGAAGGAGCATGGAGAGAAGATGAAGGTTCAGTCATGGTTTGTGATAAATTGAGGAAGATGATAATTGGATATTGAAGAAGCTTGTGTGGTGGTTTGATGATTGAAATGGAGAGAAGACGAATTTTTCTGTTGAAGATCATGAAGATAAAGTCATGTTTCTTCTGTTGCGTTCTTGTTCTCTTATTTCTGATAATTTTCTTCTACTTTTCTCTGTTGAAGTTTTGTTGAATTTTTTTGGTTTTCTTGTTACATGTTCTATGATGAAGGAGTGGCTGTGAAGAAATGGGGAAGAGAGTGAGAATTGAAGATGGTAGAAGCTTGAAGATTTAATGGAGATTCAGAGGGAAGGTTGAAGAATGGAGGTCAATGAATGAAGAGTGTGGAAACAGAAAATGGTGGAGAGTGAGAAAATGGTGGGCCTTTGAAGAATGAAGAAGATGGTCTTATATAGAGGTACTCAAGGTTAGTCCCTCACTGATTTTTCTGTTATCAATCTGTTGCAATTGGTTTTCTGTTATGTGTTAGAAGGTAGTTATGAATTGGTTTAGGTAGTTAGAAGGTAGTTAGGTGCTGTTAGCATTGGTTGGAAATTAGTTACAAAGCTGGCATAGTTAGTTATGTTGGTTTAAAAAAAACGGTTTGATGGAGTTTGTTAGTTATGTTAGTTTGGGAATTTTGTTAAAGGTTAGAAGTTAATGTTAGACAGGTTGTTAGAAATTAGTTAAATGAAGAACAGTGTTAGGTTCTGGTTGAATGTGCAAGTGTTTGGTATTGAATGTGTGTGAAAACTGTTTGGATTGTATGCACTCAACTTGAATGGATGTTATGGTGAATCAAAATTGAAATTGAATGGTATGGCTTGCGGTTTCTTTTTGAGTGTGGTACAGGGACTGAATTATGTATTGGCTTTTATGCAGGTTTGGAATGAGACTAAAACATGGCTTGGCAACGTTGCATACACGGAGACAAGACAGTTAAGATGGCAGGATTGGAACTTGAAGATCGGGGTTTAATTTGAAGCTGCAAAGAGGTTAATTTGAAGCTACAGAATTAGTGCAGGCCCGAATTGATGATGTCGCTCTGTTTCGCAGCTTGTGAAGGATCGTGAGTTGTTTTCATAGCTGAGTTGTATTGATGTTTGGTGATGAAATGAGTGGAGAATAGCAGGATCCTTCTTTCTTACTTATTGAAAAAGAAGATGGAGTCCATGGATTTTTTGTTCACGCCTTTTTTCTTTTTTGTAATTTCCAACATGATTCTGAACCTTTATACTGGAATGTTGCATTAACTTTGTAATTAACTTTGTAATTAACTTTAATTCAAGTTTTCCTCCTAGCTTTCAAGCTTCCACGCCCCTGTGATAGATTTATTGATGAAACAATGCATAAGATGTTACATGACCTAATGTAGGTATGCAATGAATGTGAAGCATGAGCCAATTAGAAATAAAATTAGATGGGTAAATTTTGGGGTGCAACAGCTGCCTCTATTTATTGGCATTTGAGATAGGGGCTTATTCCATGTTGGTACCACATGCATTTGCATCGATGTTGGTCTCATTGCATTTTACATGATGACGAATGATGATGAGTTGTTTGATGTTGAATAATTGTACAACAATTGATGTAATGATGAGTTGTTTGATGTTGAATAATTGTATAACTAATGATGTAATGATGAGTTGTTTGATGTTGAATAATTGTTTAACTAACGATGTAATGATGATGTTGCGAAGTGGTGAAATGTGTATGAATTTATTCTTCATATACTTGTTATCATACGCTTCTTTATATTGTTATGATATCTCACCCCTTCTGTTTGAATGTTACTCCGATGTTGGTAACGTGCAGGTGATGAGGAGTGAGGGATAGTTACCTTCAGTTAGTTCGAGTTAACATCATTGCTCTAATATGTAACACTAGGGGGGATGAATGCTATTTGTTTTCTTTGATGGATTTAATTTGATTGATGAAGCTTTTATGGATAATGATGTTGAACTAAGTTGTTGTATTGATTTTAATTGAATTATGAATCTTTTCCGCTGCATAATAAAAGATATTTTTGAAGACTATATTGTTTTGATCGATTCATCTGACTTAAATGTGTTATGTATCTGTTGTTAATTGCGAGTAAGTGCTTGTATTATGGAGAAATGTGACATCTTGGTTTATGTTGAATGGAATTTTATTACTCTGATTTTATCAATATTCGACGGGGTAAATTGGGTGTTACAGAAGATGCTGTGGAAGTTGAGTAAACTGTCGATGACTACCTATTGTAAAGAGATAGGTCGAGAAGAGTCATCAAGACACCTCAAAGACTTAAGTATACAGATCTTATAGCTTATTCCTTAATCTTTGCAAGTGAGGTTCTAGACGAAAAACCTAGAGACTATAAGGAAGTTATAAGGAGTCGAAATAAGACTAAATGGCTGAACGCCATCAATGATTAGATGAAATATCTTCATGATAATCACACCTGTAAGTTAATCAAGAAACCTGCTGGAGAAAGGTTAGTCAGCTTTAAATGGATTTTCAAAGTTAAGAAAGGAATCAAAGGAGCAGCGTCAAAGAGATACAAGGAAAGGTTGGTCGCAAGGGGTTTCACTCAGAAAGAAGGTGTCGACTTAAATGATGTGTTTTCTCCTATTGTGAAGCATATGTCCATTCGAATGTTGCTTGCCATGGTGGCAAAGTTTAATCTTGAACTGGAACAAATGGATGTGAAGGATGGAATCTTGTATGGTGACCTAGATGAAACGATCCTGATGAGGCAACCTGAAGGGTGTCAAAAAGGGGAAGGAAGATTATGTGTGCAGGCTAAACAGATCTTTATATGGACTAAAACAATCTCCTCGACAGTAGAATAGGAGATTCAACAAGTTCATGGCACGCATAAATTTCGTTAGAAGCTACTTTGACCACTGTGCTTACTTCCAATTTCTACCTGGTAATTCATTTGTTATTTTATTGGTTTATGTGGATGATATTCTCATAGCAAGAAACAGTACCGAAGATGTAATAAGGGTGAAGTTTGAACTCAATAAGGAGTTTAATATGAGGGATTTGGGAGCTACATCCAGAATCCTTTGAATTGACATTCGAAGAGATAGAAAATAATCAAAATTATGCTTATCTCAAGAGGCATACCTACGGAAAATTCTCGAAAAGTTTGGTATGTCAAATTCAAATCCTGTTGTGACTCCTACAAACCTTCAATTCAAGCTGAGTATAGACCAGTGTCTTAGCACTAATGTCGAAAGAGCTTATATGAATGGCATCCCATATGCTAATATAGTAGGTTCTTTGATGTATGTTATAGTCTATATTAGACCCGACATGGCATACGCGGTAAGTCTTGTAAGCATGTACATGGCGAGTCTTGGAAAGGCTCACTGGCAAGCATTAAAGTGGATTATAAGGTACATAAATGGGTCTCTGAACGGAGTACTGATTTATGGTGGAGCCTTGGTTGAAGATAATAAAGCAGTAATCTATTTATGGATATGTTTTCACTATGTTTGGCACAACTATTAGTTTGAAAGCAACACTTCGGAAGCTTGTTGCTTTATCAACCTCTAAAGCAGAATATATTATCCTCGCTGAAGCTGTGAAAGAAGAATGGTGGCTTGAAGGCTTTGTGAAGGAGATGAAACTTCAAGACTAATGTATCACTGTTAAATGTGATAGTTAAAGTGCTATACACCTGTCAAAGAACTCAACATATCATGAGCAAACCAAGCACATTGATGTGAGGTTGCATTTCATCGGAGGACTAATCGAGCGTGGAGAAGTCCAAGTGTTGAAGGCTTAGACAGATCATAATGCTGCTGATATGATCACCAAGACATTGCCAAGTTGCCAGTTTTTTCCACTATATGTAGTTGATAAAGTTGCTTGAAGAAAGCTAGTTGGGTCTTTGATACTATTGAGTTTATTCCAATGTGGATATTTGTGAGGATTAGATCGAACTCTATCATGTCGAAGGGTAGCTTCTGGTTCGACACAGAATATGCATGAGGTCGAAGCTTGTTCGCATACTGCTATCGAAGACCTATATGTTGTTGTCGAAGTGTGTTATAGTATGTGAGTGTCAAAATGTTAGGGTTGTTAGTATTTCTTATTGGGCCTGTTTGTCAAAATGTTAGCTTGAACTTTAAGTTAGCTTGTACCCTAAGTTAGCTTGTAATGGATATTTGTGAAAAAGCCCATTAGTTTAGTATGTTAGGTTTATTATAAATAGCATACTAGTCTCTCATTAATGCATACGAAAAATCCTAATTTAGTGTGAGAGGGTTATTTGTTATTCTTATAAAACTTGTAATTCTGATTCAAAGAGAAAGTAAAGAATAACAGTTATAACCAAATCCTTGTTGTTCTTCTTGTTTCCCATTATGTTCCCTAATATTGTATGTTCTTGGCATCGTTTTCCTACTATGTTCCCTAAACTGAATTATTTTGAAGTTATTTCCGACGTTTACTAGTTTAAAATACTTTGGTAGACGTAGCTCTGGAAAAAACCAAATTTTGGCCAAAAAAGGTGCGTCCGAATATGTATCTTCGAAAGCAGAAGACATAAATGGAATTGCGCTAAGTGCCTAAGAATATCAAGGTCGGATGGATTAAGAAATTGCCTAAATTAACAACAATAAACACTTCATGATGATGATACACAACACCTTAAAAAGACCAGTCTACACAAATACATCCAATACAAAAAAAAAACTGTTTAGAACAACAATAATCTAGCTATAGTAAAATCATTCGTCTCTCTACCCTTCTTCAAACACTCTAAATAAGGTAGAAAAATATATGTTAGTACTCAAAAATCCTTGTAACTCCCAATATGATAGAAAAATATTTATTGAACAAAAATGAATTTCAAATAAAGCAGATGTGGGATTAAATATTCCTCACATGCATTTTATTTATTACATTAAATATAAAAGTACGTAGATAAGGTCGGTTGTATTCGGTGAGTGAAGATTTATAGTCAATAATTCATTCAAAATGAAATGACTAATTAATCATGCTCTCAATCTAGTTGTTGTCATACCAAGACTGTTTTTGAAGATAATCAATTATACTCTTATCCACTTGAAAAGCTTTGGTAAGAACTTCATCAGAAATAGAAGGATCAGATTTAAACAAGGCATTTGCAATGGTAATAACTCCTGGATTTTGACTGCTAAGTCCAGCAATAGCAACTGCATTTCCATATCCAACATTTTGTTGAAAGTGAATGAGACCGATTGGAAACACAAACACATCACCCTTGTTGAGCACTTTGGTGAAGAGACGGTTCTTATCTTGATTGGAAGTGACAAATCCAACATAAAGAGTACCTTCAAGAACTATAAGAATCTCTGTGCCTCGAGGGTGAGTGTGGGGTGGGTTTAAACCCTTGGGTGCAAAATCAATGCGAGCCAAAGAAATACCGAGTGTGTTTAATCCGAATAGTTGATCTACTGCGACTGCAGTCACTTGAGAGCCCAATGCATTTGAAGTATTCCCAGGTTCAACATGTTCAAAGAAATCTTCAGCTTTAACTAGCGCTGGATCTTTACAAAACTTTCCATTCACAAATACTGCAAATTATCGAGGCATAGATGTAATATGGTAAAAAAATTATAATCTCAACAGTAGCTAATTAAAAAAATAAAAGAAAATAGTTAGATTTTTCAGAAATCTATACATACCACCATCTTTAGGATCTTTGATTGCAACACAAAAGTCTTGGAGAGGACTTGGGTCATAGGCAAAGGAAACAGAAGATGTCAAAGCCAAGATGCTAACAAGGAAGTAAAGAACTTTCATTTTGCAACTCACTACTACTCTTTAATGATTCTTGTTATTATGGAAGTTATTGTTTTCTTGTGAGAATTGAGTTATGTTGCATGTATAGCTTGCTATTTATAAGGTAAAAACATTGAAGTGGTTTGCATTTGATCTTTACCGTAATTAATTTTTTATTAAATGAAGAACCATTCTTTAACAACTACCATGCTAATTCTCCGCACCAAAGTTAATCAAATATTAAAATGGAAAGTTTTGGACTAAATCAAAATTAAGATTAGTTTAAACTGTCAAATTTCTGGATATTTAATTATCAACAGTAGTTGGTGGAATGTGGAAACTTTTTGAGTAATTAATTGTATGCAAGCGTAACGTCACTAATGTATGTTCACAAGGCATAACTGAAAGACCATTTCTGATTATTACTTGTTTTGTAGTTACATCAATTCATTGCTAAACAGTCTTAGACATCCTAATGTGTCTACGGTCGTCTATAGTGCAAGTTGTCAACAAGACATGATCAACCATAAATATAATTGCATAATTTTTTCGTTTCTTTTTAACCACTACGGATTTTGTTTGTTTGACAAATCTAATTTTCAAGTTTTTACAAGATAAATGCTTGAGCTTATATTTTATACTTATATTTTTATATCACTTCATATTTATCAACTATTTCATTAAACACTACAAACTCTATATGATGGTGTATTTATTTTTTATATAATTCAAGATAAGTAATTTAACTTCAAACCCGAGTTAATTAGAATTTGTTTGTTACTTAGAATACAATTTATATATATATATATATATATATATATATATATATATATATATATATATATATATATATATATATATATATAATAAATCGCTTTTTATTCAATCAATAATATTAATCATTATTCTTTTATTCTTTTTCTTTCTCTCCTCATTAAAAGTGTCTCATGCATTAACAAGTTAGTATTTAGAGGTATTGGTTCGTGTTCTTGATCGTGTTTTTAAAAATTTCACGTTGGTGGTCGTGTTTCTAGTGATTGTGAACCGATTGCTGCAAAGATGAATGACACTAATAACATTTGATTTCTCTTCAAAATTTTGATAGAAAAAATTGGAACAACGGAGCAGGCAGATGAAGTCTTTGTTCGGTTTTCATGAAACTCTAGAAGAGGTCAAAAACAGTGTTCCTGAGCTTGCTCAGGATGCAACCGTTGTGCAAAAAAATGCATACAAAGAGTCGAAGAAGAAACATTGCAATGTTGCGTATTGCTAAATCAGCATTCCTGTAGATTTGGTGAATTTCGACCAGATCTCTCATGCTAAATCAGCAAATGAGGCGTGTGATATTCTTGACAAATACTATGAAGGAGGTGAGAAATTGAAAGTCGTTAAATTGCAGACTTTGCGATGGCAATATGAATTGTTGTAGATGGAAGAAGATGAAAAGATTGCAGGCTATGTGTCGAAGGTGCAAAATGTCATCCATCTCATGAAGGGTTGTGGTGAAACCCTAACTGATAAGATGATAGTTGAGAAGGTAATGTGTATCATGACCGCTCTCTTTAGTCATATTATTGTGGCTATTCAATAATTCAACATTCTTGAAACCCTAAAATTGGAAGATTTGGTTGATTCGTTGGAGGCGCATGAGATTAGGATTGTCAAAAGGAAAGGGGTTCAAGATTTGATCTTCCAACAAGTTCAAAGACAAATGAGACAAGACTCAGAGTAAGAATTCTTGGTCTAAGATGTATCAAAGATGTACTATAAGTACTTGGAATGAAGTGAAATCTTTTAAGTGTTGGACAACTGATTGAAAAAGGTTTCTCAATGGTTAAGAATAATGGAGAATCAGAACTGTTCGACACTGAGGATAATTTGTTCTTGAAATATCCTCTGTCTAAGAATAGGACATCTTAGACCATGATCAATTTGACCTAGGTACAATATCTGAAAATAGTTGTCAACCAAAAGAATAGTTGATTGTGACATTTGAGGTTTGGCCATTTGAATATTAGGTCACTCAATTAACTGATCACTCAAGATATGGTAACATGTATACGAAGTCTTGTGATTCCCAAAAAACTCAGGGAAGGTTGCTTAGTAAGGAAGAAATCTAGAAAGTCTTTTGCTTCGACTATTCCAATGAGATCCTCCCGCATAATCGAAGATGTATATTCAGATGTATGTGGCCCTTTTGAGGAGCATACCATTGTTGGAAATAGGTATTTTGTCTCATTTTTCAATGAGTATAGTTGAAAGCTCTAGATGTATGTGATCAACCCAAAGGATGAAGTATTTAAAATATCTAAGAGATTCAAGATATTTGTTGAAAACGAGAGTTGGAAGAAGATCAAGGTTCTACGAACAGATAGAGGTGGTGAATACACATACATGATGTTTGAGGAGTTCTAAGATTTGTGTTTACAAGATTTCTTCTTGAAAGCTTATTAGACAAGTTTGAAATACAATCAAATAACACAAAAGTGTTAATCAAGTATCGAACAAAAGCTCACTTGCTGCAAGTTAACGAACAAAAGTTCACTTGCTTTTAAAAAACTTTACAAAGAATATATCAGAGTATTTTTAGCAGCACTTCAGCGTAAATTTTACAGAGTGTTGTTAGTAGGAATTCTTCTTCTTGTCTTTAATCTTTCAGGTCTTCATTTTATATCCATAAAGAAGTTTCTTGAAGGGTAGAATTGGAATACTCAATTCCAATTGTTTTTCCATAACGGTTAATGAGGGAATGGTCGACAACATAGTATCGTAGTATAGTCCTTGCGCCACCCTATCCGGGTAGTGGAAACATATGTACCTCGTACTATTTCCTCATGCAAACCAATTTTGATCTTATCTTCTAATCTTAAGAGGCTTCTAATAGTTGATGATGAAGGATTCTTAGAAAGACCAAAACTTGAATCTTCAGAACCTAAGTCTTCAGCGTCTTTAGAATTTATTCATCCAAAACCTTGTATTCGGAGTCTTCAACACTTGATCTTCAAAATCTCTATCTTCAGAATCTTCAGAACTTATTCTTCTAGAACCTTGTCTTCATAATCTTCTAAAGCTGGACAACAAAATCATAGAGTTAAAAGAGACTCTAGAAGCTCTTCCACAAGAGTCACGATCAAAAGCTCTATCACTAACATTCATCAGAAAATTTTTTATACAAGCATTCTAGAACTTGACTGAGTCTTTATAACACTATTGTTTTCTTTCAGTGGTAGAGTGTGTTAAGTCCATAACCTGATGACGTCACACGCCTTTTCTCCGGAGTCAGAACCTATTAGTAAAAGCTAGACACTAGATAGAAACCGTTAGAGTAAGAAATTGTTTTCTAAGATACCATGTAATGTTATCATCAAAACATAAGGCCATATACAATCACCTGCCTACTTGAGCAGTCAGAAATCTTTTGCTTGTGTGCTTGAGCATTGAAGTCCCTTACTTTGGCGTTTGGGCATTGGAAGTCTCATTCTTGTGTTCTTGAGAAATTTGTAATCAGATTTGATTATAGTGGAAATCTCTTGGATGTGCAAGAGGACTGGACTATTACATATTTGTAGGAGGAACCAGGATAATTTCTTGTGTGTTTTCTTGCTCTCTTCTTTATTTGTTTTCAATATTACTCCGCTGCTATATCCATCATACTATGACTCAGATTATGTCCTTGTGACCAGAATCTGATAAAGATTTAAAGAGAAAAAAGAGTAAAAGCTTACACAATTCAACCTCTCTTGTGTTTTTTTCTCACCTTCATACTTAATTGTCATGTAATAAATGCGATATCAAGCCATAATTTCTTCTAATAAGGTGCCTATATGCAAGAATATTTGCTAATGCATGCCTTGCATCATTAAGTAATTTTTTTGGATGGATTTGCAGCAGTTTTGACTGGATTTAACTTAAGTAAGCATACATCATAGATCAATCTAGACATTATTTTCTATAGCAGAAAATAATTCCTTGTTTAGAATAAGCCACTTCAAGACCTAAAAAAACTTGAACAATTCTAGATTTTTGATTTGGAAGGTATGATCGAGGACTTGTTTAATGTTGTCAAATTTAGCTAGTGAATTACGTGTAATTATAATGTCATCAACATAAAATAAAAGCAAAGTGAATAATTCAGAGGTGTTCTTGGTGAGCAAGGAAAGGTCATGATTGGGTTGATAGAAATTACACAAGAAACAACAATGTGAGCCTTTCATACCATTTAAAGCTTACACACTTGATTGGGTTTAGATGGAATATTTACTAGTGAAATAGTCATGTGATCATCTTGTTGAAATTCTCCATGTAAGAAAGCATTGTTCACATACAATTAATGGATGAACCAATTATTGATGGTTGTGATAACTATGAAAAGTCAGACAAAAGTTAATATCGCAACAGGTGAGTATGTGTCAAACTAACTCATCCCCCCTCAATCCAAAAACGTGAAAACTTCTCCTTCTCCTCTCTTGTTCATCGGAAGCAGCGGCGCCGCCGACACCACCACCACGACTTAACTCTCGTCTTCCTACTCTCTAATCAAGCATTCAACATCATTTAAACATCTATTAAGGTAATTAATTTTAAAATTTTATTTTAGGGTTTTGTAAAATTTTCTTTTCCCTTTTTTGAATCTACCACATTTATAAGATTTCAGATTATGTTTGAACAGTTTTGCTAATTTTTTCATTTGGGGAACAACTTTTTTCATTGTTGTAATTTATTTTTACTACTACTGAGTTTTTGGGTTTGCTCTCTGTCTAACTTATTTTTTATACTTTCAAGTCTCAACATGTTTAATGTGATAAAATTGGTTTATTTTATAGGATAAATTGAACCTGTTGGAGACTTGAAATGATTGTTGGTACACATTTAGAGAGAAATGTTTGGTTGTCTTTATCAAAAAGCTATTAAAGAAGCTATATAATATTTAAAAACCTGTATATGATAAATTGAACATGTTTATAGTATTTAAAGAACCTGGTTTATTTTATAATTGATTATGTTTGCTCTCTGTATAATGTTTGATATTATCTAGGAATCAATTTGGAACAAATTATAGTTTGTTTATTTAGTGTTCAGTTATATAATATTAATTATATAATATTAGTGTTTGTTAGTGATTGTTAGTATTAATACCATTCTGTTAGTGTTTAGAATTATTGTCTTATATTTTAGTTGTTTTATTTTTGGCAGAAGATTATGGAGAAGTTTTATAAACGAAAATTACGATCAGAAGAACAAGACTCAATTTCTCAGCAGCAATATATTGAGTGTAATTTGGAAGAGTTGCCGTCAGATCCTGGAAAACGGCCTAAAATGTCAGCATATCATCCGAATGATCAAGAGATAATACGCCGAACATATTTACAAAGAGGACCATGTCAACCTACTCAACACAATTTTCCCCAAAGAAGAATTGGAAATTTAATGAGAAGATTTTGTTCCTCATGGTTTAATGAATTTGGAAATTGGTTAGAGTATAGTATAGATAAAGATGTCGCATTTTGTTTATGTTGTTATCTTTTTAGACCCGATTTTGGAAAGCAATCGGGTGGTGATACATTTGTAACAGAGGGATTCACAAGTTGGAATAAAAAAGCTAAACTTGCATCACATGTTGGAGGCCCTAATTGCGCTCATAACATTGCTTGTAAGAAATGTGAAGATTTGATGAATCAAAATCAACATATTGAAGTTGTGATATCTAAACAATCTGAACAAACTCGTGATTTGTATCGAAGGCGGTTGACAACTTCACTTGATTGTCTTCGCTATCTATTGAAGCAAGGGTTGGCTTTTCGTGGTCTCGATGAATCAATAGAATCTTATAATCAAGGAAACTTCCTTGAAATGCTTAGATGGTATGCTGACAAAAAAAAAAGAAAGTGAGACGAGTTGTATTAGAAAATGCTCCAGAAAATCTAAAAATGACTTCTCCATCAATTCAAAGAGATATCATTAAAGCGGAGGATTTGGAAACTACCAAAGCAATTATTAATGACCTTGGAGATGAATTGTTTTCTATTCTTGTTGATGAATCCGGGGATATATTTGATAAGGAGCAAATGGCTGTTGTTTTGCGTTATGTTAACAAAGATGGAATTATTGTTGAACGGTTTTTGGGTATTGCTCATGTTAAAACTACAACATCCTTGTCATTGAAAATGGCCATAAATGATTTGTTATGCAAACATGGACTCACTACTTCTAGAATTCGAGGACAAGGTTACGATGGTGCGAGTAACATGCAAGGAAAGATTTCTGGTCTTAAGAGTTTGATATTAAAGGAAAGTCCATGTGCATTTTATGTACATTGTTTTGCTCATCAATTGCAACTTACATTAGTTGCTATTGCTAAAGATCACCTTCAAGTTTGCTCTCTTTTTAGCTTAATATCCACTTTATTAAATGTTGTCGGGGGATCTTGCAAAAGGAATGACATGCTACATGAAAGACAAATGATTAAGGTTCGAGATGCTTTGGAAAATGGAGAAATTGTTAGTGGAAAAGGTTTGAATCAAGAAACTAGCCTCAAGCGACCTGCTGATACTCGTTGGAGTTCTCACTATGCCACTTTGGTGAATTTGATATTGATGTATAGTTCTGTTACAGGTGTTCTTGAAACTTTGAGAGATGATGTATCCGCTAAAGATGCAAGAGGCGAAGCAAATGGTCTTTTACTTTTAATGGATAATTTTAATTTTGCACTCACTTTGCATTTGATGAAAAATGTCTTAGGTATTTCAAATGAGTTGTCTCAAGCATTGCAAAAGAAAGATCAAGAGATCGTCAGTGCCATGAACTTGGTTAACATCACAAAGAAAAGATTACAAAATCTTAGAGATGATGGGTGGGAACCTTTATTGGAAGAGGTATGTTTATTTTGCATTGAACATGATATTGACATTCCGAATATGGATGATATATTCTTTAGTGGTAAATCAAAGCGTGGAAGTGATTCTCATTCTATCACAATAAGGAATCACTATCGCATTGAATTATTTTATACTGTTGTGGACATACAGCTTCAAGAACTTAACAATCGTTTTAATGAGACAAATAGTCGATTGTTCATTTGTATGGTTTGTTTGTGTCCAAGTAACTTGTTCTCTACTTTTGACAAGGCAAAATTGATGGAATTTGCAAAGTTTTATCCAGGTGAATTTTGTCCGACTAGTTTGGTGATGCTTGATAATCAACTTGAGACTTACATAATTGATATGCGTACGAGTGCTGAATTTGCATCTTTGAAAGGAATAGGTGATCTTTCGAAAAAGTTGGTTGCAACTTAAAGGCATATTGTTTATCCATTACTTCATAAGCTTTTGAAGTTAGCATTGATTTTACCTGTCGCCACAGCAACTGTTGAACGATCCTTTTCTGCTATGAAGATTTTGAAGACTAGATTGCGTAACCGAATAGGAGATGAGTAGATGAACAATTGTCTTGTAACTTATATTGAGAAAGATGTGTTCTCTAAAGTTGATAATGAGTTGATTATTCAACGGTTTCAAAACTTGAGACCGCGTAGAGGACAATTATAGAGAATATGTAATTTCTTTGAGTACAATGTAATTTTTTGAATATATAATATTATAATTATTAATTAAATTTTAAAGGTTTGCACCCCCTGAACAAGGGTCCTGGCTCCGCCACTGCCTCAATCTGGTTGTAACTCTTTCGCATCAATTAATGGACATGAATAAATGATTGTAAGAATGAGATAAACTAGAATAAGACATGAAGTTAGAGATAGAATAGTTCATACCTAAATATGATTGATTTGGTGCATCTATGAATGAACTGCATATATAATATTTGAAATATGATGGAGGGCGTGTTTGTTTCTTATGGAGTGTTTAATGGCAAAAATTTGATTTATTTGCTCAGATGTGGCCGATGTTTTAGTAGTAATAGGTGTATGACCAATATTATCGGTTATCACATGATCATGATTATTGTTGAATTTTGGGTGATAATATGGATTTAGGAGCAGTGTGGTTAAGGTTCAAATATGGTTAATGAAATTGTATAGTCAGAAATTTGTGTAAGTGGCCTATGTGAGTTATGCGTTGAATAGAAATCCCAATGATTGATGGAGAGTGTATTAGGTGTGTGATAAGGAAAAATGTTCATGGAATGATGTATGTTCCGATATAAACAATTATATAGAATGAAGGTCAAGTAGGAAACAACCTTTGTATCCCAAGAAACAACGTTTCTAGCTCTGACTTCTAATTTTATTTTGTGTGATTGAAGTGCTGAGGCATCCGAACACTACTAGAAATACACGTATTTCCTGCGGAATTACCTGCGGAATTTTGTTAAATTTTCATAAGAAACGTGTTTCCTGCGGATTTTCCTGCGGATTTATGTCCCCAGCTAAAACCTACGTGGGTAATATTTTTTGCAGATAATTCCGCAGGTATTTCCGCAGCTAAATCCGCAGGAAACAATGCGCAAGTATTTCCGCAGGTAAATCCGCAGCTAATTCCGCAGGTAAATTTGCAGGAAATGTCTATCCGCAGGTAAATCCGCAGGAAATTTCTTTATGAAATTAAATAATTTTTTTATTTTAATAAACTTTTGAACCATTATATATATTTAACTATAATATAAAATAAAACTATAATTTTCAATTTAAATTAAACTTGAATTCATAGAACATAATTGGTAAGAAGTACTTAGTCATTACTAAAACTGACTCAAAAAAATCAAGTTATTACTAATCATTTGTTTGACAAGTTAAAAAGATAATACAATCCAAAAATTAAGTCAAGAGATGCGTCATCCATAGAAGACCGGTTTCTTTTATTCGTCTCAGATGCTTTTTTAAACTTTAACAAATTCCAATGTTCAAATAATTGCTGCCACACATCAGCTCCCATCCAACCCGATCTATACTCCAAGTCTTTGCGAACATCTTGTAGTAGCTGAGACATCTTTTCTGCACCTCTTCTTTCAAAGTTACGTCGCACCGTAATCTTGTGTTCCGGTGGCCATGAAAACTTTTTCTGTATTAAAAAAACCATGTATAGTTAAATATAATTTTTTACATTTTCTCTTAACCATAAAAGAATACAATATTCTCTTAACCATAAAAGAATACAAAACTAACACACTTGATAGTGAATACTATTATACTACTAATCAATTAACTCACTCTAATCTCTCATTATTAAACAAATCAACATCTTCCTTTTAGCCTCACCTACATGTCTCCACGTGAAATATTCAGAAAAAAGTTTCCTATTAGATTTAGCATATTCAATTAGGTGAATCTAAAAACACTCATCAATCATAACATTAAATTCACCAATTTATTACATGTCTAGTTTTCTCTATGCTGAATTTGTCCCCACCTAAGGGTTGGAGAAATCTTATAGAATCACCGTATGTCGTTACAAAACTCCAACAAAACATGACCCTACATCACAATCATCTTTTTTTTTTCTTAAGTAAAAATAAAAACTTTTACATTCATGTCTCAATTCTCAGATACTAAACTTTTTATTCATCATCATCATTAGCATCATCAAGAGTTAATACTAAAACTGAGTCATAATAAAGATCTTTGCCCTGTTACTTCATGGTTCTAATGACTTATTGTTTTTTAAAGGTTAAGTTTTCTAATTCCCTACTGTTTCTAATTTCCTACTGTTTCTTATTAAGAGATTAATCAATCCTAACCTAATTCAAATGTTTAGGCAATGTTTAGATTACCTGAAATAAGTCAAACAAAGAATCTCTTTGATTAGATGATAATTTCTTCCATGATGGTTTTCCCTCACTCAAATGAGTGCGTCTGATGTGGGAAATTTCTGCAACTACCAATTTATGATGATCAAACCTGAAAAAAAGACATTTTAAGCACAAATATTGACTTAAAGTGGTGAAAATAATGCGAGTAAGAGACTCACCCATCACCTTCCGGAAGTATTGGGATTTTAGTTCCAACGGTGTCTCCACTAACATGGCTAGATGAAGATGGGGCTTCAATGACCATAATTTGAGAAGTGATGGGTCGAGATGGATGTTGAGAATGAGGTTGAGGTTGAGAAGGGATAGCTCGAGATTGATGTTGACTAGGATGTGGTTGAGAAGGGATAGCTCGAGATTGATGTTGACTAGGATGTGGTTGAGAAGGGATAGGTCGAGATTGATGTTGACTAGGATGTGGTTGAGAAGGGATAGGTCGAGATTGAGGTTGACTAGGATGAGGTTGAGAAGGTTGAGTGTAAGATTGGGTGGGTTTAGGCCGTGATCGAGATTGAGGTTGATTGGGTTGGGGTTGAGTTGGTAAAGGGTGAGATTGGGTGGAATGAGGACGAGAATGAGATGGGTGTTGAGAATGAGGTTGAGTTAATAATATATTTACAGTACTAACACTCTCTAACACAAAAATTAGATGCACCTAAGTCAGTCAGTAACCCAATCTCACCAACCAAACATAAAGACAAATTAACAATTGATACTTTAGTTTTCAAATACCTATATGGTTGTAGGCATGCAATCAAACACCTATTCCCAGCCACAATTTATAACACATAAATACAAACACATATCCAAGCCTTGGTTAAAAACATTTTAATATTGTAAGGTTGATAGATCATAATGTCTGTTTGTAGAACAAGCATAACTGGACAAATCAATCCTGTGCATGTCAGTGTGTAAGCAAGATACATGATAAAACAAAGTATCATACAACATCATTCTTAAAACATCCCAATTTGATATACTTCCAAAGACACGGGCAAAATAGTTTATGACAGATGAATGCAACTGTCTATGCAGCATATGTAAATAAATGGGCATAATACACACAAAAAACACTCAACACATATTCAGCCATCACTGAGTCCACCTTCTCCAATTTAAATGGGCTCTGCTTAATTCTCCACCTTCTCCAATTTATGTTATGTCAAAACTGTCTAACAAGTCCAAAGTGATTGTATTCTGTTTTGACTTTTTTTTTGGTTAAAGTTATGGATTTAAAACTACGAAGCTAGAACAAGTAAGGCCATTGATGATATAAACTTGAATGAGGTGTGCATAAAAATGGAAAAGAATACAAGAAGCTGTGAATTATAATGAGATTTCGTGGCATAACTCTAAGATGTGCTAATCATAATCATTTTATTTCTTTTTAAACCAATGGTTTTAGGTTCTTTTCATCTATCATATCCTTGTGTTTCATGAAAAACTAATTCCTAAACTATAAGATAGGTTTAAAATAGTAAATATCGTATTGATTAATCAATAACATGTTATTTAACTATCTCATAAAAATTTAAGCTGTTTGGTGAGGACACATGATTTTATACTATATATGTCTAGCTCACTCCTTAGAAACTAAGAGAGATATTCAATTGATCTCTGAACTCTATTTCCATTGCGCTCATTTCTAGTACAATTCAACTAAAGACATCAAAATGACAATCAGACTTGACGAGAACTGGCTATGCATGGTGTGATACATTCAATTGATGAGTACATCAGGGGCTGATTATAACATGCATCAGAACCGTCACACTACATTTTGAAGGTAAGAACATGAAATGGAAACAAGGTGGTTTAATCTCTCCTAGCATCTTAGCACATCATAAAGAAAAGGTATAGCCGTAAGCAGAAGTATTATTCGAATATCTGATGCTTAATCTTGCCAACACAATTCATAACATTTAGTTACACCTCCTATTAGCATTGTTATTATTAGGCTGCAGTTATTATGATATTAGCCAACAACCCACAGTTATTATGTTTTAAGCTGCAGATATGTTATTAAGAGAGATTTTGAATAAATGGGAAAGCTGAAGGAAAAATCAGGAGGCAATTATTTAGGGACTGGATATAGATTGGGAGAAACCAAGACGCTCTATTTTCTGAGTCATAAATACTAGTTTCTACCACATTTTTTGGTCACGAGGGACGGTTTCTGTCAGCGAAATTGCCCAAAACTGGTCAAAAAGATATAATTTAACTCAAGAGTTATCAAACAAGACCAAGTTGAGCTGAATCAACTAGGAACAAATTAGGAAGAATCACACCATAGTATAATATTATTCCAGATATCTAAGTTAGTTATGGTGGTTATAGTTAGTTAGAGATTATACTAGTGTAAATTAGCTCCACCATAACTACCATAACACCATAACTTCTGCTTTTCAGTAATAGGCTGTTTTTCCAGTAATAGGTTGTTAACAGCTATAGTTCATTATCTTTCCAGTAATAGGTTGCACGACACGGATAGCTTAGGATATACAGAGCCTACAACCAGTGTTATCAAATATCAGCTATGGCGGCGCTATGGAAGATTTACATTGCGGGTTTTGATTCTTAATAAAGGTGTGATTACTGTTTAGTCTTTCTAGAACATCAAAATAAAACCAAAACCAATTCAAAGTTCACTCCTTTCTTATGTAAACCCAATAACTTCGATTAACACTCATGTTAAGGACTTACAATTTGGATAAACAATGGTAAAAGATATCATGTTAAGGATCTACAATTAGAATGAACGGTGGAAAAAGATATCATGTTAAGGATCTACAATTAGGATAAATGGGTACCTGGAGTCTGATGATAGTCAAATAAATGTACTCTGTGCTCTCATCACTTGCATGAGAAACAGACCACACAAGCTCCTAGAACACACAACATTAAACACTGAGTTTTGTTAATTGAGTTTTCACAAGCTCCTATTAACTGAGTTTTCACAAAAAGTATAAGGAAATAGTTAGGGATTCTTATTTCACAAAAATGCATACATTAAACACTGCTTATTGTTACAGTAGTGTAAAATGGGACTCTATAAACCTCGAACACCCTTCAACACTTGAAACCCTAGCTATGGAAACTGAAACTCTTGTAACATTCACGATTTCAATTGATTTTTAGGTTAAACCATAACTTGAGAGAGGACCAATCTGAAGATTTCTATAATGAGGAAGAAGTGTATCTAATGTCGAGAGAATACCTGAGTTGAAATGTGAAGATGAAGAAGACGACGGCGAAATCGTGCTCCGGCGAGGTTGCGGCAACAAAACACCAGCGAAAATACAGTGATGGGCCGACTATGGCGAGGTTGCGGCGAAGAACGTTGAATTTTTTGTTTTAGGTTTTTGAGTTTTACGTTTTTGAGCAGTAACAAGGTTTTTGAGTCTTAACGTTTTTTAGTCTTAGTTTTCATCAAATATAATTTCTTTCCAATTTTTTTTAGTTTTTTAATTTTATTTTTAAAAAACTTTGATACCTATTGTTTTTTTATAGTTTTTTTTATTCTATTTTTTAAAAACTATTATACCTATTATTAAAAATTTGCATACTATTTATTTATTTTATTAAAAATTAAGATTAAAAATAAGATTAAAATTAAGATTAAAATTAAAATTAAAAAATAACTAAAATACATTATAAAAATAATTAATAACATAGAAAAAATTATGATTAAAAATTAAAATTAAACTAAATAAAAAAACACCATAAAAATAATTAATAAAAGAGAAAAAATAATGATTAATTTTTTTTATAAATTAAAATATTGAAATATGTTAAATCCGCAGGTAAATTCGCAGGAATATTTTCTGCAGATTTACCTGCGGATTTTGTGTTACAGTTGGGTTTTATTAAAATAGATATTCGCAGGAAATTCCGCAGGTAATTTTCCTGCGAAATTTATATTTTTGTTAGATATTTTGTTTAAAATATATATTTCGCAGGAAAATCCGCAGGTATTCCTGCGGAATTTGCTGCCAATACTTAGTCCGCAGGAAACTACTTTTATTTAGGAAAATCCCAGAAAAATCCGCAGGTATACCTGCGGAACAAATTCCGCAGGTAACTCGAGTATTTCTAGTAGTGGAACTATTTGAAAGCATTGATGTCATGTTTGTTGTCATGTAATAAGGCACATGGTGATTTATTTTTAAGTATTGGTGTTGTTATTCTTTTTAGGGTAATGCTAACATGTGCCCTAAGGGCACATATTAAGAGCTAAATGTGAAAAAAAATCTTAAAAACTGCGCATTATTTTCATTAAAAGTTAATAATTAATGTCTTTATTACATTTTTCAACACAAATTTTCTATATATAAGTTTCTTAACAAGTGCCCTTAGGACATATGTTAGCTTTATCCTTCTTTTTATTATAAAAACGACATGATTGAGTGAGTGAATATGACTAATTTTATTTGGTGGTTTGGATTTGTATTAACCCATATTCAAGATGTGTTAGTGTTTTATCTCCACTCTACCATTTTTTATGGTATTTATACATAAGAATTTTGATGGTGGATGTATTTGGAATTATAGAATATGGATAAGGAAAATTCAGGATCATTGTCAGTTCTTATTGTTTTAGGCTTGACTTTGAATTTATTTTAAATCATTTTTATGAAGGTTTGAGCATTAGAAAAAACTCCAGCTTTGGAATTCATAAAAATTATCAAAGTGATTCTAGTAAAATCATAAAGTACGATAAGAAAGCACTTGTGTCCATTAACAGATTGAGTTGGAATTGGCCCCATATGTAAAAATGCCAGAGAATCTCTTTATGCATCCATACACCTTTTTAGGGATCTCTGGTGAAAATCCCAAAATACCCCTATATTTCAAATTTGCATCTCTGAAGTCACTTTTTTTTAAGAAAAAAGGTGAATTCGCATATGCAACTCCGAAGTCAGGCTTTTTTTTAAGAAAAAAGGGGACTTCGAAATATGCATCGCCGAAATCACCCTTTTTTTTTTATTGCATGTCCGAAATCACTTTTTTTTAGAAAAAAGGTGAATTCGGATGTGCATATACGAAAATATGTCTGGGACAGAATCCATATCAACAAAGCATAGATTTATCATAAACAATCGAAATTACACAGATAGTTCAACAGAAATTTAACGTTATATATTGTTATAAACGGGACCATTTGAAGACATCTTCTCCCAATCTTTGAAATTTCACTTCCAACTCGATCGGACCCTTTGAAGAATATTGATCGCGACTTTATGAGTCTATCGGGTTACTAAGTGCAAGTGCACAGTCTAATCACGTAGTTTTAAAAGATATTGAACCCACAAGGAATGATAATCAAACTAGTGCTATCTAACGTTACTATGTAAGCTAAACTAATGTTTTTCTTTGGTTTAAAAGGAAACGGGAATTAAATATAATTTAAGTTAAATAATCAAAAGGGAGACACCGGTATGCAATTAGTCGTACTTCGGGGATTTAGTAATTCATTGGCATTATTTTTAAGTATTAAAATATCATTCAGTAGAAACTATTGATTTAAAAACCTTTATCACACTCTCGTGTTTGTTGATTCAGATTATATTATCAGATCTAAACGCTTGCTCTCGTTGTCTCATTTAAAATCAGAATATACTTTTTGAAAGGCAAATATAATCTAATTAACCCTAAAGCGCTCTCGCTGTATTTAGAATTAATGTTTAGTTACCACTATCTGGTTAAAATCTCAAACTCTCGTTGTGTTGATTTTAACCTTAATTTATATTTTACTATCGTAACAAAACAATTTTAATATTAGTTATGGAATCCAAAACCAGATAAATATTTAACTAGTATTCATGCCAATTTATTACCAAACCCCTTTGATTCTTATGACTCTACATACCGGTATTGGGAAATTAGCTGAACATGCCTTCGAGCACAAATATGGAATAATAGTAGACAAATAGAGATTCAATCATGATTATTAAATATAAAAAAAAATTGCATATAAGATTAGAACCTGGAATTAAATAAAGGAAACTGGAATTCTTAATAATCTTCAAGTGCCAAACTTTCTTTAACAGAGCGTAGAGGTTGCTTCTCGAAATTATAATTCGAATCGAATAATAAAACCTAAATCTATGATTTACTGCTTAAGACTAAGAAAACAAAGGAATGCAAAGAGACTTGAAACTTGCAGAAGCTGAAAATAATAGAAAGTGGCGAGAGAGCTTCTCTGTAGGTAAGTGCTTCCTTTATATCACTATGACATAAAAGACGCACGACACCGCTTATTTTGAGCTTTAAAAGCGCTTAAAAGCTCTGCCATAGGTGGCGCTGCAATAGGTTTTAGCAGCGCTTTTTGTTTAGGCAAAAGCGCTGTCGTAGGTAGGCTTAAGGCATCGCTTTCTCTTAAAAAGCGCTTTCATATATAGGCATAAGGAAGCGCTTTTTTTTATTGAAAAGTGCTTTCTTAGGCCTACTTTAGAATGTCTTTTATGCTTTCTAAAGTAGGCTTAAGAAAACTCTTTTTAAAAAGCGCTGCTTTAGGCCTATCTATGAAAGCGCTTTTTCTTAATAACCGCTTTCATAGATAGCTTAAGGCATCACTTTTGATGAAAAAGCGCTTTCGTTAGTATTTTTAATAAACCTATTATTTTTATAATTTCTAAACCTGCATTTTTGGCAGCATTATTTCATGAACCTGTAATTTACCACTGTTATCCCATAAACCTATAATTTAAAATCGTAATCCCATTATTTCAGTAATCTCATTATTTCTACAAAGAAGCAATTTCGATTATATACAAAAAAGACATTATAAATCATACCATTACATTATATACTGTGAGATATTGGATCGAACTCTAGTATGGTCGAAGGGTAGCTTCGTGGTTCGACAAGATTAAGCATGAAGTCGAAGGTTGTTCACATGCTTGTGTCGAAGATGCTAGGGTTGTTAGCATGTTAAATTAGGTTTTAGTGTTTAAACCCTAATTTGTTAAGTTAGCTTGTTTATTAAGTTGGCTTGTGTAATGGGCCTTGTGGAAAAAGCCCATTAGTTAGTATGTTAGGTTTTATTATAAATAGCATACTAGTCTCTCATCATTGCTAAGCTGCAAATCCTAATTTAGGGTGAGAGAGATTATTTGTTATTCTTGTAAACTTGTAATCTTGTTTTAAGAGAAAGTAAAAGAATAGCAGTTATAACCAATTCTTGTGTTCTTCTTTATTCTTCCCTTGCATTATACTTTGTTCTTGGCATCGAATTCACAACAAATTGGTGCGGTGAGCATGGAGAAGATGCCTTCAACAAAGTATGAGATTGAAAAGTTCACCGGAGTGAATGATTTTGGTCTGTGGCGCTTGAAGATGAAAGCCCGACTGGTTGAGCAGGGTTGCTTGGAAGCGTTGAAGGGAGAGGCAGCCATGAATGCAGAATTGACGGCAGTGGAGAAGACGAATATGATCGAGAAAGCACACAGCGCAATTTTGTTGAGCCTTGGTGATAAGGTTCTCCGGGAGGTATCAAAGGAGATGACGATATCAGGGTTATGGGTGAAACTTAAAAGTTTGTATATGACATAATCGCTGGTAAATCGACTCTACCTGAAGCAAGCTTTGTATTCATTCAAGATGATTGAAGACAAAGTGTTGGCTGAGCAGTTGGATATGTTCAACAAGCTGATTCTTGATCTTGAAAATATTAATGTGAAGATCGATGATGAAGATCAAACACTGTTACTATTGTGTTCTTTGCCTCAATCACATGCTCACTTCAAAGAAACTCTCTTGTATGGAAGGGAGTCACTGACGTTTGAAGAAGTTCAACCAGCCTTGTATTCTGAGGACTTAAATGAACGAAAGGAGCATAAACCTTCGACTGTTGGTGAAGGTTTGGCCGTTAAAGGAAAATTCTTGCGAAAGGATGGTAAGTTCGACAAGAAGGGTAAAATCCAGTTGAAGTCTTATAGTGGCGAAACATCTGGTATTCGATGCTATCATTGTAAGAAGGAGGGTCACACGAGAAAGGTGTGCCCCGAACTCCTGAAAGATCACGGAGGTAAGGATAATGGCAATGCAGCCATTGTTCAAGATGATTTTGAATCATCTGATGTTCTTGTGGTTTCAAGCAATGACTGGAGAAGAGAGTGGATTATGGATTCAGGTTGCACTTGGCACATGACTCCAAACAAAGACTTGTTCGAGGAATTATGTGATCAAGATGGTGGATCAGTATTGCTGGGAAACAACAAGGCTTGCAAAATTGCAGGTGTTGGATCTGTGAGACTCAAGCTCCATGATGAGTCAATAAGGTTGTTGACTGAAGTCAGGTATGTTCCTGATTTGAAGAGAAATCTACTTTCTCTTGGTGAATTCGACAAGAAAGGATATGTTTTCCAAGGAGAGAAAAGTATCCTAAGAGTCATGAAGGGGTCGAAGGAAGTCTTGAGAGGCGTGAAGAAACAAGGCTTGTATACCCTTGAGGCTAAAGTTGTAAGTGGTTCGACAAATGTTGCATCCACGAAACCATTGTCGAAGACAGAAATCTGGCACATGAGATTGGGCCATGTCAGTGAAAGGGGTCTGGTCGAATTAGGGAAACAAAATCTGCTTGGTGGAGACAAAGTCAAAAACCTGAAGTTTTGTGAACTCTGTGTACTTGGAAAATCTTGTAGAGTGAAGTTCAACAAAGGCAAACAAGGAACACATGGATCCCTTGATTACATCCATGCTGATCTTTAGGGGCCTGCAAGGTGTCCATCACATTCAGGAGCAAGGTATTTTCTATCCATAGTTGATGATTATTCCAGGAAGTTATGGGTATTCATTCAGAAGACTAAGGATGAAACTTTTGAGAATTTCAAAAGTTGGAAGACTCTAGTAAAAAATCAGACTGGCAGGAAGGTCAAGAGGTTAAGAACGGATAATGGCCTTGAATTTTGCAATGAGGCGTTCGACAGGTTTTGTGCGGGCTCTAGTATTGTAAGGCACAGAACTACTGCAGGTACTCCACAGCAAAATGGTTTGGCTGAAAGGTTTAATCGAACTATTTTGGAGAGAGTCAGATGCATGTTGACTAGTGCGGGGTTAAAGAAGGTGTTCTGGGCCGAGGTTGTTTCGACAGCAACGTATCTGATAAACAGATGTCCTTCGACATCGTTAGATATGAAGACACCTGAAGAAGTTTGGTCGAGACATCCACCAGATCTCGACAGACTGAGAGTATTTGGCTGTGTAGCCTTTGCTCACATTAGGCAAGACAAGGTCGAACCTAGAGCTCTGAAATGCATGTTCATGGGATACCCTGAAGGAGTCAAAGCTTATAGGCTATGGTGCCTAGAGCCAGGTCACAGGAGGTGTATCACCAGTCGAGATGTAGTTTTCAATGAAGCTGAAATGGCTTTCAAGAAAATTGATGATGATGATGGTCAAAGTGCAGAAGAGCTGGAACAAGTAGAGATTCCTGTTGAGGTGGAGCATACTGATGCTGAATTGCATATCCCTGATGAAGTCGAAGAAGAAGCAGAAGATGCCGAGGACGAGGAAACTGTCGATGACTACCTATTATCGAGAGATAGGTCGAGAAGAGTCATCAAAGCACCTCAGAGACTTGGGTATGCAGATCTTATAGCTTATGCCTTAATCTCTGCAAGTGAGGTTCTAGATGAAGAACATAGAGACTACAAGGAAGTTATGAGGAGTCGACATAAGAATGAATGGATGAAGGCCATGGATGATGAGATGAAATCTCTTCATGATAATCACACTTGGGAATTGATCAAGAAACCTGCTGGGGCAAGGTTAGTCAGCTGTAAATGGATTTTCGAAGTTAAGGAAGGAATCAAAGGAGCGACGTCGAAAAGATACAAGGCAAGGCTGGTCGCAAGGGGTTTCACTAAGAAAGAAGGTGTCAACTTCAATGATGTGTTTTCTCCTGTTGTGAAGCATAGTTCCATTCGAATGTTGCTTGCCATGGTGGCACAGTTCGATCTTGAACTGGAACAAATGGATGTGAAGACTGCGTTCTTGTATGGTGATCTAAATGAAACGATCCTGGTGAGGCAACCTGAAGGGTATGTCGAAAAGGGGAAGGAAGATTATGTGTGCAAGCCATAGAGATTTTTATATGGGCTAAAACAATCTCCTCGATAGTGGAATAGGAGATTCGACAAGTTCAGGGCACGCATAAGTTTCATTAGAAGTCAGTTCGACCAGTGCGTTTACTTCAGATTTTGACTTGGTAATTCATTTGTTATTTTCTTGCTTTATGTGGATGATATTCTCATAGCAAGCAACAATATTGAAGATGTGATGAGGGTGAAGGCTGAACTCAATAAGGAGTTCGATATGAAGGATCTGGGAGCTGCTTCCAGGATTCTTGGAATTGACATTCGAAGATAGAAAGAAGTCGAAGTTATGCTTATCTCAAGAAGCATATCTACGGAATATTCTCGAAAAGTTTGGTATGTCGAATTCGAAGCCAGTTGTGACTCCAACAAACCCTCAATTCAAGCTGAGTATTGATTAGTGTCCCAGTACTGATGTCGAAAGAGCCTATATGAATAGCATCCCATATGCTAATATAGTTGGTTCTTTGATGTATGATGTAGCAACCTGCCCTAAAAATTAAGCTTTTAGAGTCGCCACCTATTCTGAAGGGCGAATAGGAAACCCTACGCAGTTATGAGATTCAGGGTAAGTTATTATAATCAGGTCGAGGGAAGGTGTTAGGCACCCTCAACCCTTTCCTATTGGCTTTGAATCTAAGGTAAAGGTTTATGGCTAAAATATTGAGGTTTATAGCTAATGAAGTGAAAAGGGAAAAATTGAGATTTTAAGTGAATTGAGATTTTAGGGAAGGGGGACTCGCCTTGGTTATCCAAGTTCCTACGTATCTCCGTAGGGAGAATCAGAGTCAACGTAGTTCGGGCACAGGGTTGTACGCCTTAGAATTTGATATGAATGTGTTGACGGTATTTTGAATTACTGTTTCGCAGTTTTGAAAAGGTATTTTGAATTACCTTCGTAGTTTCGCAGTATCGAAGAGATGAAAATCTGTGGTTTGTGGTTTGATGTGTTTTAGGTGTTTGGGCGTACAACCCTGATTTAATATGTTACCATTAGTTGCAATAACCAATAGGTTTGGTTACCGTGGCTAACGACTTGAAGGGAGGATTGCTAACCACTATAATCGATAGATTCGATCATCACGAATAGCAAATGTGTATTTTAAATAATTTAGTATGATCGTTACCCCTCATAATCAATAGATTTGATTACGAATAATAACGAATTTTATAAAGGGGAAATGCTAATCATCGTAACCAGTAGCTTTGGTTAAAACCATTTAGCAAAATAATAATTATTTTAAGGGTTAAATAAGTTTTTGGTCCCTCTAAATATATCAAATTTTGTTTTTAATCCCTCCAAAAATTTCCTTCAAAGAATGGTCCCTCTAAAATTTTTCATCCACACTTTTGGTCCCTCATGCTAACATCCGTTAACTGAGCTGACGTGGCACTAACACGTGGCAGTGCCACCTGTCAAATTGCTGACGTGGCATGCCACATGGCTAAAGTTGACATAATACTTGAGCCAATAAAATTTCGTAGCTAATTCGTAGCTAAAATCGTAGCTAATTTCTAGCAAAATTTCTGGTTCTAAAAAACACAATATGTTCATATTAAAATTTATTACAAAATATTATAGTAATATTTTGTTGCATATTTATTTCATGAGAACTGAGTATGGTGAGATACGGGTGAAAGTGAAGCAAGTTGACAATAATTACAACAACTATGCCACCCAGGAGATCAAAATTATTGTTTCATATTTATCTCTACTAGTATTACTATATCTCACATGCATGCAGCTAATTTTCATTAAAATGTGTAACTGTTCTATGGTAAACATATCCAAAAATCAAGAACAGCCGTTGGGCAAGTATCACCAGCCTTCTTTGAGGGGCTAACTGTGTATTAAAAATTTAAAAGAAAATAAAGTACTAATACTTAAAAATATAATTTAATTTATATTCTCTAACTATTTCACTTTTGTATGTTTTCTTTAATGTGAATAAACCTAAATGTACCATAAAGAAAACAAAAGAGAATGAAAAAAGCGTGAAAATTTTCTTTATCAGTATAATAATGAAGATAAGCTAGTTTGAATGGTAAATGTAGTAATAATAATCTAAAGTTGGTTTTCTCTAAAATGTTGTTCTTTCTTCATCACACTTTGATTTTTCTGATTTTCTATTATAGAATATTAATGTTGTCATTTGTTTGATCACTGATTCATTATTAGTATAACCGTGTAATGGAGCCATGCAACTAAGATTCTGAAGAGAGCGTTGATTCCATAAAACATGTTAATAACTCACGCTCATTTGATTGTTGCGTTTGTCTTCAACTCTTGACCATTCCCGTTTTTTAGGTTACCATTTCAAACTTTGAGAATAGTTAACTTGTTTTCATACGTGCATCGTGTTTCCTGTGATCAAAATGTGATACTCTACTTAGTTAGGGTTTTCGATAGCGAGATAGTTGTTTCGATAGTGTTATAGAGTTTTGGGACAGTCTGCAGTTCCCCATTGAATGTATAGATTTTGCTTAGAAAAAATTTGGGATGATTAGATTTATATTGGTGATGCTTTATTTTATTCAAGCAAATGGTTCAAAGTCTAATTTGATGATTAACTTTTGTGTTGCAATTCAGGGTGATAATGGTCATATTGTTTGCTCAACTTGCTGTGATAAACTCAGGAACAAGTGTGACAAATGCTCAAAACAAATTAACTTAACAAGTTGTAAAGAATATGAGGATCTATTGCAATCTATCAAGTTGCCATGTCCGAATGAAAAATATGGTTGCAGGGAAACAATTCGTTATAAGGAAGGAGGAAGCATGGAGAAGAATGCATCGAAACATTACTATAATATTTTGTAAAAAATATTAATATGAACAGATTATTTTTTTAAGAATCACAAATTTTGCTAGAGATTAGCTACGATTTTAGCTACGTATTAGCTACGAAATTGTATGGGCATAAGTTTCATCTTAACTTTAGCCATGTGGCATGCCACGTCAGCATATTTGACAGGTGGCACTGCCACGTGTTAGTGCAACGTCAGCTCTGTTAACGGAAGTTAGCAGGAGGGACCAAAAATGTGGAAGGAAAATTTTAGAGGGACCATTCTTTGAAGGAAATTTTTGGAGGGATTAAAAACAAAATTTGATATATTTAGAGGGACCAAAAACTTATTTAACCCTTATTTTAATTTATAGGATTTAATTATTTAAATAATTAATTATTACCCACCGCGATTAATTAATTTAATCAAAGCGAATAAAATTATGAGATTGTTGGGATAAAAGCTAAGTTGGTTAGAAGACCTAATCCTAATACTTTGGCCAACGGCCAATGGGATTGAGTAAACCCTAATACCCTTGATAAACCTATCTAGGATTTTTATGATTTTTAATAATTAAAGCTGAACAAACAGATTAATCGAAATAGTCGAATAATCGGGAACAATCCTGACCTTAGTTATATTATTAATATGATATCATCATTAAGTTATGCATATGATAAAAATAATTAAAATCAACTATATAATTATATAAATAATATAAAACAAATAAATAAAAAATTGTAAAGAAAACCTGGCACCGATCCTGTGTATTGCGTTTCGGAAGGTCCATGGTAAGCCTCCAATCCCTAGGCGTTAGATCTGGTCTTATATGGAATCTGACGGTGTTGATTAGAGGGTACATGGTGGGGTGCACAGCATCACGTCCACTGGATCTAAGAGCAAAGTTTCGTAAGTTTTGTTTAAAAAATAAGTGTCTTGCCTGGGTATCGAACCCAGGAGGCTGCAATTGCAAAGGATTCGTTGTTACCATGTGTGCTGCATTCAATTAGTTGTTAGTGGAATGAGTGAAATAAATTATAATAAACACAAAGGGTTTAATGGCTCAGTCAAAACAAAAGTCCATCGTGGGGCCCAGGAACGCTGACGAGCCTATCAAAAGTGGAGAGAGGAAGGGGACCGGTTGACTGCCCAACCAGACACCAAATAAATGCCACGCCGTCAGTCAAATAGTCAGCACCACTATTAACTACCCCTAACCTTGGTACCTGCGGAATCTGACGCGAAATTACCCACGGGATTACCTGCGGATTTCGCTGGTTCCTCTCCTTTAAATTTCGTGATCTCAAAACTTCCATGAATGACGTTACCTGAATCCAAATAACGCCCAGATCCACTGATTGCAACATCCTGAGTTCAATGGTGATTTTGTTTTTGGCCCATACGGCCTGTATACGTGAAAACGAAGAACACGACCTCTCTTGCCCTAGCCATGGCAAGTTGAGATTCCTACATGTAAGCTCAAGACTAAAGGTCCAGAACTTCTCCATGGATCAACATGAACTCATATATACCAACAAATCATGTTAAAAACGCTAGAATATATAAGTCACGAAATTTGAAGTATGAGACAAAAGAAGGTGAACCTGTTACACGATTCCATGCGTGATTAATGGCTATTAACTACCTGGATTTGCTATATAGGTACTCAGGAGACGATTTGGATTGATGGTTGGGTCTGAAACTTGTTGGAAGTTCCAAAATCCTCGTGCCCTAGTTTGTTAAACTTTTGCAACTTCGAACCCTAATCCTCGCAGCTCTTTTCTCGTCCTCCCTCTTGCTTCTGAATCTTTTTAGCATATATATGGCTGCATTAGGGTTTGTATTGGGCTTGGACTATTGAATCTTTCCTTGGAACTCTTTTGCATGAATATGCATGAGTTTTTTTCTTTTTAATTTGGCTAAAACCCTCTCATCACCTATGAACGAAATTTGGGTCTTTCTTATGGTATTGTTTGGGCCCTTAGGTGATTAAAATAGGATCCATACAATTTAATCCATTTGTTTTGATATTTTCCTTAATTTATTTAGCATTTAAATGAATAAAAATCCATATAAATAAGAAATAAAATCATAAAAAGGTGGGGATGGATGTATAGGCCCTTATATATGTCATGGAGGTGTTTGATATGCAAATTATAGACACATTAGTTAAAAAACCAAGTTTTGAGTGCTTAGGGTTTCATGCACATCTTGAAAATCGACCCACTTGTGTGCATCGTATCTCCCTCAATTTTAATCCTATGAATGCATTATAGGACTTTTTAGAAAGCTCAAAGAGTCCTCTAAATGACCTTTCTGGTTTCATCTCAATTGAAGCTTCCATGCTCAAGTTATGAGCTTTGACCTAAAAGGTGTTTTTCGTTGACTCTCAAAAGGACCTGTAATGTTTTTGTCCATATCTCCCAAACGATGCATTTCTTGATTTCGGGCCCAACATCAAAGTTGTAGAGAATCAAATTTCCTTCAAAATAGGCTTTGGTTGGGAAATATTTGATGCTCCATGTGAAAGTTATGACCAGTCAAAGTTGAGTTGACTTTCTCCTAAAGAAAACCCTAATTTGAACCTTTAAATTTGTTCATCTCTGAGTTTTTATTAATGGATCATGATCAGCATTTGATCAATTTATGGATATAGCCTCACATACTTGATGTTGACCAAAACCTTGGAGTTTGACTGTATTTTGACTATAGTTGACTTTTAGGTCAACATAGTCAATTATTGGTCGTCTGAGCCATTGAGTGATCAATCCTTGGAATAAAAGCTTGACTTTTGACATGGAGGTGCCTTGAGACATATGAGAGACCTTGAGATCCATTTGAGGCCTTGAATATTCACAATCCTTTGATAGAATGAAAACCCTAGTTTTTGGAGATCTTTGATTAGGAGAGAGTGACTTGAATAAACCTTTGAACCTTGAGCCATTGAAGATGCATAGAGGAGGGAAAATTTTGGGGTATGACATATGCTATGGTATGCACTAGACCCGACATAGCATATGCAATAAGTCTTGTAAGCAGGTACATGGCGAATCCTGGAAAGGCTCACTGGCAAGCATTGAAGTGGATTTTAAGGTACATAAATGGGTCTCTGAACAAAGTCCTAATTTATGGTGGAGCCTTGGGTGAAGATAGTAAAGCAGCAATTGAAGGATATGTCGACTTTGATTATGCAGGTTGTATGGATTCCAGAAAATCTATTTCTGGATATGTTTTCACTATGTTTGGCACTGCAATTAGTTGGAAAGCAACACTTCAAAAGGTTGTTGCTCTATCAACCACTGAAGTGGAGTATATTGCCCTAACTGAATCTGTGAAAGAAGCATTGTGGCTTGAAGGTTTTGCGAAGGAGCTGAAACTTCAAGGTCGAGGTATCACTGTTAAATGTTATAGTCGAAGTGCAATACACCTGTCAAAGAATTCAGCCTATCATGAGCAAACTAAGCACATTGATGTGAGGCTGAATTTTGTCAGAGAAGTAATCGAGCGTGGAGAAGTCCAAGTGCTGAAGGTTTCGACTGAAGACAATGCTGCTGATATGATCACCGATATTGCCGAGTTGCAAGTTTTTCCACTATATGCAGTTGATAAAGCTGCATGAAGAAAGCTAGTTTGTTCCCTTGATGTTGTAGAGTTAGATCCAAGGTGGAGATTTGTGAGATATTGGATCGAACTCTAGTATGGTCGAAGGGTAGCTTCTTGGTTCGATAGGATTATGCATGAAGTCGAAGGTTGTTCACATGCTTGTGTCGAAGATGCTAGGGTTGTTAGCATGTTAAATTAGGTTTTAGTGTTTAAACCCTAATTTGTTAAGTTAGCTTGTTTATTAAGTTGGCTTGTGTAATGGGCCTTGTGGAAAAAGCCCATTAGTTAGTATGTTAGGTTTTATTATAAATAGCATACTAGTCTCTCATCATTGCTAAGATGCAAATCCTAATTTAGGGTGAGAGAGGTTATTTGTTAATCTTGTAAACTTGTAACCTTGTTTTAAGAGAAAGTAAAAGAATAGCAGTTATAACCAATTCTTGTGTTCTTCTTTATTCTTCCCTTGCATTATACTTTGTTCTTGGCATCAAATTCACAACATATACCATTGTAATTTATCCAAAATATATATACACCGATTCACATATTTCTAACATGACCAAAACAACTAAACCAATTCGCATTACATTATAACAATAAGAAACCTTTTCTATGTATCTTTGAAACAATCCCACGTATTCTACAATTTCCAACATCATTCTCGTCATTCCAAGCCATGTTCAATAAAACCTTTTGATTCCATCTTGCATATCCTCACTTCAAGCTTAGCCATATCTCAATTCAACCAATGCTTCGCTACACTAATCATGAACTGCCCCTGCATAAAACCAGAAAACCAAATTCAAAGAAGAAACCAAGATACTACAACATATCATCCATACAAAATCCAAGCTCAATTTACCATTTCGAAAAGCTACACATAAATGCATATAATTGGAAGCCGAGCATTGTATTCGATCCGCATTCAAGTTCAGTCAAGTATATATATTTCTAACAAACTTCGTCACCATTTCTAATTAACTTCTCTTACTAATATATCTATAACCAACTAACAGATTTTTATGCTATCAAAAACTAACATTCATTATCCTATTCAGTTCTAATAGCATAACTTTCCCTAAAACTAACTAACCTTCCTATTTGTCAAACTAACAGAATTCCAATAACTAACAATTCTAACCAACCTTCTACCTAAAACCTCTAACAGAAAACAATAACTAACTTCTAACTTGTAACCACCAAAACAGAAATCCTCTTTGATTCATACCTTATATGATTATTTGCGCAATAAAATATTGACACAATTCCTCTTTGATTTCTTCCAACTGAAGTTTCGTGTAATGAGCACACTTGACTTCATCGAAGTACTACAAAACATAAACATGATATAGTTAAAAGTAATAAATTATAAGAAATATCCAATAAATAATATAACAAATCCTAAGTTATAAATCCATACCGTGATTGGAATCTCTAATTGATTCATTTGAAGGATTTCTTTGATAAACCCCAAAATGAAGTATCCGCAATCTGTACTGTTTCGCTGTTGCGGACACTACATAGAAAAACAAATAAGATTTTATAGTTGTCTTGTTTTTTCAAGTAGCATAACTATTATAAGCAAAATTGTGAAAATTAATGTACCTGCACTTTGATCCAAGTAATGTTGTTTGATTTAGTCTGTGATACTCGTGCTTCTCTTTGACTTCGGAATACTTGTATTGATCTAACAAAATAAAAACATATATTTAGATCAATCTCACAAAAATAATTAAATATATAAATATACACGAATATTTAGAACAATCTCACTTACGTATCAACCATTGACTTCATATTCGGATACTGGGTCCAACCACCATTTACCGAATTCAGATAATATACCACTTCTTTTACAGGATCCGTAGCAACCAACAACCAGTGACGTCTATACATTAAAACAAAAGTTTATATGAAAATTTTGCTACGCAAAAGAAACAAAGATTAGAATAAACTTAGAATGAAAATCTAACCCTATTGGTTGAGTATTACACGCCCAAAGATACAAGCTTCCTGTATTGCCGGTGGTCATGAATCTCTCCACTAAGTGCTCTCTTACTGAATCCGGTTCCTATCAATTGTTGCTCTGCTGACACGAGAGGAAGACATGAAATGGAATCTGTTTGACAATTGATTCCCGCGCATCACTTTGTCATACAACAACCTTAAATAAAAACATAATTAACATTAGACTATTTTCATTGAAATGTGTAAATAAATTGTTCAACTAATTATATAATATATTGATCGGTTTACCGGATATATGAGTGCATAACACCGACACCTAATTCTTTATGCATAAAAATCTCTTCCATGTCCTCTCGTGCAATTGTTTCGGTGCATTTAAAACCAAAGATACCTTCATCCATATTCATTTGACGAATAGCACCATTCATCAAATCTGATGTTACCACAAGTGTTTCAAGACACTTCCGGTATCGAGGCACAAAAGCACCTTTTTTTGCCACGGCCTTCGGAGGATCCTTTTCCTTGGGTGGTACGCTACCAATTTTCTGGCTCACTTGTTGTGACCCTTCAACAGATACGTAAAAATCATATAACTTAGGTAAATTATAAAATCATACAGTTTAGATTTAGATCATATAATTAACACTTTAAATGTACCTCTTTTGGTGATGCAACAGACTCACCGTGCTGCAAAATCCCTTTACCCTTAGATGCGAGTTTCTAGGAGTCTAAAATTATCATGTAAAAAATAATTAACGTAACGGTTCAGAATTGACATTTGAAAACTAAAAGATTCATAATGGTTTTCAACATACCTCATCATCAATGATAATGAGTTCCAAGGGCCATGCAACAAATGACCCTATTGCATCTCGCAGCAATGTTGTCTCTGAGACCATGCCGATACCGGTAGCAACGCATCATGATCTAATATAACATCAACCGATGCTTTCAGGTGTCCATCCGGGAGCTGTCTATGGTGAAGTAAATCTCCCAAAGTGTTGTGCACTTTTCCCTTGCTAACTAGGTGATAATCCGGTGACGATAAGTATAGTTGGCAAGATGAAATGCCCTAAACCAATAATAAATATGTTACTGTTAATTCAATAATAAAAAGAGGTGGAAAAAAAAGAGAAACTTGAACAATATAGAGTCATTATTATTATAGAAATAGAACAATTATAAGAAAAAAGAATTTATAATTACCTCGGGAAATCTATTTTGACAGTTGATACTAGCTTTGCCACTAGTTTCTTTCAACGATGAAGTATTGCACTTTTCCCTCTTATATCTCTCTTTATCTCTTTGCAATTCACAGATTTGTGCTTGTAAATCTTGCAATTTTTGCATCACTTCTTCATTGGTAGGATTTCTTCTCCTAGGATGCTTATAGAAAGAGGTTGGAGTCACACCATGACCTTTACCCCTTACCCGACCGGGATACTCAGCAACATTTAGTGCTCTACTAAGTACGCTCCTGTTATCCTGGTCCTCACCTATGGATACCGATTGCGACATGGTCTCCTGTAATTCATTTACATATAAAAAATTATTAGTGGAGATAAAAAATCAATTATATATTAATAAACATTTGATTTAATTAAAGACACAATTTTATACTTACACATTCATCATAAATTTGTTGAACATCAGGATCAACAACTCGATTCTTTCCCACACGAGCTTCCTTCCACAATACATGTACTGGAAGTGAGGTTTCCTCACTTTTCGTCTCCTCTAACTACGCATTGACACAAATGATAAGATCTTCAATTACAACACATTTTGACAATTAATAAGAACGTAGCATTTCTATTTACTTACAATTTTTTCCTCTAAGCATGCATATCCCAAACGCCCTTTTTTGTATGGATACGCGGGTTTTGATGCTCTCGCACTATTTTTGGCACTCCTTTTCTGGAAATCTTCATCTTTTCTTTGTTTTACAAACTCAACCAAATCTTTACCATCAATGAAGTTCTTATACTTTCCACCCTATATTTCTTTTTCCGGCCAAACCAATTATGTAGGGTTTACGGGCATCTGGTATATTAAAAGTGAAGGATAGAAAAACACTTAGAAAGGGGGGGGGTTTGAATAAGTGTAGCTTTAAAACTTGTAAGATAAAAACCGTTTGCACAATGATTTTTATCCTGGTTCGTTGTTAACTAAACTACTCCAGTCCACCCCCTTGGAGTGATTTACCTCACCTGAGGATTTAATCCACTAATCACACAAGATTACAATGGTTTTCCACTTAGACAACTTCTAAGTCTTCTAGAGTATACTGATCACAACCTGATCACTCTAGGAACAATCTGCTTAGATACCCTCTAAGACTTTCTAGAGTATTCTGATCAACAACCTGATCACTCTAGTTCTTACAACTTAATGTAAACAAATTATAAGAGTTACAATGCTTCTAATAAAGCTTTTATCACAACTGTGATTTTCTCTTAAGTTTAAGCTTAATCTCACTAATATATTACAACATCAATGTAGTGAGTTTGATGAAGTTTGAGAGCTTTTGATTTGAACAGCGTTTCAACAAGTTGGTTCAGAGTTCGTAAATCGTAACCTTGCTTCTCATCAGAACTTCATATTTATAGGCGTTTGAGAAGATGACCGTTGGGAGCATTTAATGCTTTGCGTATTCCGTACAGCATTGCATTTAATGTTTCACTCTTTTGTCAACTACCTCGAGCCTTGCTTTCGCTGTGTCTACTGACGCTGCCTTTAATAGCTTTCAACGTTCCTTTTGTCAATCAGCGTAGCCTGCCAGTTAGTACTTGCTTCTGATCTGATGTTTGTGTAAACAACTTTTGAATATCATCAGAGTCAAACAGCTTGGTGCAGAGCATCTTCTTGTCTTCTGACCTTGAAGTGTTTATGAGCGTGATACCATGAGAACTTCAGTGCTTCTGCTTTTGATCTCAAGTCCTTCCGATGCTTCCATAGACCATGTTCTGATTCTGCTTGACCATCTTCTGATTTCTTGCCAGACCATGTTCTGATGTTGGATGCTGAAACTTCTGAGTCAGTGCTTCTTGCGCTAATTTTGTGCATACTCTTTCTATAATTCCTGAAATGGAAATTGCATAGTATTAGAGTACAACATTATCTCATACAAAATTCATATACATTGTTATCATCAAAACTAAGAATATTGATCAGAACAAATCTTGTTATAACAATCTCCCCCTTTTTGATGATGACAAAAACATACATAAATGATATGAATTTGCGATCAGAATATCAGACGGCTAAAGACAATTACACAGCTATAGCATAAGCATATAAACATAGTGTGTGAATATGTCTCCCCGTGAGATTAACAATCTCCCCTGAGATAAATAATCTCCCCCTGAAATAAATACTGGAAGAAATTTATAAATAAAGGACTTCCCTAAGTATTTTCCATTTCAGTTGAGACGATCACATATGCTTAGATCTTCAGAACATTCATAGCTTCTGAATCTTGCTTCCATAGGACAGCTTCAGAGCTTGAATTTCTTCTTGAATCATTTGCATGCTAGATTGTATCAGAACATTGTTGAATGTACCAGAGCATCATCAGAGCATCTCTACATCCTGAAATGTTACAGAACAAGCTAAACGACAAAAGTCAGAGCATGAATGAATCAGAACATAAAATATGTATCAGAACATATAATATGTATCAGAGCAAAAACAATAATGTTTCAGAGCATATTTAGAACTAAAACATGCATCAGAACATATAAGGAATAAGAATGTGTTAGAGAATATTCTATCATCAGAATATCATAACATTCTTCCTTCTTGCTTCTGATCTTGAAGCTTTATAGCACTCATCTTGCTTCAAATTCCATGAGCTTGATTCCATACAGAATTGCTTTTCCCATGTCTTTGCTTCTCATGTTGAGCTTTTAAGTAGATCTTCACTTCCTGCAAAACACTCAAAGACACAGAACTTGCAATTTCTTGTTAGAAATGTGGAGACTTTCTCCCAGCAACTGATAATATAAATCAGATCATTTATCACATTTTCTCCCCCTTTTTGTCATAACATCAAAAACAGAAAAGATTTAGATGAAAAACAAAACAAAATGAGAGAAGAGAAGATAACTTTCATTGATTGCATAAAAAAAAAGAATTGTCAGAAGTACAAGGAAGATGCATAGAAGACAGATGCAAGAAAGAAAGAAACTACTAAGACACAAAAAGACTAAGACGACCCTAGCTTAGACATAATCTTGGCCAGCATGTCATGAATCCTAGCATTGCTCTCAGTCTGCCTCTCCATGAAAGTGCGGAACTCAGCATTGGTAGTATCTTGCGCGTCCATGCGAGAAGATAGCTCAGCTTGGTTCTTCTGAATAACCTCTAGAGTCTTCACTAGAAGAGAGGGTTCACCAGAAGAAGCTTCACAACTTCTGTTCAGAGGGACAGCATTCTGAACTGCAGCTTCCATTGTTAGATCATCACCTTGATTTTCCTCAACAGGAATAGTCCCAGCAGGATGATCTTCAGCATCAGCTTCTTCCATAGAAGCATCTCCTTCATATTTTGTAGCAGGAAGATCAGAATCTCCATTCTCAAGAGCTTGAAGAATGGCAGCAAGATTCCTTGGAGCAGAAGGACCTTCAACTTCTGGCGGGTCAACAACTTCTGGAATGACCAAATTGGGGTCTTCCTCAGAAGGATTTTCCCTCAGAAAGTCGAACAAGGACTTGAAGTCTCCAGTCAGAACTGGATACTTAGGTCTCCATACCACAATATCCCTACAAGGGTTAGCTTCCATTTCCGCAGCAATTCGTGCTTCTACAAGTTCATCAGTGAATTCCTTCTCTTCAAAGATATATCTCCCTCCAAGACGACTGAACCAGAAGTCTTCATAGGGTCTCAGAATTCCACAAGGTCGTGGAGCAAGTTCTACACAAATTTCCTGAAGTTCTTCAAAATAAGCATCTTCTTTTCTTCGGAAGGTTCTCCAGAATTTTCGCATAGCAACATCATTTAATCCAGCATGTTCAACTATTCTGAGAGTATCAAAGACTCTTCTGACGTTCCTCTTTACCATTTCATAGATTACACCAATAGGGTATGCTCGGCGGGATTTTATTTTGGTTATGGGGGAATCAGGGTTTGGGACAGAATAGGGTTGAGGCTCTCTATCCAAACAAAAAGATGATTCTGCTTCATTCTCAGAATCTAATACTACCATCTCAGCTTTAGGACGAGGCTTGGGTGTGTAATTGCAGTCACGGAGCAATTGCTCATGTGATGCAGAATCTGGAATATCTGATACAGACGGATTATTTTGAGAGGTGGAAGGAATGGGTTCATAGTTTGCATGAGGTGGGGGTTGAGAAGTGGATATATTTGTGTGAGGTGGAAAGAGAGTTTGAAGGGGTGGTATCAAGGACAGGGTTTTCAAGGGCCTGGTCAGAAGCAAGGTTGATTGTGGGTGGAGATGAAGGAATGGGAACATTTGTGATGGGTGAATGAGGAGGAGTAAGAGTTTTGGTTACAGGAGAAGAAGGAGGTGTGAGAACATGGATGTTTATGGGTGATTCTGATGGGGCTTTTTCTAGTTGATTTACTGGTTTAGGGGTTTGAGCAACAGCTGTTGGTGCAACTTCTGAACGTAAAGCAGGAACAGAATCAGGTTCAGAGAGATGTATACCTTTGGACACCTTCTGAACTGCTTTAAACATAGCCTCCAGCTTCCTCTGCTTCTTACTCTTCTGCTCTTCCACAATCTTTGCCTTTCCAAGAGAAATTTCTCTTCTTCTGGCAGATTCCAGTCTCTCCTTCTCATTATCAGCAGCCTTCTGACCTTCAACTACTTGAGTTGTTGGTCCTTGAATAGTTCCTTCTGGCTGATTCATAGCTTCTTGAGCTTCTTCTTCAGCATCCGAATCATTAATGATTAATTTTCTTTTTCTTGTCTCCTTCTTTTCAACAGCCTTTTCACTTTCCACATTCTTATTTTTCATATTTCTCTTATTCTTCTTTTTCTTCTCGGCAGTCTGTTTTTCAACTACAGCTTTCTGAACTTCTTCAGCAACAACTTCTTCTTGAGCAGCTTTCTCAACAACTTCAGTAGCAGCAGCTACACTTTGGACAACCTTTTCCTGGTTAACAGAAGGATGATCAAATATTCTCTTTGTCCTTCTTTCCTTCTTAACAACAGCATCAGGTGCTGTTTCTGAAACATCTTCTGAAACAGCAGGCCTGGAAGTGGAAACTTTCTTGCGACCACCTTTAGCAAGAGCAACTTTGCCTTCTTCATTTTTGAGTGAGTTCAGATAGATAGCTCTGACTTCTGGCAGCTCACTTCTGAAGAAAGACTCAAAGTCAGCAAGAACAAGATCTCTTCTGCTTCTTGCTCCAGGAAGAGGTTGAGGGGTTTGAACAACAACATCAATAACACTCATCTTTCTCAAAGTGAGAGCATTCAAACAACTTCCAATATCAACAACAAGATCTTTGATTGTCCCTTGAGCTTCTAGGTCCTCAACAATCTTGGAATGAACCAGAAGATTTGTAATAATTCTTCCAAAAGGAATAATAGTACACTTCTTCTTTCTGAAAGCATTTCTGGAATCCCTCACAGCATTCCACATGTGGTTGAAGATTATGTAGATAACATCAACCTTCTTCTGAGTGGCAATGCAATATAGAATGTATTTCTGCTCATTGTTGACAAAATCTGGAGAATGGGTTGCTTTTCTGTGTTAAAAACACCCTAGAAGGATCTTGGTCCAGATTTTGTAGAGATCCTTCATGCCCTTGACACGATCAGTTTTCTTCACATCTTTATAGAGAGTAGCCAATACTTCATCCCATTCAGCCCTTAGATCAATTTCACGAGCACCCTCAGGGTTTCTTAGATCAAACATCATTCTCAGGATGTTTTCAGTAACAACTACAAACTTCCCATGAACAAAGGACATAATAGATTTAGGAGCAACAATAGCATGCACCCAAAATTCCTTTACAAGATCTGGGTAAACCGGTCCATAGATCTCAGCAAATAAAGAGGTCCATCCTTGAAAGATGATATCTTCTTTAAGATGATACCCATGTTCTTCAAGACTGTCAAAGTCTACCATAAGTTCACAGATAACTTCTAACTCCTTTTTGGGAATAGAGCAGGAGATAACTGGAACAAGTTCCTGATCTTTTTCTTGAAGATGGAGAGGAGCAGATGAACCAGCGTTGTGAGATGATGGGGCAGCCATTGAAACAGTACTGAGATTGCAAGAATAAATTATGGGTTTGCACTTAGGGTTAGAGAAAAAGGGCAAAGAGGTTACAAAAATGCATGCACAAGGAGAGAGAATGGGAGCGAAAAAGATAAACGTTATGATTTGAAAAGAATTTATAGAGACGGATTTGAAAAAGAATGCAATAAAATTATGAGAATGAACAGTTACAGAATCAAATGAAATCAACTGCATTAAATGATAAGTGACGTTAGGTGAGAGAACGTGGTAATTGAAATGATTTACACAGTTACCTAGGGCGGCGTCCCATCAGATTTACTCACGCTTTTACCATTCGTGCAAACACGTGTTCACCATCAGAAACACTTGATGACAGCTGTGTTGCATTGCATTTGCTTCTGATATAGAACTTTTCATCTTCTGATTCTGGTCACTGATTTTGACTACCATTCTTTAGAAATGATCTAGTTCTGATAGGATCATCTTTCTTTCCAAGAATCACATCTTCTGAGTGAGCTGAGGTGAGTCTAGAAGATCTTCTAACGGTTGGCTCTTCAGAAATTCTGAGATTCTCTAAAGATGCAGCAACTTGATCTTCTAATTCTTTGCTTCTGAGATTTTCAGCTTCTGAAAATTTGCTTCTTGGTTCTACAGCTTCTGATATATCAATATCTATATCTACAAAATTCTCAAACTGCTTTGGCTTTTCAAGACCAAGCTTATCATCAAATCTGATATTGATTGATTCTTCAACTACCAATGTTTCAGTATTGTATACTCTGTAGCCTTTAGAGCGTTCAGAATATCCAAGAAGGAAACATTTTTGTGCCTTAGAATCAAACTTACCAAGATGATCTTTAGTATTCAGAATAAAACAAACACATACAAAAGGATGAAAATATGAAATGTTGGGCTTTCTGTTCTTCCACAATTCATAAGGAGTCTTATTTAGAATAGGTCTTATAGAGATTCTATTTTGAATATAACATGCAGTGTTTATTGCTTCTGCCCAGAAGTGCTTAGCCATATTGGTTTCATTGATCATGGTTCTGGCCATTTCTTGTAGAGTCCTATTCTTTCGCTCTACAACTCCATTTTGCTGTGGAGTTCTAGGGCAAGAGAAATCATGGGCAATACCATTTTCTTTGAAGAACTCCTCAAAGAATCTGTTCTCAAATTCACCGCAATGATCAATTCTGACCTTTATGATTTTGCACTCCTTCTCAGATTGAATCTGAGTGTAGAATTCAAAAACACTGAATGAGACTCATCCTTGGGTTTTAAGAACTTTACCCATGTCCAGAGGCTATAATCATCTACGATGACTAATCCATATTTTTTCCCTCTGACAGATGCTGTTTTAACTGGTCCAAACAGATCAATGTGCAGAAGTTCTAACGGCCTTGAGGAAGAGACAACATTCTTAGATTTGAATACAGGTCTGGAGAACTTTCCCTTCTGACATGCTTCACAAAGAGCATCTGATTTGTATTTCAGATTTGGGAGCACCCAGAGTCCAGGTACCATGACATTTTGTGCTTTGTCTTCTTTGCTGCTAAGGATATCTGCAACAGAAATTATCTTCTCCTTAGGTACCCACAATTTCTTGGGTCCTTTCTTGTTAGTTTTCCTCAAGTTTTGATTGAAATTGGGTTTAACATTATAAGTAACAGGAGGAACAACATGATATTCTTTAGGTTTGGCAGCATGATATTTTTTAGATTGTGTCACTTGCTTTTTGGTGTGTGTAGTGTTAAAGCTTTTGGCATGTGAAGTGAGCCTAATATCATGTGAGTGGCCATATTTGAACTGATCATACAATGGCTTGTATGTGATTTTCAAATCATCAACAGATTCAAATTTGTGTGAGGTATCACCCTCATAGCCAAAACCAAACCTTTTGTTTCCAGAAACACCATATATCATAGAAGCAAGATGACTTCTGCCAATACTTCTAGATAGGAACTTTCTGAAGCTCGAGTCATATTCTTTCAGAATATGATTGAGACTAGGAATGGATTTTTCTGATTCAGAAGGAGATCCAATATCTTTGGATAATTTTAAAACTTTTTCCTTTAGTTCAGAATTTTCCACTTCCAGCTTCTTAGTTTCAAATTCAAATTGCTTTTTCAGCTTTTTGTATTTGATACTAAGATGAGCCTTGAGTTCCAGAAGTTCAGTTAAACTGGAAACTAACTCTTCTCTAGATAGTTCAGAAAATACCTTTTCAGAATCTGATTCTGATGTAGATTCTGAACCATCATCCACTGTGGCCATCAGTGCAAGATTTGCTTGCTCTCCTTCAGAGTATGATTCTGATTCTGATTCAGAATCATCCCATGTTTCCATAAGACCTTTCTTCTTATGAAACTTCTTCTTGGGATTCTCCTTCTGAAGTTTTGGACATTCATTCTTGAAGTGTCCAGGCTCATTGCACTCATAGCAGATGACCTTCTTCTTGTCAGATCTTCTGGCTCTAGAAGATTCTGCTCTTTCAGGCTTCTTTGAACTTCTGAAGCTCTTGAACTTACTTTGCTTGCTCTTCTAGAGATGGTTTACCCTTCTGGAGATCATAGACAGTTCATCTTCTTCTTCTGATTCTGATTCTTCAGAATCTACTTCTTCAGCCTGAAAAGCGTTAGTGCATTTTTTATAATTAGATTTTAATGCAATAGACTTACCTTTCTTCTGAGGCTCATTTGCACCCAGCTCTATCTCATGGCTTCTCAAGGCACTGATTAGCTCTTCCAAAGAGACTTCATTCAGATTCTTTGCTATCTTGAGTGCAGTCACCATTGGACCCCATCTTCTGGGCAAGCTTCTGATAATTTTCTTTACATGATCAGCCTTGGTGTAGCCTTTGTCCAGAACTCTTAATCCAGCAGTTAGTGTTTGAAATCTTGAGAACATCTTCTCAATATTTTCATCATCCTCCATCTTGAAGGCTTCATATTTCTGGATTAGGGCAAGAGCTTTGGTCTCCTTGACTTGAGCATTTCCTTCATGGGTCATTTTCAATGACTCATATATATCATAGGCAGTTTCCCTGTTAGATATCTTCTCATACTCAGCATGAGAGATAGCATTCAGCAAAACAGTCCTACATTTATGATGATTTTTGAATAGCTTCTTTTGATCATCATTCATTTCTTGTCTTGTAAGCCTTACGCCCGTAGCTTTCACTGGATGTTTGTAACCATCCATCAGCAGATCCCACAAGTCACCATCTAGACCAAGGAAGTAACTTTCAAGTTTATCTTTCCAGTATTCAAAGTTTTCACCATCAAATACTGGTGGTCTAGTATAACCATTGTTACCATTTCCATTGTATTGCTCAGCAGAGCCAGATGTAGATGTATTTGTTGGAATTTCACCAGACATCTTGACTTAAGCGTTTTTCTCTTCCTGAATCTTTTCTAAACACGGTTAAGTGCTTGCACCTTAGAACCGGCGCTCTGATGCCAATTGAAGGATAGAAAAACACTTAGAAAGGGGGGGTTTGAATAAGTGTAGCTTTAAAACTTGTAAGATAAAAACAGTTTGCACAATGATTTTTATCCTGGTTCGTTGTTAACTAAACTACTCCAGTCCACCCCCTTGGAGTGATTTACCTCACCTGAGGATTTAATCCGCTAATCACACAAGATTACAATGGTTTTCCACTTAGACAACTTCTAAGTCTTCTAGAGTATACTGATCACAACCTGATCACTCTAGGAACAATCTGCTTAGATACCCTCTAAGACTTTCTAGAGTATTCTGATCAACAACCTGATCACTCTAGTTCTTACAACTTAATGTAAACAAATTATAAGAGTTACAATGCTTCTAATAAAGCTTTTTATCACAACTGTGATTTTCTCTTAAGTTTAAGCTTAATCTCACTAATATATTACAACAGCAATGTAGTGAGTTTGATGAAGTTTGAGAGCTTTTGATTTGAACAGCGTTTCAGCAAGTTGGTTCAGAGTTCGTAAATCGTAACCTTGCTTCTCATCAGAACTTCATATTTATAGGCGTTTAAGAATATGACCGTTGGGAGCATTTAATGCTTTGCGTATTCCGTACAGCATTGCATTTAATGTTTCACTCTTTTGTCAACTACCTCGAGCCTTGCTTTCGCTGTGTCTACTGACGTTGCCTTTAATAGCTTTCAACGTTCCTTTTGTCAGTCAGCGTAGCCTGCCAGCTAGTACTTGCTTCTGATCTGATGTTTGTGTAAACAACGTTTGAATATCATCAGAGTCAAACAGCTTGGTGCAGAGCATCTTCTTGTCTTCTGACCTTGAAGTGCTTCTGAGCTTGATACCATGAGAACTTCAGTGCTTCTGCTTCTGATCTCAAGTCCTTCTGATGCTTCCATAGACCATGTTCTGATTCTGCTTGACCATCTTCTGATGTCTTGCCAGACCATGTTCTGATGTTGCATGCTGAACCTTCTGAGTCAGTGCTTCTTGCGCTGATTTTGTGCATACTCTTTATATAATTCCTGAAATGGAAATTGCATAGTATTATAGTACCACATTATCTCATACAAAATTCATATACATTGTTATCATCAAAACTAAGAATATTGATCAGGACAAATCTTGTTATAACAAAAAGACCTCTGCGAAAAAACATACGCATAGAGTGAGTTAGTATAAGTAATTTAAACACATTATCGTCAAGATAAAGCAAATAATAACAACCATATATGGTACCTTTAGCTCAGTCCAAATCCTATCTTTTTTCTCAACCAAGTTTTTACTTTTCCATGTAGGTACGGAGATTGGAATATGCATACGAACAAGAGTACCAATGTAGCTTGTCACCTTTGTAGCATTAGACCCAACTACTTGGTTATCAAGATTCCATTCTAAATTATATGTTACTCCTCTATCTCTATCACGAATGATTCCCCTCATAATGGTGATGCATCGTACAACATCTCTTTCTGAAGTATCAGCTGGAGGATTTGTATCTGGAGCATGTCTATCTTGTGAGTTTTCTTGATTACTAGCCATTTGACTTGTAAAAAAGAAAAATCTATAATCAATAATCCATAATATAAAAATAAAAATGGATATAAAAATGAAATGAAATGACAAATATAAAAATCTATACAAATTGAATATATATATATATATATATATATGTATAATGACATATATTTAAATTTTATTGAATGATATAGGCTATAATTATACTATTACCTTTTTCACTAACGTCTCTTTCTTTTCTTGGTAGGAATATGTTCTACTCGTCTCTTAACAACGCGGATGGTTGGATTGATCCAAATACCCTCATTATGATCATTTCTAGTACAAGATTCATTCTCATTTTGATTGTTTCTTGTACAAGATTCAATGTCAACACCAATATCACCTTGATCTCCAATGTTTTCATCAATTACTTTGTTAGATAAAAGCACTATAGACCATTTCGTACTTGTCGGATCATTGACATAGAACACTTGTTTAGCTTGAGAGACTAGAATGAAAGGCTCATCTTTGTACCCCATCCTATTGAGATCCACTTGCAAAAATCCTGACTTATCCATTCGTATGCCATTATTATTTTCAACCCACTTGTAACCAAATACAGGAATCTGAAACTTCTCGTAATCAAACACCAAAATGCGCTCGATAACCCCAAAATATGACATATTTGCAAATTTCGAGTTTAAGTCATTCACACTTGATATGTGCATTGCTTCAGCTACCAAGGTAACACCACTATTTTGCATAGTACTTTTATCATCCTGTTATTTGGTATAAAATGTGTATCCATTAATTGCGTATGCGCTATAAGAAAACACAACCATACTTGGACCATATGCTAAACATCTCAACCTTTTTATTACTAAAGCGGGATCTGAATGATACTTTGAATAAATATGTTCCTTAAACCACGGTATGAAACTTCGATTGTGCTCTCGTACTATCCAATTCTCATTTTTATTCGGATTTAAACCTTGGAGAACACCCTTGTGCATTTCAACATACGGCTCAACCTCAATCTCATTGTGCAGAACATACAAATGCACTTGATCCCGTTTGACCCTTGATACTGTCACAACTTTAATTACAATTAGCTTTTTTCCTTATTTTTTTCGACAATATGAGATTTGGGGAGTCCAATTGATTGTACATTTGACAGATATTCAGTACAAAACTCAACCGCTTCTTCAACAACGTATTGTTCAACAATACAACCCTCCGGTCAACTTCGGTTTTTCACGTACTCTTTTAATATTTTCATATAATGTTCAGCGGGGTGCTGTCATACCCCAAATTTTTCCTACCCCTTTCTATTTTATCTGGTTTATAACTTTTGAATCATCTACATACCTCCATTAGGGCATTAACATGGCCTCACATTCATTCATCAATTAACCATCTAAAGAGGCATGGGATCAAGGATTTTGAAAGCTTAGGGCTTCCTATTTAGTTTGAGGTGTGCATGACAATTAAGTTCTGATTCTTCTAGTGCTTCAAGCGGTGAAGTGTGAGATTAGGGTTTATTTCCCTATGGTTGATCCAAGCTACGGTTTTAACCTATTGTGATGGAGCCTAACAAAGTTTCTAACTAAGGATCATTGAATTAAGCTCTCTCATTTGTGGCTTCTTCAGGACATTGCTTTTATGCTGAACACAAGATGTTGAACTCGAAGAGGCAATATGTTAATTGCTTGATGCACAAGTCTGATTTAGACTGATGACTTAAATTGAGTCGGGTCCATTAAAATCACAAGTTGACTGGAGTTTTATTCATTAAGATTTAAGGTGGATTTGCGTTCAAAGATAAGTGTGACGTTCTTAAGTAGTTGCATGGGATTATTGATGAAAGTTGCAACATTCAAGTTCATCATAATGTTATTGCAAGTATCTACCTTTAATTCAAGTTCTATTCATTTCATGAGTCATTGGTTTGCAAAAGAGATTGAAGCTCTAATTGGAAGCCCATTCATGGTTCAAGTGTTATTCAAGTATATTCATGATTCAAAATTTCATGAAAAAAAAATAAAACATCTCTAAAGTCCATTGAAAAAAAAATTCCAAATTAAAATACAAAAGAATTATAAAAAAAGGAAGCCTAAGTTCATCTGCACTTTCTTTATACTTTAAGCTTGCTGCACGAATCGGTTCAACCAAGTAAAAATCAAACTAAGCTGGATCTTGCATCAGACCTGATTCAAAAATTTGATTCAAGAAACCTGCACTGAGCAAAAGAAACCGAAACAATTAAACCAATACAATCTCGCACAAAAAACCGGCACGGATAAATCCAACACAAGAATTTCACAGCATAACAGAAGGAAGAAAAAAGAAGATATCAGAGAAAAATTAATAGCAAGAAAAAAAGAAGAGAAAAAGAATCACTAACAGAATTTTCATAACAGAAAATTGAGAAGAAAAGCCTATAATAGAATCAGGAGAACAAAAAATAGAATGGTAACAAACTTTATAAAAACTCACCGATTCACAAAAACCTTCTTCCATCTTCTTCTCAGCTCTAACTGAAATCCTCCATTCTCCATTCCACCATCAATTGTAACACCCCATATTTTCTTTATATTAATTTAATAAAGATTTAAATTAATTAGTTGGAGTTTTAGTATTTTAATTGAATTAAATGGAGAAAATGAGAAATAGCGTAATTGGGCCAGCGTTGTAGTTAGTAAAGAGGGGGTGTCATTGTTGGGCCTTTTTACTAAAGATTGGTTTATTTTTCATAAAAGAAGGAAATTAGAGAAATTGGTAAAAAAATAGAGGAGAAAGAGCATTTTTGCAAAAAAGTGAAGAACGTGAAAGTTGAAGGAGTTCGAAAGTGCGAAGAAGAGGAAGAACCCTAGATCAACTACGAGGTAAGGGGTGACTCTTCCAATTACTCTCTTTTATCGATTCATAGGTGATAGGATTGATTGTGTTTTATTTGTTTCGAATTGAGTATATGTTAGGTTTGGGGTTTTTGGGAGATTTATGTCCAAATTCATGATTTTGATACAATTGAATGGTTGTGAATGATGTTTGGTGTTAGATAGAATTAATACACGATAGAATGATGTTAAAATGATGGAATTGGATCTGTATTGGTGTTGTTTTCGTATTGGTACGAAATAGAGATCATTGAAATGGCTGAGTTGCTGTCAAATTGTGTTTTTTTGATTCTGGTTACGCTGTAACCGGGTAGCAGTCATGCTGTAACCATTTACAGTGTTGTAAAATAGGCAGATTGGGCATTCTGAAGTCCAGTAACCGGGTAGCTGATCGCGACTTTGCGTGTCTATTAGTCGGGATAACTGCAAGTGCACAGTCGTGTCGTGTAGTTTTAAAAGATATCGAATCCACAGGGACTATAAATCGACCTACCGTTATCTAAAGTTACTATGTAAAGCTAAGGCTAATGATATTTGGGTTTTTTTATAAATGGGGAAACTAAAATCCTAAATCTAAATAAAATATAAATGCGCGGATATCGGTATGTAGTTCATCTGACTTAGGTGATCCGAAGTTCCATTGGCCAGATTCTAATTAAATCAAAGATCTTTACTAACTACATTATTTAAAAGTCCTCCTCTCAAACTGTCGCTCTATTGATTCAGACTACGATCCTAACTCTTAATGTACGCTTTCGCCATCCCACCAGATTTAGAAACGCTTTTTGAAAACAACATAGTTAATAAAATGCTTGTTTTATGAAGTCGTTATCTATTTAAATCTCCTAATCTCAAACTCTCGCTCTGTTGACTCGGAACATGCTAATATCCCTAACGTACGCTTTCGGCATCCCGCGCGGGTTTAAAAACACTTTTTGAAAATAAATAAGTTCTAATCAGTTCTAATATGCTTTCGCCATCCTTAAAACTAATGTCCTATGTCTACTATCCAGTTAAAGATCTCAAACTTTCGCTCTATTGATTTTAACCTTTGACCGTCTTAACCCCTCAAACTTTCGCTCTATTGGTTTTAAGACTTACTAATTAAATTAGACATACAAACCAAAAACAAGTGACATTTAATAAAACATAATTAAGCCAATTTATTTCGGATCCCTACGGTTAAATTACTTTACATACCGACATCTAAATAAATTAGCCAGACATATTAATATGGTTAAACATGCATAAATAAATTCGGTTCATAATATTAGGCATATTAATTGGCATACAATATATCATGCAAATAAATATAAATAAAGGCGGTAAATAATAAACCTGAATAAAATTAATCTGGAATAAATCTTTAGATCTTCAAGTACTCGAACCTCCACCACAAATCGATTGGATTGTTCTTCGATAAATTCTTCGATCAAATAATTATAAAAACAAGGAAATAAAATACTATGATCTAACGTAAGGTTAGATCCAGTAAAAGGTTCACAACAATTTCCGGTGGAGAAATTGTTGTGAGAAAAGATGAACGGGATAGAAAATAATTGTTGGAAATATAACGCTGGAAATAAAATACTGGAATAAAAATAATACGAAAGCTTAAAACTAAAATGTTGATCCTTGCTGAAAAACTCGGACACTGGAAATTGAAGTATCAATCTCCTTTTATAACTAAGCGTAGGCAGTTTCGTTCCGTGAATATAGCACCTTCTGACGCAGACATGGGAGACGCACGTCTCCACTACTTCAGGAAGACTAGGCAAACAGACTTGAGACGTGCGTCTCAAGTGGAGCTTTTTTAGGGAGGTTGGAGACGTGCGCCTTGTGTGAGAAAGGAGTGGAGAAAATAGTGGAGAGGTGGAGACGGGCGTCTCCATTTGTGACGTGGTCATTTGTGGGCTTTGGGCCTTTGGAGACGGGGGTCTCCAACTTTGGAGATGGGCATCTCAACTTTGGAGACGGGGGTCTCAGTTTGGAGACGGGGGTCTCCATTTGGAGATGGGCATCTCCCTCTATCTTCGTGGATTGGGCTTGCATCTATGCACAATTGGGTCTTCTTTGCACCCCTTTCTTACTTCAGCACCCCTTTTTCATCCTTTAAGCATAAATAGTAGAGGATTTAGCTCCATTTCTTCTCCTTTTCACAAATAGTCCTCAAAACGAACATAAAACCTAAAACAATGAAAATACCAGCATAATACCGACATAAAGCAACATAATTAAGATAAAATAGGGAAATAATATATGTAAATCAAGCCAAATATGTGATACATTTTCGTGTTATCAAATACCCCCACACTTAAACCATTGCTTGTCCTCAAGCAATCAACCACACGGTAAAAGAAAATGATTAAGCAAGATTTGAAACAAGGGCATGACACGACTCCTAATCATATTTATGTTAGGCAAATTTTACATCGATAGGAAATAGATATCAACACCAAGGATACCGTAACGACACAATGTTCAAAAACTCCCTCCTTATACAAACCAATTCGAATTATGCCATTATAACTCAACCTACATCTCTTGTTTTTCCTTTCACTCTTTTCATTCAAGCGCAATCACATTAAGCCCGTTATCCGTACACTCACATAGTAGGGGAAATCGGTTAGCGACTATGATCCTTTTCTTTTCTTTAGCACGGGGTTCTGGTTTTTTTTAAATGGTGAAGCCCCATCTTTCCCAACTGCGGTTGCGGGGGATCGGACCGTAGTCCACCCTACCAAGCCCAGTACCAGTGACCTCTAGGCCAACCAACAGTGGGTGCTAATTATTAAATCCTTATAGGCGTAATAACCGTTGGGCTAAATGACCGGGTGAGGGTCACCTAACTTAGAGGGTTATTTTTCAATTAAAACATTTATTTATTAAAAACTGGATCATTCACTTATATTCATCGACTCCCTACGTAGTTTGTGCTTAAGATGGTGTCGACTGCTAATATAAACTACTTAAGAGCTACTTTGAAAACTTGAGCCTAAGGTCTCGGCATAATGGGTACTCAAATTGATATCACATAATTAGGGGGTTTAGGGTGTCAGGACGGTATCAATGTTATTGAAACATTCCCAAGTCTTTCCAACAAAGCCTAAAGTGTGACGACCTAAATACTTTCAGAGCGTGCATGCCATGTATCAAAAACCAAATAATTTTTGTTGGTGGAATAAAATTTTAAATTTCGGGGAAATTCAATAGCAACAGAAAATCACGTATAGGAGGTGGGCCCCATGTTTATATATATATATATATATATATATATATATACCAAATGTGACGTGGTCACATTTATTACCTGTGTGACGTTTAGTCACATTGTTGATGATGGATAAATGGAGACGTCCGTCTCCTACAAAATAGGGGGCCACGTCTCCTTTTTGGGACGCACGTCTCCTTCAACTAGGTCCACTTGAGATGCACGTCTCAAGTCTCTTTTGAAATTGGAGAATTACACGCCGCAACGTACTTTTGCAGAGTCAATTAATGTGCTACATTTTAGGAGAAAAAAGGGGACCAACTAGAACGAGCAGTTACCACAAAGAGGACTATATAAAGAACCAGGTATTCACGTAAAAGTTGTTGGACCATGCTTAGTCCCAGCCACCATTTTTAGTTCAGTATTATTTCCCTTTCATTCCAGCATTTTTAATTCCAGCTTTTATTTCTACTTTCGTTCAAATTTTCTCACAACAATTTCTACACCGGAAATTGTTGTGAATCTTTAACGGATCTAACCTTACGTTAGATTTGGTTTTTAATTTCCTTGTTTAATTTACGCCGAATAATTTCTGAAGAACAATCCAACAAACCTGTGGTGGAAGTTCAAGTACTCCAAGATTCAAGTTTTATTTCAGATTTATATTATTCAGGTTTATTATTTACCGCCTTTATTTATATTTATTTGCATGATATATTCTATGCCAATTAATATGCCTATTATTATAAACCGAATGTATTTATGCATGTTTAACTGTATCAATATGTCTGGCTAATTTATTTAGATGTCGGTATGTAAAGTAATTTAACCGTAGGGATCCGAAATAAATTGGCTTAATTATGTTTTATTAAATATCACTTGGTTTTGGTTTGTATGTCTAATTTAATTAGTAAGTCTTAAAATCAATAGAGCGAAAGTTTGAGGTCTTAAGATGGTCAAAGGTTAAAATCAATAGAGCGAAAGTTTGAGATCTTTAACTGGATAGTAGACATAGGACATTAGTTTTAAGGATGGCGAAAGCGTATTAGAACTAATTAGAACTTATTTATTTTCAAAAAGTGTTTTTAAACCCGCGCGGGATGGCGAAAGCGTACGTTAGGGATATTAGCATGTTCTGAGTCAACAGAGCGAGAGTTTGAGATTAGGAGATTTAAGTAGATAACGAATTCATAAAACAAGCATTTTATTAACTATGTTGTTTTCAAAAAGCGTTTCTAAATCTGGTGGGATGGCAAAAGCGTACATTAAGAGTTAGGATCGTAGTCTGAATCAATAGAGCGAGAGTTTGAGAGGAGGACTTTTAAATAACATAGTTAGTAAAGATCTATGATTTAATTAGAATCTGGCCAATGGAACTTCGGATCACCTAAGTTAGATGAAATACATACTGATATCCGTTTGTTATTATATTTTACCTAGATTTAAGATTTTAGTTTCCCCATTTATAAAAAATCTCAAATGTCATTAGCCTTAGCTTTACATAGTAACTTTAGATAACGGTAGGTCGATTTATAGTCCCTGTGGATTCGATATCTTTTAAAACTACACGACACGACTGTGCACTTGCAGTTATCCCGACTAATAGACACGCAAAGTCGCGATCAAGTTTTTGGCGCCGTTGCCGGGGACTATTCAAGTCGATATCGTAACTCTCTGTTACACCGTAGAGACTAAGGTATTTTTTTTCTTTTCATTTACTACTATGTATCACCCAAACTTTTTCTACAACCCCCAACAACAGTATTTCGAGGGATACCAAGAATCCCATAAATCCGACCTCGAAATACTGTTGGAAAATTTCAATGCATCACAAATTCATTCTCACCCAAATTACCTCTGCAACCACCAATCTCAACATTTCGAGGAACCACAAGAAACCTACAATCCAAACCTCGAAACATTAATTGGGGATTACAATTTGACACTAGCTTATCCTCAACCGAATTCCCTCTATAATCACCAATCCCAACATTTTGAGGAACCACAAGAATTTTATTCCAACCAAACCTATCCTCAACCAAATTTCCTCTACGATCACCACAATCAATATTTCGAGGAGTCACCAGAATCCCATAAATTCGACCTCAAAATAATAATGGAAAAGTTTAATGAAACATCTATGATGACAAGGGACTTTGTGGAAACACAAAATGCAATGCTAACCTACTTCGAGGAACCATAAGAATCCTATAACTTTAACCTTGAAGCATCAATAGAGGATTTCAATGCAACGCAAACTTATCATCATCCGACTTTCCTCTACGATCACCACGCCCAACATTTTGAGGATTCGCAAGATTATCATAAATCCAACCTCGAAATCTTAATGGAGGAATTCATTGAAGCACAAACTATCTCTAGGCTAGAATCTATGATGACGAGGCACTTTGAGGAAACGCAAAATGCAACGCTAGCTCCCTTTGAAGAACCTCAAGAATCCCATAATTTTAACTTTGAAACATCAATGGAGGATCTCGACGAGACGCTGACTCACTCTAGATTAGAAGCCATGATGGAGCACTTTGTAGAGACACAAACCGTCCAAAACCAAGAGTTTATCAAACAAAGTCTTCATAACAATGAAACCCTTAGGCAACTGACCACTATGGTTGAGTCCCTCGCTACCCACAACATGGCATTAGAGACTCAAATCTCCCAACTTGAACAAAACCTTCTAGGACCCTTCCTTGAGAAGCATTTGGATGTTGAAACAACCATTAGTGAAGAACAAATTGAAATTCCTGAGGAGAGTGATAATGAGATTGTGGAGAGTGATTATGAGATTGAGAAGAGTGATAATGTGGTTGAAGAGATTTCTAGTGAGAAAAGAGTGGAGATTGAGAAAAATCCACCGACACCATCTGAAAGGGAGGTTGTAGAAGAGATAGAGAATGACTCCTCGGTTGAACTTTTAGTAAACCTCGTTTTCCATGGCCATTTATCAAGCCATCTCACATATCCCTCACCTTTTCTTTTCTTTCTTCTGTGGGGTGGTTCATTCTTTTGAAATCGTGGTGGCGGTTCTGGATCGATCCTAAGTATCAGCTTTTCAAGTTCGGGCTTAGTGATATTATCCACCACCTCAAAGATTAACCTTACCCTCTTATCACTAACGATATCCTTAGTTTCATGGTCGTTTAAATTTCTCTTTTTATGCAAGACTTCAAATAGGGGTGCAGTAGTGTGGATATTTTCCAATATCTTCACATACATTATGGATTTGGAGTCTACCTTAGCTTCCACAAAACTTTGCGGGAAAGAAATTGGTGGGGTATAGGGAAAAGGAATAACAATAGGTGCTTCCTTCTCTATCTCTTCTACAACCTCCCTTTCAGATGGTGTCGGTGGATTTTACTCAATCTCCACTCTTTTCTCACTAGAAATCTCTTCAACCACATTATCACTCTTCTCAATCTCATAATCACTCTCCTCAATCTCATTATCACTCTCCTCAGGAATTTCAATTTGTTCTTCACTAATGGTTGTTTCCATATACTCCTCAAGTAAGTGTCCTAGCGACTTTTGTTCAAGTTGGGAGATTTGAGTTTCTAATGCCATGTTGTGAGTTGCGAGGGACTCAACCATAGTGGTCAGTTGCTTAAGGGTTTCATTGTTTTGAAGACTTTGTTTGATAAACTCTTGGTTTTGGACGGTTTGTGTCTCTACAAAGTGCTCCATCATGGCTTCTAATCTAGAGTGAGTTAGCGTCTCGTCGGGATCCTCCATTGATATTTCGAAGCTAAAATTATGGGATTCTTGAGGTTCTTCAAAGGGAGCTAGTGTTGCATTTTGCGTTTCCTCAAAGTGCTTGTCATCATAGATTCTAGCCTAGAGAGAGTTTGTGCTTCAATGAATTCCTCCATTATGATTTCGAGGTTGGATTTATGATAATCTTGCGACTCCTCAAAATGTTGGGCGTGGTGATCGTAGAGGAAATTCGGTTGATGATAAGTTTGTGTTGCATTAAAATCCTCTATTGATGCTTCAAGGTTAGAATTATAGGATTCTTGTGGTTCCTCGAAGTAGGTTAGCATTGCATTTTGTGTTTCCACAAAGTCCCTTGTCATCATAGATGTTTCATTAAACTTTTCCATTATTATTTCGAGGTCGAATTTATGGGATTCTGGCGACTCCTCGAAATATTGATTGTGGTGATCGTAGAGGAAATTCGGTTGAGGATAAGTCTGGTTGGAATTATAAAATTCTTGTGTCTCCTCAAAATGTTGGGATTGGTGATTGTAGAGGGAATTCGGTTGAGGATAAGCTAGTGTCGAATTGTAATCCCCAATTAATGTTTCGAGGTTTGGATTGTAGGTTTCTTGTGGTTCCTCGAAATGTTGAGATTGGTGGTTGCAGAGGTAATTTGGGTGAGAATGAATTTGTGATGCATTGAAATTTTCCAACAGTATTTCGAGGTCGGATTTATGGGATTCTTGGTATCCCTCGAAATACTGTTGTTGGGAGTTGTAGAAAAAGTTTGGGTGATACATAGTAGTAAATGAAAAGAAAAAAAATGCCTTAGTCTCTACGGTGTAACAGAGAGTTACGATATCGACTTGAATAGTCCCCGACAACGGCGCCAAAAACTTGATCGCGACTTTGCGTGTCTATTAGTCGGGATAACTGCAAGTGCACAGTCGTGTCGTGTAGTTTTAAAAGATATCGAATCCACAGGGACTATAAATCGACCTACCGTTATCTAAAGTTACTATGTAAAGCTAAGGCTAATGATATTTGGGTTTTTTTATAAATGGGGAAACTAAAATCCTAAATCTAAAGAAAATATAAATGCACGGATATCGGTATGTAGTTCATCTGACTTAGGTGATCCGAAGTTCCATTGGCCAGATTCTAATTAAATCAAAGATCTTTACTAACTACATTATTTAAAAGTCCTCCTCTCAAACTGTCGCTCTATTGATTCAGACTACGATCCTAACTCTTAATGTACGCTTTCGCCATCCCACCAGATTTAGAAACGCTTTTTGAAAACAACATAGTTAATAAAATGCTTGTTTTATGAAGTCGTTATCTATTTAAATCTCCTAATCTCAAACTCTCGCTCTGTTGACTCGGAACATGTTAATATCACTAACGTACGCTTTCGCCATCCCGCGCGGGTTTAAAAACACTTTTTGAAAATAAATAAGTTCTAATTAGTTCTAATACGCTTTCGCCATCCTTAAAACTAATGTCCTATGTCTACTATCCAGTTAAAGATCTCAAACTTTCGCTCTATTGATTTTAACCTTTGACCGTCTTAACCCCTCAAACTTTCGCTCTATTGGTTTTAAGACTTACTAATTAAATTAGACATACAAACCAAAAACAAGTGACATTTAATAAAACATAATTAAGCCAATTTATTTCGGATCCCTACGGTTAAATTACTTTACATACCGACATCTAAATAAATTAGCCAGACATATTAATATGGTTAAACATGCATAAATAAATTCGGTTCATAATATTAGGCATATTAATTGGCATACAATATATCATGCAAATTAATATAAATAAAGGCGGTAAATAATAAACCTGAATAAAATTAATCTGGAATAAATCTTTAGATCTTCAAGTACTCGAACCTCCACCACAAATCGGTTGGATTGTTCTTCGATAAATTCTTCGATCAAATAATTATAAAAACAAGGAAATAAAATACTATGATCTAACGTAAGGTTAGATCCAGTAAAAGGTTCACAACAATTTCCGGTGGAGAAATTGTTGTGAGAAAAGATGAACGGGATAGAAAATAATGGTTGGAAATATAACGCTGGAAATAAAATACTGGAATAAAAATAATACGAAAGCTTAAAACAAAAATGTTGATCCTTGCTGAAAAACTCGGACACTGGAAACTGAAGTATCAATCTCCTTTTATAGCTGAGCGTAAGCAGTTTCGTTCCGTGAATATAGCACCTTCTGACGCAGACTTGGGAGACGCACGTCTCCACTTCTTCAGGAAGACTAGGCAAAACGAATTGAGACGTGCGTCTCAAGTGGAGCTTTTTTAGGGAGGTTAGAGACGTGCGCCTTGTGTGAGAAAGGAGTGGAGAAAATAGTGGAGAGGTGGAGACGGGCGTCTCCATTTGTGACGTGGTCATTTGTGGGCTTTGGGCCTTTGGAGACGGGGGTCTCCAACTTTGGAGATGGGCATCTCAACTTTGGAGACGGGGGTCTCAGTTTGGAGACGGGGGTCTCCATTTGGAGACTGGGGTCTCCATTTGGAGATGGGCATCTCCCTCTATCTTCGTGGATTGGGCTTGCATCTATGCACAATTGGGTCTTCTTTGCACCCCTTTCTTACTTCAGCACCCCTTTTTCATCCTTTAAGCATAAATAGTAGAGGATTTAGCTCCATTTCTTCTCCTTTTCACAAATAGTCCTCAAAACGAACATAAAACCTAAAACAATGAAAATACCAGCATAATACCGACATAAAGCAACATAATTAAGATAAAATAGGGAAATAATATATGTAAATCAAGCCAAATATGTGATACATTTTGTGTTATCAGTAGCAGCCCTGCTGTAATCGGTTACAGCTGAGCGTAACAAATAGCGAATACAGTGACGGTGATGTGTAACCGGGTAACAGCCCTGCTGTAAATGGTTACACCTGACAACTTTCAGAAAAATCAATTTTTGTAAAACTCATAACTTTTAAACCGTAACTCCGTTTTGAGCGCCGTTTTGGGCGTTGAAACTGTAATTTAATTCTCTATCTAATAAAATGGCTTAGAGAGCAGTAGATTGATTTTATTTTAAAAACCCGATATTTTGTGGTGATGAGCTATACTTGTGTGTACAAGTAATATATGTGTTTATGTATCGGTGTTGTGGCTAAATAGCTTGCTATGTTGATGTGTGGTTGGCATGATGTGAATGGTTATATGATGGTTGAATAATTATTAATTATAGATGTATCATTCGGCATTAATTCGGTGAGTTGAATTGTGATAAATGGTGTGCATTTATTGTTATCGTTAATGATTAGCATGCTTATGATGGTGCATGCATACATGATCATAATTGTTGCTGTCCTGGTGTTGTTGGTTAGTGGTAGCTAATTCCAATTGTGCGGAATTAGTGAGTGGAGGTAGCTGTATCCTTAATGATGGTGGATCGGTGAGATGGGTTGATCCCATGAAATGGTACCACATGCATGTAGTTGCATTGCATTAGGTTGTATGTATGATTATAACATGAATGGAAGTTGTCCAATGTTATAATGTGTTGTAATTAATTTAATTGGGTGTTTGATATATCATTGTTGGATACCTGAATATGTTCGATTGGGTGAATAATATGCATGATGTCTTGTTATTTATGGATTTATAACATTGATTAATTGTGAATGAGACTCACCCTTACTATTGACATTTTTTCAGATTAAGGAGTAGCGGCTTGTGCTTGGTGAGGATAACTCGTAGAGTTACTTCGTTTAGTTTGGTTGTGTCTGTGTCATGCTCTGGTCTTGTCACACTGGGGGACGTTTATTTTAGTATTGTTTGACGGATTATTCCTTATGTTAGAATAATGTTTTGTTGGGTTGAATCGGTGAATTTTGGTGTGAAATCCGATTATTTATATTATTCAGCTGTTGAAGTATTTTCCGCTGTGTTAACATATTTACTGAATAATATGTGTTGATGATTACCCTAATTCATGACATGGTTAAATATTTTAAATATTTCGGAGTTGTAATACCCTTTTTATGTTTTACTCTGAACTTTAATTGATCATTATGCGGGGTTTTAGAAGGGTGTTACATCAATCACCACAATCTCTCAATTCTCGATTATCTTCAGTTCATCTCCCTCAATTTAATAATAGAATCTCCAAAAAAAGAAACACATGACAAAAAACTCCGAACCTCTCTCTCTTCCATTCACGCTTCTGCATCATCATCACATCCTCACCAACAATCAATCTTCACCTTCGCCTAACTTCTCACAATCTTGAACAAAAAAATCCGAAACTCTCTTCCTTCCCTCTTAGACAAAACCTCACCCTTCAAGCTCCATTGAGAACCTGCAAAAAGCTCATAACAGAAAGAGAGAGAAGTCAGAAAAGACAACAGAAATCACAAAAAACATGTAACTGACTTGAACTATCTCCCGATATTCATCATCAACCTCACTCTCCATAAAGATCACCATTCACCATTACTCCAGAATTCTCGCCTTCCTCAATTATCCACGACACTCTTTCTTCACAAATTAGGCATCCCTCTTCAATTCAATCAAAATTCGATCCTCTTTCCCTCCATTCATTCATTACAGAAAAGCTCTCATTCTTTTTCCAGAAAGACTTCTTCAATCCTCTCCATCCCTTCGATCTTCATCTTGCTCTCTTCGTCGACCTTCATCACTCACACTTCAACCCACTCATCACTCTTCATAAACCTCCCTCAATCCCCATCTCCTTCAATCGGAAAGAATCACCACGTTACATCAACCTCATCAATTGCTTTGACACCATCTGTCCGCTGATCTAATCTCCGCATCGGCATCAGCAATAAGGATGCGCAACAACCTCCATTGATCGCCACGCGATTCGTCTTCAACAAAGTTCAATCTGTACATTGCAAAAACACAGCAGGGTATCAAGAACTAAAAATCCTAAGTGCAGAAATGATGAATTGGAGAAGACGAAGGGATTATAGAGCACATCGAGGATTGAGACGGAGACGAGTGAGGGTTTAGATTAGAGGGTGGCGTCTTTGCGCCGGTGCCAGAAAGGGAGCAGGTCGGTGGCCGTTACCACCGCCACGAGTTAATAGGGAGAAGGAGGGAGTCTAAGTCGTAAATATGAAGGGCCACAAATAGATAAACCCTAATCACTTTGTATTATTTATTTAATTTTTTCTTTTAATTGTTATAAATTGATAAAATTGAAAATTGATATTATTGATAGTATAGAATTAGCTCTGGATTAAGGGAATTAATGGCTGATAATTATTTGACATTAAGGGAGATTAGTTGTGATTAACATAAAAAGTTTAGGTTAATTCTCATGATTTAAAATAACATATGGTTTGAAACAATAATTGAATGAAAATCTTATGGAATAAGGTTGGATTAATATGCAATTGGATCATAGACTCTAGGCCAACGAATTACTGATCTCACTGTAACACCCCATTTCTACCCGGAAATTATAATGTGGAAAATATCAGAGTATTTAAAAATTTCTTGACAAACAAATGAGGCGTCACATATTCACTTCAACAATAAATCAATTCATTGCATTTAGCGGATACATAGCACTTTCTAAAACAGAATAACTTCTTTTATTAATAAAACAGCGGAGTCATGATTCTTAATTTCCGATTCAAGTAACATCTTAATCACACAAACAACATCATATTAATAAAGCAACTTCACTTAACATATCATCCTAATAAACCAGGATAGTCACAGTAAACAACAACATCATAAACATTATAAATCGTCCCCCCGAGTGCTACGTATCAGAGCGACAACCGACTCAATTAACGACAACTAAATCTTCATACTCGAACACCTGCACGTTACCAATATAAAGGCAACGGCGAACAAGAGAAAAAGGTGAGATATCAAATCATATAAGTGAGCGCATGATAAATTGTATATTAGGATCCAGGCATATATAGTCATCACATCGCAAGTATCAATATCGCCATACACTTCATACTTTCACCAACTCACAAATCTCACGTACTTTTCATCACACCACAAGTCAAGACACTTCATATTCACATCAATTATATATCTTATTCATTTACTTTGTAAGCCAAGTCATGATACATCACAAGTATAAATGACAATTCCAATCCCAAAACGTCATAGCATATAAGTCATACATCTAGTCATAAAACATCACATAAACATCTAAACTCAAAACATCACATATACATCTAAACACAAAACATCACATATAAGTCACACCAGACATATTCAGTTAATCACATTCACAAATATTAATATCATCATACTAATCATAAAATCATCAATTTACATCTTCACATACTTCCATCATTTAACAAGTCATGGAATACAATCACGATATAGTCACAAAACGTCATAACTATGAATCACATAAGACACATGGGACATGACTCATGTATATGCATGTGGTACCAATCGGAGCTTCAGCCCCCGTCACCAATTTCCTGAATCTGAGCCACAAGGCATAAGCCTTCGTCACTAATTTGCCAATCCAGGCCGTCACAGAGTATGCATATGAAATGTGACTCGACGATCAAGACAACACAGCATACTCATCACAATCACATATCGTCACGAGGCATAAGCCTATATCACAATCAATTACCATTATACGAGGTAATTCACGTAACCATAATATTTCATCTTCACTTAGTCACACAATTATCATCACGAATATATACAACATCACGTATTACCAATCATCACAAACATCGTCATGTTTCAACACATCACGACAAACATATAACTTCACATATTAACAAAATCATTACAACAAATAGACACATTAAGTCAAGTCAAATTAGTCTTATAATCCTCCATAGGTTAGTCTTTAAATTAACTCACTAATCCATTATCAGTTAACCAAAATTATTCACCTAATAATCTTTAATTAATCGGGTATATCCTGCGTCACTATTGGTTATCTAATTTCCGGTTAAATCCTTAATATTCACGACTTTACGGATTTTCGGGTTATACTTCCAATTCACTATAAACACCACTCAACCGATTAATTCAGATACCATTCTATTCTTTACCGGTTATTCGATTCGTTCGGTTAAATTCTCAAGATATCGTAATTTACCGATAAACCGAATAGTTAATCTAAGTTCAAGTTTATTCTAATTAAATAGACTAATTGAAATTAATTCACTATTAATTTAATCGACCAATTAATATCACAATTCCGACAAAAGAACACCCCCACGTTAATGTACTAATTAAACTTAGCTACCACGTAATTTTTCATCAAATTCTGGACAACTAATTATACCTTTTAGTTCTACGGGTGCGACTAAAAATCCATTGTTTTCAACTTCCAACATTGCTATTTATTAGAGTATACGCTCCTGTCAATTTACCACTTCCTACTGTGAATTAAACCAACTATTATATAAAAAAAAATCATCTTATGCTAGTCATTCCCCATAACTGCTAACTATTTGTTCTGCTAAAACATGATGTAAATGTTTTGATACGGTCCGCTAGTTATTGCTACAGTGTACCACCATATTGAAGAATTTGCATCATTATTATTCACTAAAGAATTATTCACTTATTAATCTTACCTATATATATATATATATATATATATATATATATATATTCATCCTATGTGTGTAATCATGGAGTAATTTTCATTAAAAAAAAAACAATATATTAGTATGAGACAGCAAGGTGAAATGTATGGCACATAACATCATAGCATGTAACAAAACGGTGGTGGCCTAAGAGATTCACACAGAAACAGTTTCCATTACTAATTGTTTAGCAACACAACAGTATTCTAACGCAACAACATAATTCATATATCTTGGTAGCAGAATCCCAACTTTCGGCAAGAAATTAATACAAACAATTGCAATAACTTAAATCCCTAATCCCTCAAATACAATTGCTCATAAGCCCTATTATAGGAAGAGAACCCCACCCTTACCTTATTCAATTTGAAGCAACTTGTTGGGTCTCCGATTGCTCTTCCGATTTGGCACCATGGATGGAAATCTTCAAGCTCATTCCTCTTCTCCAAGACTTGCCTCTTTCTCTTCAAATGACAAAACACCTCTTCTCATATCTAAAACCCTAATTTTATTATTCCAATTTGGGCTTAGTCTTTCACTTCTTTTTCACAAACTAATTTAGGCCCAATAAGAATAATAACCCGAATAACCAATGCATCACTTAATAATAATAATCCATCAATATAATAATTCCGACTTATAAATAATATTATACTTAATATTATTTTCCGACTATCCGACTTCAATTTAATAATTCTAAATATGCCCTTAAATAACACCGACAATCCAAATTCGACCAATATATCATATTTCCGGTCTAATCTTAATTACTCAGAAAATTCCCAAACTTCAAATATTATTCCAATAATATTTCTAATACTGAAAATATCAAAATTCTTGATTAAATATCGATCCGCTATCCCGAAGTAATACAGACTAAATCGCCTCAAAATACGAAAACTTCACTAAACACTCTGAACGTCTAGATTAAGCGAATAATCAAATTTCTGGGCGTTATACTCACCACCTCTTGGCCCATCGCACCATTCTCTTTTTGGTGCTGAATAAAATCTGACAAAAAAAACAATGCTGGGCCATTTCCTTTAGGCCTGTGCGCCTGAGTTTCTTGTGCATACCACCATATTCAGACTTGCACCCCCTGACTCAATAAAAGTTGTTAGAATTAGGACTTCACTTAGATTTGTTTTCTCTATTATTTTTAGATAGTGAAATCATTAAAATTTGTTATATTTTTAGGTTTGAACTAGGATTCCCTTAATACATAAAAACCCCAATAAAAACACATAAACATATATTAGTAGTTTTAGGTCACTTTCTTACTCCTTTTAATCATTTATATGCCATGTTTTGTATGATTGTTTTACTTGGTTTTAGATCATTTTTAGACTTATAATTTTTCTTTCAATTTGCATGTTCCCTTAGATTTTAGGGCTTATAGATCAACGTATGGATATTAGTTTAGATTTTTTCTCTTCCTCTACAACATCAAAATACTTAACAAATACTTGACTAATTTCCCCTTTGCATAATAACTACAAAAAGAAATCAAAATACCAAAAACATTAATAAAGGTTAAAAATAATAAAAAAAGGAGTGGAAGCTCTCGTCCCTCTTGTTTACGGGGATCACTTGAGTGAAAGTTCACACCCATAAAAAAACACAAACCAAGAGTCGCTCGAACCTCACTTATTTAAGGGAGTAACTCGAAACGCTCAACAAACTTCTCTCTTGCCTCGTAGGCATTCTTAAGGGCATTGTTATTTTCACTCAATCGCATCGTAAGTCATCCCCTTATGCAAGAGCGTGAACGTTAACACCGCCCAACTAAAAAACACACAACAAACAATAAAAACATAGAAAATCTTGAGCAGAACTACGATGCTCTGATTCTTCATAAGAGGATAAGTAAGCATAGAGGCAACTTTAGCAAGCACAATAATTATTAAAACACCTTAGGCTTAATCATGCATTGCATTTGTAAGTAGTAAATAGTACACACCCTTTAGATAGAAACAAACATAGGTGGATACCATCGAGTACGATGGGCGTGATGGGTGCTACTACCTTCCCCTTGCGTAACCGAATCCCGTACCTAGTTCTCTAGTCAAAAGAACTTGTTCTCATTCGTTTTAGGTTTGCTGGCGTTCCTTCTCTATTAGGATACATATGTTAGTGGCGACTTTGTTGTTCATTTTTCGTGAGCGTGCGACCGTTGGCGACTCTGCTGGGGACGTCGACCTATTGCGAGTTCGTACTTAGCGAGTCGATCCTAGCCTTTGTTTGTTTGTTTATTGGGTGTGCTTATATACTGCTTATGTGTTGCATTCATTTATTTTATGCTTGCATATCATGTTTATTTTATGCTTGCATATCATGTTTACTTTCCACAAGCATCTGGATATATATTTGGGCACCCGTCGGGGCCACATATTTTCTTCTATTTGTTTTGCAGGTGGGGGTTTTTTGTGAGGTAAAAGGCCCACTACCCAGGCTAGTGATACTTCAGATTAGCGTGGATGCCCATGTTAACTCCCGTAGCTTTTGATACGATCGAGCTTGACATGGGGTACAGTAGCGGGGAAAATCTGAGATCAGAGCCATAAGATTGACTCGACTCAATATTTCAGTGAAAGTCGCCACCGCGCTTTATTGTTTCCAAAGGAAAAGGGAAAAGAACGAATAAAACCCAAAGTTTGTTTTTAAAACAAAAAGAAGAGATCTTAGGTACGGGTGTTGTTTATACAAGGGGAAGGTTTTAAGCACCCCTCATATCTGTGGTACTCCATAGGAACCTTTTTGAAAATCTGTGTCGTGTGTGCTAAAAAAGGGTTTGTTTTATTTTTAAAATAAGCTCGGCAAAGCGTTAAGATTTGTGCCTACATACCTCCTCGGTGCAATGGAGAAGTCAGAGCTAATGTAGTTCCGCTTAAAAGGGAAAAACGTTTTAAAAACGAATAAACACTTTATCGTCGTTGGAGAGAAATACTCAGCCATTGATCTTGAGCATGAGAACAAATGAGTTCTTTGCATCACAAATGAAAGAAGGGCTCCAACTCGGATAAAATCAACGAGTATGCCACTAGCTCTCTCACGCGGAAAAGATCTCATTATATCAATCAATTTCAAAATCGTGGGGTATAACCACTCGTTTCGACAATTAACGGTGTCTAAACTTTTTGAAGAAAAAGGCCACTAAGGGCAAAAGATGTTTTTAAAAGAAAAGGTTTTTGAAAAGGTTTGCAAACATAAGAAGGTTTTTGAAAAAGGGAGAAGATTTTGAAAATTAAAGAAGGGGAGGAGATGAAGAGGCTATCCTATTGCGTAAAATAAAAGCTAATGAAAGAAACGGTCTAACCGAAGAAGAAGCCAACACTTGACATTATGAGTCAAGGTAGATTTCCCATCCTTTGGAGTTATCAATACCAAACCAACACATTATCACTTGGGGATCTAGATGAACTTATTATCTTAGCACCACTTTTCATTAAGCGCATTAAAATTCTGACGAAAATCGGGCAGAGTAACGGCTGTTTTCGGGTAAAATCCTTATCTCAATGCCTTGGAATTAACCATCAAGGGCTTTCAAGGAAATACCTGCATACACAAACAGACAACAATCCAATGCCAGACAGACAGAACAATCACAGAGTAATAACAGAATAAGGGTACAGAGGTCCTAAGTCCATAAGTCCGAATCTCCAAAATGCCCGGGATAGTAACCAATAGTCCAAAAGAGAACCTTAGGTGTTTTTTTAGATTTTTGTTATTTATTAGTGTTTTGGCATAAAACTAAAGTATGGTCCAAGTGGACAAAAAGAAAATAGCGGAAACATAAACATAGCGTCCAAATGGACAAAGAGAAAATAGCGGAATATAAACGTCCAAATGGACAAAGAGAAAATAGCGGAAACATAAACATGATGAAATGATAAAATAAAGCAATAAGGCGAGAAATATAAAGAGCAATATAATAAAATGCGAAAATTAAAGTCAATTGTTAGATGTTAAAGATAACCATCTTGAAACTTGTCAAGTATGTAAACAAAGTTAGTAATAAAGATCGATGGTGAGTGAAGGATGTTCTCGGATTTAAATTCAATGGACATTTATCAGAAGCTTGATAAAATCATAGCGACTACACGATAAATCTCCATAAGTCTTAAATCAACCGCATACAATTCTCTTCCATATTTGATCTTTTTTGAATCGGGACACGAAATATTGCGCTATGTTAAGCAGATCGCCAAGTGATTTATGTAGAAATCACCCTACAACGAGGCCGGTCAAAACTTTATGTGCTAATGCATGCGAGAGAAGCGATATGTAGATCACTCTCCAAAAGCAATACCGCACGAAAAGAAAATAGGGAGCGATCTCGTCTTTACCAAGAATCCATAAGAATTCTCAAAGTATTAAGACTTTCATCGATCAAAATAAAGAGAAGCAAAGATGGAACCACATTAAAAGCTCCTTTCATCCATAATTTCAATCACTTAATATTGCGGATTTGGATTCTCATCCTATCGACGCCCTAAGTCCATTGAAATTAGAGAGAAATTAGGCCTCTAATTTGTGATTCAAAGAAAATATCAAAAGAAAGGAGTAGAAGAAGAGTTAGAACCAAAAACAAGTCAAAAATAACAAAAACAAGCATTCTGCCTCACTGGAAATCGATTTACCTCTGTAGGAAATCGATTTCCTGCCTGCAGAATTCAGATCTGGCGCAAAAAACAGAGTGGAAATCGATTTCCCTCTGTAGGAAATCGATTTCCTGCGCACAGTTTTCAAAAAAGCAGCATTATAAACTTTGAAACTTGATTTAGGCAAACATACAAACACCTTATGATCACATATCCATTGGAGCACGAATTTTCCATCAAATCACCATCAAATAGGACCAATAAAGCATCAAAGATGCATTGAACACAAGCAACGAAGAATCACATTATGGTAGATGGAAAAGGATGATGAAAATGACCAATTCTTGAGCAAAACTTAGATCCACTTCAACAATCACCAACACAAATCTTGATCTCTCAACAATTGAAGTAAAAAAAAAGTGAAATGGATGGTGGTTTAGCTCAAAGTTTGTGAGGTTCAAGGTGTGACTCACAAACTTTTATGAAAGAATAAAGAGCTTTGGTGAATTTGGTAGGGATGAGGAGAGAAATTGCAAGGGGTTTGTTGGCTCTCAAAGCTTGAGAAATGAGAGAGTAGAGGTCTCTATTTATAGAATTGGAACAAGAGTAGTGGCAAATTGGTCTTTTTGTATTTGGTAATTAATTTGTGGTTAATTGGTAATTAAAGTGGGATTCAAATGGCAAAATGATGTTTAAGTGGGTTTAATGAAGGAGTTAATTTTGATGACGTGGAAAATTGATAAAATGATCAAATAAAAAGGTGCCAAAATGATGTCAAGCTTCCCTCCTTATTTTTTTTTTTGAATTTTGCGTACAGGAAATCGATTTCCCACAGGGGTAAATCGATTTCCACCTTCAAATTTTCAAAAATTGTTTTCTTGCACTGTTTTGACTTTTTCCCGATCTTTCACCTGTAAAATATAAACAAAAGAGACAAAACACATATTTTTTTGATTTTTGGTTAGCACTAAACAAATAAAAATCTAAAAGTGCTTGATGATTCCCCTCAGAGACAATCACAGTATCAAAGACAAAGCCTCACAATGGTGCTTTTGATTGATGATTGAATGCAATTGATGTATGATCTTAGGGTCAAAAATTGGGGTATGACAGATGCCCCTAGTTAAGTTTCTTTGATCCATAAATACGATGATTGAAAATCTTCGTTTTGACGAGATTGAAGAGACTTAAATATATAAAACACGCAATTTTTGAACCTAAGATGCAATGCAATTTTTAATGAATGCATATGATGATGAAACAACACTGGGGAGAAAAAGAACTCCACTGGGGAAAGCACATGTCTTGTGGGAAGAACTCCAATGAGGAAACAAGATTTTGTTGGAGAAACGAAACTTTGCTAGGAAAAGAAACTTCACTGGGGAAAACATTTCGCACCAGAGAGATTAAAGCATCACCTTTCACTAGGGTGAGAAAAGGGGGCATCCTCTTTCACTGGGGATGAGAAAATATGCATCCTCCTTCACTGGGGAATCATAAGATATGCATCCTCTTTCACTGGGGATGAGAAAGTATATCACCTTTCACTAGAGAATCAGAATACCCATCTTTCATTAACAGAGAACACACCATCGTTCCACTGATGATAAAAATGCATCGACGTACCACTGACGATGAAGATATAATAACATACACCAATGTTCCACAGAAGGTGAACTACCAACGTTCCACTGGAGGTAGAAAAGAGATATATCGCCGTGCCATTAACGATAACAAGATAACAAGATACACCACCGTTCCACTGAAGGTGAGCTACCAACGTTCCACTGGAGGTAGAAAAGAGATATACATCGACGTACCACTGACGATGAAACAAGATAACAAGATACACCATCGTTCCACTGAAGGTGAGCTACCAACGTTCCACTGGAGGTAGAAAAGAGAAATACATCGACGTACCACTGATGATGAAACAAGATAACAAGATACACCATCGTTCCACTGAAGGTGAGCTACCAACGTTCCACTGGAGGTAGAAAAGAGAAATACATCGACGTACCACTGACGATGAAACAAGATAACAAGATACACCATCGTTCCACTGAAGGTGAGCTACCAACGTTCCACTGGAGGTAGAAAAGAGATATACATCGACGTACCACTGACGATGAAACAAGATAACAAGATACACCATCGTTCCACTAAAGGTGAGCTACCAACGTTCCACTGGAGGTAGAAAAGAGATATATCGCCGTGCCATTGACGATAACACATACCAACGTTCCACTGAAGGTATGAAGAGATGCCCCTTTGTACCAATGACGGTGAAGAGCAATCAATAATACTTTTTCAATGATTTGAGGATGCAAACACAAATGCATAATCTCAACATTCATCATCCAGCGACCAAAGTTCAATCCATGACCAGATGGAAAGAAGCTGCCAAAAAGACTGGACCGAGTGAGGGAGAAACTCACTGGTCTTCTGTTCGTAGACATCTGAACTGAAACATATTATCCACCTAGAAACAAGTTCAGTGGGGATTTTCAAGGAAAGTGAGCTTTTTCTGCTTAAGATACTCTAAATGAAAGAGCAATCTGTTTGACAGTAAACTTCATGATAGCAAGTGTGAATGTATGACTGTTTTTGATGCATGTTAATGATGCATATGCTGCCAAAACTTAGCACAAGAAATGAACTCAAGAGATGGAGTACGAAAATAGCATAATCAAGCGTGTCTCAAGCTGAACACCAGAGCAAAAACAGCTATAACAATCTTTTGATTGCTTCAGAATAAATGCTACCCGACACTGAGGGAATATTGGAGCTGAGAGAACAAAAATAACTGAGTTCTACATCATATTCGAACCAGGCCAAAAGTTCATTAAGTGGGATATATTCTTCCCCTTTTGTATATGGATACATCAACATATCCGTTCCTTGTAATGCACTCATGAATCAAAACAAAACTTCTTTTATATTTTTTCAAAAAAAAATTTGTTGAAATCAATTTTCTCTCTGTTTTAATAAGTATTATCGACAATAAATGCCATTTTGAGGGATATGAAAGAAATAAGATTGCCAATAAAAGGTAAAGGCTCAAACTTTTTTAATAGAATGGTAGCCTGCGAAAGGCAAGACCCCATGGATTATTACAAAGTTTGGAAAGTGGTAATTTTGTGGAAAAGGTACATTGAAATGTAATGACCCTATCCTCTCTCTCAACTTGGAATTCCTAAGCAAAGGCTTCCGTTGAAATGTGTTGAACTTCTCATGATAAACAGATGACTGCTGATGATCAAGTCTTGTCTGATGTAGTTACTTGCCATGAATCCCTAACTTCTGCCTGGACCGCCCTTTCGGGTTTTCAGTCCACCGGGTATTTTATTCTGTTTATGTCTCTAATTTTTGCCTGGACCACCCTTTCGGGTTTTCAATCCACCGAGACGCTCTTTTTTGCCTAAGCCGCCCTTTCGGTTTTTCAACTTAGCAAGCTGTTCTTTTATTATTTTTAGGCGAAGTATTTCTTGACTACATCAGCATTCACGGGACGTGGGAGCTCTTCTCCGTCCATAGTTGCAAGAATTAATGCACCGCCATAGAAGGCTTTCTTAACAACATATGGTCCTTCAAAATTAGGAGTCCACTTGCCCCTTGAATCGGAGGTGAAAGACAAGATCCTTTTGAGCACGAGGTCGCCTTCTCTGAATACACGAGGTCGAACCTTCTTATCAAAAGCTTTCTTCATTCTTTTCTGGTACAACTGACCATGGCATAAAGCCGTCATTCTCTTTTCTTCTATCAAATTCAATTGATCAAACCTGCTCTGACACCATTCAGCCTCAGATAACTTGGTTTCCATTAAAACTCTCAACGATGGAATCTCAACCTCAATGGGGAGCACTGCTTCCATACCGTAAACCAAAGAAAAGGGGGTTGCCCCGGTTGAAGTACGAACAGATGTACGGTACCCATGCAAAGCAAATGGGAGCATCTCATGCCAGTCCTTGTACGTAACAACCATCTTTTGCACAATCTTCTTAATATTCTTATTTGCTGCTTCAACAGCTCCATTCAACTTTGGCCTATAAGGCGAAGAGTTGTGGTGTTCAATTTTGAAACTTTCACACAATTCTCTCATCATGCTGTTATTCAGATTCGAGCCATTATCAGTAATGATCTTGCTCGGTACACCATATCTGCAGATGATATTATTCTTGATAAATCTGACCACAACTTGCTTTGTTACATGAGCATATGAAGCAGCTTCTACCCACTTGGTAAAGTAATCGATTGCTACCAGGATGAATCGATGTCCGTTCGAAGCCTTGGGTTCAATCATGCCAATCATATCGATACCCCACATGGAAAAAGGCCATGGAGAGGAAATGACATTGAGAAGTGTCGGGGGCACATGAATCTTGTCAGCATACACCTGACACTTGTGACACTTCTTTACAAACTTGTAGCAATCAGATTCCATTGTCAGCCAATAGTAACCTGCTCTAAGCATCTTTTTAGCCATCGAATGTCCATTGGCATGAGTACCAAAAGAACCTTCATGGATTTCATGCATCAACATGTCTGCTTCGTGTCTATCCACGCATCTGAGAAAAACCATGTCATAATTCCTTTTATACAAAACATCAGCATTGATGAAGAAACTGCCAGTCAATCTCCTCAAAGTTTTCTTATCCTTATTTGATGCCCTAAGTGGGTACTCTTGAGTCTGAAGGAAGTGTTTAATATCGAAATACCAAGGCTTTTCATCTGTTGATTCCTCAACGGCAAATACATGAGCAGGTCTATCAAGACGCCTGATTGTAATCTGAGGTTCCTCATTATGAAAGTTCACTTTGTACATGGAGGACAATGTGGCTAATGCATCAGCCATCTGATTCTCATCTCGAGGGATGTGGTGGAATTCAACTTTGTTAAAGAACGTCAATAGCCTTCTGGCGTAATCTTTGTAAGGGATTAAACCAGGATGACGAGTTTCCCATTCTCATTTAATCTGATTAATCACAAGCGCAAAATCTCCATAAACATCAAGGATCTTAATTCTCAGATTAATGGCCTCTTCAAGCCCCATGATGCAAGCTTCATACTCCGCAATATTATTTGTACAATCAAAACATATCCTTGCAGTGAAAGGTACATGTGACCCATGCGGAGTGACAATAATGGCGCCAATTCCATGGCCATGAACGTTAGAAGCTCCATCAAAAATTAAACCCCACTTGGATTCAGGATCTGGTCCTTCTTCTGGCAATGGTTCATCCCAATCTTGAGATCTGAAATACATTATATCTTCATCTGGGAAGTCCATTCTGATAGATTGACGATCATTAATTGGTTGGTGAGCGAGGTACTCTGCCAACACACTTCCTTTCACAGCTTTCTGAGCTCGATATTCAATATCATATTTTGATAACAACATTTGCCAGCGAGCGATCCTTCCAGTTAATGCAGGTTTCTCAAATACATACTTAATTGGATCCATTTTGGAAATCAATAGGGTGGTGTGGTTCAACATATACTGTCTTAGTCGGCGAGCAGCCCACACCAAAGCACAACAAGTTTTCTCAAGCAGCGAGTATCTTGTTTCGCACTCGGTAAACTTTTTGCTAAGGTAGTATATTGCATACTCTTTTCGACCAGACTTGTTATGCTGACCCAACACACATCCCATTGAATTTTCAAGTACTGTGAAGTACATAATCAAAGGCCTTCCCTCAGCTGGAGGGAGGAGAATGGGAGGTTCAAGCAGATATTCTTTGATGTTGTCAAAAGCTTTCTGACAATCTTCATTCCACACACATCCCTGATTTTTCTTTAACAACTTGAAGATTGGCTCACAGGTTGCAGTCATATTGGAAATGAACCTGGAGATATAATTCAAACGTCCGAGGAAACCTCTCACTTGTTTCTCAGTCTTTGGTGCTGGCATTTCCTGAATTGCCTTGAATTTATCAGGATCTACTTCAATTCCTCTCGGACTGACAATGAAACCCAATAATTTTCCAGAACAGACACCAAAAGTACATTTGTTTGGATTTAGGCGGAGATGCTACTTTCTCAAACGCTGAAACAACTTTAACAGATCCTCCATGTGCCCTTCCTCTGACTGGGATTTGGCAATCATGTCATCCACATAAACCTCAATTTCTTTGTGCATCATATCATGGAAAAGAGTGGTCATGGCCCTCTGATACGTCGCGCCAGCATTCTTCAACCCAAAAGGCATCACTTTGTAACAGAATGTCCCCCATGGCGTAATAAATGTTGTCCTTTCCATGTCTTCAGGTGCCATCTTAATCTGATTGTATCCTGAAAAACCATCCATGAAGGAGAAAACCTCAAACTTTGTCGTGCTATCTACCAACATGTCAATGTGAGGTAGAGGAAAATCATCTTTCGGACTGGCTTTATTCAAATCTCTATAATCAACACACATACGAACTTTTCCGTCTTTCTTCGGAACAAGCACTATATTGGCAATCCATTGAGGATATACAGAAGTGACAAGGAAACCTGCGTCTATCTGCTTCAAGACCTCATTCTTAATCTTTTCCGTCATATCAGGATGACTTCTCCTCAACTTTTGCTTGACAGGAGGACATTCTGGTTTCAACGGCAAACGATGCTCCACAATATCTGTGTCCAGCCCAGGCATATCTTGGTAGGACCACGCAAAAATGTCAACATACTCTTTAAGAAGCTCTACCATCCTCTTCTTAACATCTTGACCAAGCAGTGCTCCAATCTTGACTTCTTTCTTATCTTCTTCAGAACCCAAGTTGATGACTTCTAACGGCTCTTTATATGGCTGAATGGTGTCTTCCTCGTGCTCAAGCAGTCGGGAAATCTCATCAGGAATACATTCATCACTCTCTTCTTCCGCCTCATACACAGGACACTCGAAGTTAGGAGAGGGTGCAGGGTCATTACTTTCAACGGTTTTACTGATTAATCTGCACAAGTGATTATTATTTCAGGAAAAAGGGAGGATATATGCAAACATGTAATCGTGCAGATTATGGCAAATGAAAACAATTTTTAAGGTTTTTTGTGTTACCACTTTCCAGAAAAAGCAAAAAGATAAAAAGCATGTATATGCAGAAACAAAATGACTTTTATTGATGATTTTAATGTTTAAAACAAACAGAAAAAAGAGCCCAACAACTTCACTTTCATCTTGGGCAGAATGAAAGGGTTTTTGAAAAACATAAAAGCAAATTACTTTGAAGCATGAGTACACTCAGGAATGTCAATGGTGATCCAATTCTTAATCATCTTTCCCCGAGTCACAAAGCTTGGCACTTCTGGCTTTGGTTCGTCTTTAATAATAGCGTTCACTTCTAGAAGAGTCGGATGTAAAAACCCAGCACTATGGAACATCTCCTGATAAGGACGAAAAGCAGATTCAGGCTTCATCATAGACTTGTCTGAGGCAGAAAATCCCAGACCAGCTCTATTCTTGTTCTCTTGCAGACTCACCACTTGTCCCCATACTCCTGAATGTCCATTCTGAACTACCAGTTGAGCATCTTTGAAGGAGGCAATGGAAGCTTCATCCTTTTTGAATTCATCATTAACAGACAGGGCTTGGAATGCAGTTCCAATGACTACTTCATCAGCCTCTATGGTGCGGAACGAAGAGAGATGACTAATCAGCAAAGCTTGTTCTCCATTTACAACAACCATCTTTCCATCTTTCACGAATTTCAACTTCTGGTGGAGAGTCGAAGTAACTGCCCCAGCCTCGTGGATCCATGGGCGTCCCAATAAGCAACTGTATGCAGGGAAGATGTCCATCACTTGAAAAGTAATCTTGAAGACAAATGGTCCAATACCAATAGGCAAATCAACCTCTCCAACCACTGATTTCTTCGATCCATCAAAAGCCTTGACAATCACATTACTAAATCTCATTGGTGTGCCACCATAAGATAGCTTAGCAAGAGTGGATTTTGGCATGACATTTAGAGATGAACCAGTATCGATCAACACATTGGACATTGAGTCCTCTTTGCAACCGACAGAGATGTGCAAAGCCAAATTATGATTTCTCCCTTCCTCAGGCAAATCTTCATCACTGAAGCTCAGATTGTTACATGCAGTGATATTACTCACAACCCCGTTAAATTGATCCAGCGTCACATCATGATCCACAAAGGCTTGATCAAGTATTTTCATCAAAGAATCTCTATGAGCAGGAGAACTCGTCAGCAGCTCCATTATAGAGATCTTGTACGGAGTGCGATGCAACTGATCCACAATTTTATAATCGCTCATCTTGATAAGCTTCAAAATCTCATCCATCTCCTTTCCTGAAGATGATCCAGCATTTACTTTTGTCACATCATTATTGTTCACAGGCACTTGAGTGGGATTCCTCTGGACATCCACAACTGTTTGGGGCTGGGTAAAAACTCGTCCACTTCTAGTCACTCTACTAACATCTGCTATATTCTCAACAGAAGACAGAGGCTTAATCTCAACTTCTTTTCCAGCTTCCAACATGGTGGCATTGTATCTATAGGGTACAGCTTTATCAGAACTATAAGGTACAGATCCAGGCAAACATATCACAAGAGGTTCTACAGCAGTTTTGCCATAATAACCAATCTCTACACATTCCGGGATTTCAAAGCATGGTTCAATCACATTGACATCATCTTCATCTCTATCCCTCAGAATCTCAATGAGCCTTTGATCTATCATCTCTTGTAAATCTCTTCTCACAATATAACACCCTCGAGGATTATCTGAACAAATCCTACAAGGAGCATGATTATGCTCATAATGACTGTATTCACACAGAGTGGCATGCATCTCCACCAATGATCCTCTGATGTGTTCCACACGATAAATCTTATACTTCCCAGGGCATCCATGCACCATATTCACAGCAGACGCTTCATGAGTCGGCAATGGATTTTTCTACACATTTGGGCCAATATCACGGAAGGAAAGCATACCAGAACGAACCAATCTCTGAACTTCATTCTTCAAAGGCCAACAATTCTCTAAGTCATGCCCAGGAGCGTTCTGATGAAAAGCACAAGTGGCATTAGCTTTGTACCACCAAGGGAGTTTCTCTGGAACAGGAGGTGGTGACCTTGGTTGAACCAACTTCTTATGAATTAGAGCAGGATACAGTTCAGTGTACGTCATGGGGATAGGATTAACATTAACCCGAGGATACGGATTCCACCTTGCTGGTTGTTGATTAACAGGAGCTACAGGCACTGAATTCACAACAGGAGTGTTATACCCCAAAATTTGCCCGCATCTTTTTTCAAGAAAACTCCAATCTGAAAATTAAGAGTCTCATATAATCATGGATTTTTATTTCAACAAATATCCTGACATATGAAACACTTAGTTTTTAGAATTTTTCTTATACAGTAATTTGGCTTGCAGTTGAATTTATTCTTACGCAAACGCCAAATACTGTTTATTACTTCACACATGCTATTTATTTATTTACAGATAAATAGTACTGACACAATTGGTACAGAGTTAAATCTTTTGCAGGCGCAGAATCAGGAAACTCAGACTGTACTGGTAACAGTAAATATTAGTTATTTATTATGTCTGTGTTTTTTTAACAAGTCATGTAAATAAACTTTCATTTTTCACATAAAACAAAAACAAAAACAAAAACAACAAAATAGAAAATTAACTTTGACTGTTGATTTTTCACTCTAACTGCTACGTCAATACCTGAACAGTCAGTTGACAGCCAAACTGCTGGCAGTACAATTCACAGTGTTTTGTACCATCAATCAAATCAATCTTTCACAATTCAAATTTCCAAGATTTTTGTGTTAGAAGTCTTCTGAATATCACGCGATTAGCAGAAACTCAACACTGCACAAAAATCAGGTACGCTTAACTGTCTCCTACACAAACAGTCCCTAATCAGGGTTTTTCTTGTTTTTACAGGAGCAACAAGTTTTTGAGAGCTCAAATGGATTTCATACACATCCATATATCTCAAAGTACCATCATACAAATTTTCAAACTTCAATTCACTCAGACGCACCGTCAGCAGCTCAAACAGTCAACAGACGACCCGTTTGACCAAAAAAGTCAACAGACAGTCAAAAATGAAATTTTTTGTCAAAGTCCATATTTTGTCAAAGGATTCATCATTTGATCATTGGATGATCATAATTCATCAAGGAAAGATCAAAAATCAACAAAACCCTAAGATTCAAAATTAGGGTTTTTACCTGAAAAGTCAACTCAACTTTGACTGATCATAACTCTCTCATCCTTCATCCAAAAAATTCAAACCAAAGCTTGTTTTGAAGGAAATTCAATTATCTTTCAAATGCCATTGATCCCATGGTCATTGGATTCACCATTTGAAAAATATGATCAAAGACATTACAGGTCATTTTCAAAGTCAACAAAAAGACACTTTTTTCAAAAGGACACACAAGGAGCTTCAAAAATCATTTTGACATGAGACCAAAGGCATTGGTTAGAGGACTCTTTGAGGTTTCCAAAAAGTGCAAGATCTCCTTCATATGACAAAAATTGAAGGATTTACACCTTGTTGAAGTTGGCTAAATTTTGGGAAAATACATGAAATCAACATTGTTCAAAAATGCATTTTTTCCAAATGGGGCCAAGTTTTCAGCATTCAAACATCATTTCCATGTTACTATGGGCCTCCCACGACCAAGGCTAAGCCCATACCTTTTTTTATCCATTTTTGCATGATTTTATCTTATTTTAAGATTAAAATTAAAAGGAAAATGCATGGATAATGGTAGCTTAACTTCCAAGCATGACTCACCTCAAAGAATCTTCATCTTTCTGCAGAGAATTGAAGGACAAGGCAGGTGCATTGAAGGCAAGATGACTTGGTCAAGAATTCAAGCTTTTTTTATATTAAAAAATGCAAAGTTTCAACAAAGGCAACTAGCTGCAAGTTAGCTTCAATTCTAAGCACACATAGCTTATAAATAAGCTATCATAGTTCAGCAAACAAGGAGAGACAAGTTCAGAAGCAAAGCTAAGCATAACACCTTTGTAATCACTTGAAAAAATTCAAAGAAAATTCAAATTCGAATTTGTAATTTCTGCTCATTTCAATACAAACTAAGCATTCATACACCTTCCTTGAACATCACTGAAACTATCTCAATCAATTACAAGCCTTGAAGCTCACTGAATCGAGCTACACAGGTCAAAAATTGTTCAAACTAAAATCAATTCGTATCTGGCTATTTACACATGTTTAACAAGATGTAGACATACTATTGAGTTTGGTTTGAGGTGTAGATCATTTCTGGAGCTTTAATTAAGTTTTAGATGCGTATACACGAAACCACCATTTTAGGGTTCTTCATCCCAAAATTAGGGTTTTCTAAATTAGGCGAAATTACAGGTTCTGAATAGTACCATTGAGTTCGCATGAACAATACGAACTCAACCATACCATCGCGCAAAATTTATACTCACGTTTGCTTGTATTCGCTATTATTACCAGGTGTAAAAGATTGGGTTTTTTACACCACCTGCAAATGAACGGTGTAAAAACCCATCTGAAGGTTGAAGATGTTGCGTGGCGCCCTCTGATTCGCTGGGAGGCGCGCGCGTGTTTTTTAAACTGACTTGGAATTCAGTGTTTTGCAGGTGTTCCACGTGTTATGGTCCCTCACCATCTGGGCCTTCTGATTCATCCATCAACTCATCCAACGCGCCAGATCACTCTTCCTCACCATGCTCCCTCACTGATTACCACACAGGATCAGTATCCTTTTATTTTCTATTTTATTTTCTATTTTATTTTAATTTCTTTGTTAAATTAATTAAAAATAGTTTTAAAAATCCAAAAAATACACAAAAAATATTTTTAGACTTCTAAAATAATATATTATTTTCTGAAATAAAAATATTTTATTTTTCTTCAAAATTTCAATATTTTGCATAATTAATTAGTATATATTTATATATTGGCTTTTTAATTATTTTAACCAATCAAAAAATCATAAAAAAAATTGTTCTTTGTGTTAAATATTGTTTATATATTATAAGCTAATTTTGTACATATTTTGAATAATTTTCTTCTTAAGTTTTAATTATTTGTATAATTATTTGCATAATTATGTTTTAATTAACCTAAATCAATTTCAAATCAATTTCAAAAATTCCAAAAAAATTTGTTTTGTTTTAAAATTAATTAACAAATATTTTGTACATATTTTAAACTTAATTTCTAGGTTTAAATCTATTTTCATCTTTTTCCTTCATTTTAATTTAATTAATCATGCATTAATTATAATTAAAAACAATCATAAAAAATCCAAAAACATGCCTTTTATTTTTCTTGCAATTTAAATTCCTAGATAAATGTATAGGATGTCAAATTCATGTAAATAGGCTAGTTTACGTTTCCTGCAAAATCGATGTAATAGCGTAGATTTACTTTCCGCACTTTACATTTCTGCATTTTACTTTCCAGCACATATAAACTGCGTGTATGTCAAAGATAAAATTGAACCGTTAGATCACTAACTTCAAAGATAAATATCTGAATCCAATCACAATCACATTTGCACCTCTTCAGGTAATCCTTTTTCATTCTTTCAAAATCAAAGTCAAATTCTACTGTTTTGAGTACAAAATCGAACCTTGCTTTTATATCCGGTGAAAGGATAGATTTTTAAAGGAAATAGGATAAAGACCTTACAACTCAGGGTAGACCTCCTAGTTTGCTTGCTCAAATCAAAACAAACAAAATTCTCATACACTGTTGATTTTTCAAAACTTTCAAAAAAGACAATACTTTGTATATATCCAAACACGGGTTATTACAAAGTTAACGTTCTTTTCAAAACATCTTTCGAAAGATAAACAAGCATTTTGTATACATCCACACACGGATCATTACAAAATTCAATTTACAAAAGTATTTGAAACCACATATGAGCAATTTCAGAGCAATTGAAAAGTGATCGAAAAACAAGTGAGCTAAGCAAACTTAAGAGCCCATGGATAACCATGGATACAAAGGGTGCTAACACCTTCCCTTTGTATAACCTACCCCCTTACCCAGAATTTCTTAAAGGTCTTTTTTCTGTTTCTTTTATAAACCTTTCCTTAATTGGATAAAATAAAAGGTCGGTGGCGACTCTGTGATATTTTCAAAAATGCGAAAGCATTAAGCGACAAAAAAGAGTCAGTTCACGTATCTCTACAGATCAGAGGTATGGCCCGGTATTAAAAAAAATCGGAGGTCCACAAGGAGTTACTGACGCCACTTGTTGAGATTGATTTCTGAATCGACTATTCCTCCCATGAGAAACAGCATTAGCATCTGATTCCTTCTTCTTTTGGAATGAAGAACCAAACTTCTTCGCACCACCGGACGAATTGTCATTCCGAACCAGACGACCTTCTCGCACAGCTTCTTCCAATCGGACACCCATACCCACCATTTCGGTGAAGTCTACAGGAGCACTTGCAATCATTTTCTCATAGTAAAACGGACCAAGAGTCTTCAGAAAAATCTTAGTCATCTCTTTTTCTTCCATCGGAGGAATTACTTGGGCGGCAACCTCACGCCATCTCTGAGCATATTCCTTAAAGGATTCCTTCTCTTTCTGCATCATAGCTCGCAATTGATCTCTATCGGGAGCCATGTCCACATTATACTTGTATTGCTTCACAAACGCCTCAGCTAAGTCATTAAAAGTGCGAATATGGGTGCTATCAAGGCCCATATACCACTTAGAAGCAGCTTCAGTCAAACTGTCTTGGAAATAATGGATCAACAGACGTTGGTCATCAGTGTGAGTGGACATCTTCCTTACATACATCACCAGATGTGCCTGAGGACAGGAATTTCCTTTATACTTTTCGAATTCAGGCAGCTTGAACTTAGCAGGTACTTTCACATTGGGAACAAGGCAAAGATCATGCACATTCTTTCCAAACAGTTCTTTTCCACGGAGAGCTTTCATCTCTTTCTGCAATTCTTCAAACTGATCTTGGAAACCATCCATTCTGTCATGAATTTCACTTGGAGCAGCATCATAAATGGGCTCTGGGACAAAAGGACCAGTATGAACAATAGGAGATGTGTTGACCATAACAGGAGTCAACGGACGAGTCATCTCAGGAACAGACAAATAACCTTCAGGCATGCCCCAGGGATATCCATTAGGCATACGTTGCTGAGTAGCACCAACAGGAACAACAGGAATGGTTGTAGCAGCAATTTCAGAAATCACAGTGGTCTGACCCTGAGCTTGGGCATTGGGAGAAGGAACCTGATTCTGATTCTGATTCTGAGCAGCCATCAATGTCTCAACCAGAGCAGTGAGACGATCCACACTAGATCTCAAAGTAACAACCTCTTCACGTAGCTCACGATTCTCTTGTTCAAGACCTTCCATCTTCTTCTTGCAGTTAGCTCGAGTATTATACCGGTGAGACAACTTGATTCTGTATGAAGAACACTGAATAAGACCTATGGAAAACTCTCGGAAGCAAGACCAAAAATGCAGAATGATGCATGAAATGCAATGCAAATGATTTTTATTTTTATTGGTTTTCAAGGAACTTTAAGACATTGATTGTAAACATTTAGCAAAAACAACATAACAACATTCTCCATTAATAATAGAAAAGCTTACAAAAGGATTCAAAGATCCAAGATTACAAAACAATGGAAAATCTAAAAACTAGAAGGGAACACTTCTGATGAAGATCCAACTCCTCTCTGCAGCTTCCTACGGATCCTCTCCAACTCATCTTCATAAAAGGCCTTCAAATGAGCATTCTCGACCATCAGCTTATCAGCAACTTCTTTCCGTGCAACTGAATCTTCTTGTTGTCTCTTTCGCTTTTCTCCATGCTGTTGAAGCAACTCTTCTTGACGACGTATTTGATCATCCTTTTCCATCAACCAACCATCTTGGATATCGAGCATTTCATCTTTCTCTTTCAAATGTATCTTCAACTCTTTATTCTCCACTTCCAAAGCATAAAACTTCTTCTCCCAAGCATCTCTTTCCAATCTCATCTTAGCCACGAGCTCTAGATGCTCATCATTACTTTCAACAGGAGTAGTGAAAGACAAAGGTGGAGTAATGAGTAGAGAAGGCTCCTCGAGTAAATAAGGCATCTGAAAAGTGTGAGCTCTAGCTTGAACCCAATCAGTGTAGTCTTTGAGAGCAACACATTGTTTCGTTCCCAAATGTCTCTTCCTATCAACATGGTGCCAAGCATGCACAAACCGATTTCTCATATCCAAATTTTCATCTTGATTAAGATAGAAGATTCCTGACACGAGAATACTAGCGGGTCGCTCCTTCATGGGATAGCAAAAGTGATGCCTTGCAAGAATGGGGTTGTAGGTAATTCCTCCTTGTATACCAAGAAGAGGTACATTAGGGAATTCTCCACAACTATCAATAATCTCACCAATGTCATAAGCAGGATTTTACCAATGGATATTCCCATTAGTAAGAGGCATGATCTTCTGAGACCATGAGAGACCATCAGGATTGTTCAAGAAACTCTTAGCTTGGGGTAAGTGCGAAATAAACCACTTGTAGAGCAAAGGAGTGCAACAGTTGATAAGTCCACCTTTCTTATCATTCCTATGGTGAATGGAATGATAAGTATCCCCAAGCAAAGTAGGCACAAGATTCCCAATTATGAAGATCCGAATAACATTAACATCGACAAAATTGTCAATGTTGGGAAAGAGTATCAAACCATAGATGAGCAAGGCCAAAAATGTCTCAAAAGCAATCATACTTCCTTTACTAGCCAACATAGAAGCCTTTCCAATCAAGAATTTAGAAGTCAACCCCCAAATTCCTCCTTTTTTGGTCATATTTGCTTTTACATCTGATATCTTCAACTGAAGGAGTTCTGCTATCTCATCAACCTGAGGCTCTTTCTCCAGACCACTAAACGGTATGTCATTAGTAACCGGAAAACCAATCCAATAAGAATACTCCTCCAAAGTGGGCATAAGCTGATAATCAAGAAAGGTGAAACAATGATAAACCGGGTCATAAAACTGCACAAGAGTCTCAAGAATCCCTTTTTCCACTTTGGTCTTCAAGATAGAGATCAATTTCCCATAACGGTTTTTGAAGTTTTCAAGATTAGGAACCAAAGTTGCTAGCTCTTTCAATTCCTTTGCACTAGCATTTCTGAAGGTGTACTTCTTGATGCTTCTCTTTTGATCCGTGGTACCTGTTATGTTTACAAAGAAAGTCTCTAAGTTCCTTGAAAACCATTTGTGAATGTCATTTTTATGAATGCATGAACGCATGGTTTATGCATCAATCACAATCAAGAGCACACAAAATCACAGCAAATCACACAAAATCACACAGTCTAGGTTCTTAGGTTCGACGTCACGAGCATGGAGCCATGGGTCTACCCATCCCACAAGGTGTGTTCTAGGGAATTTTGTACCTGCCAATCGGGTTCTACAAAGGTTCCCAGGGTTTTCAATCTTCTATCGGATATTACCGGCACGCACAATTTCTCATGGGCGCCAATAATATGCCTAAAAAGACCTCGTCTGAGCGTAGTATCGCATGTCAACAAGCTCAAATTGGTACTTGATCTTGTTTCTGCACTACATCCTAAAAAGGCTTAGATTGGTTAAAAGGTTCTAGGCCATTCAGCTTCTACGGACACTCACTATTGAAAGTAATAGCGTTATCACGATGATTCGTAACAACCTCTACTACCTTCCATGAGGTCTCCACTGATTGGGGTTCCACCATATGACGCTCATGGTAAGGATTGCTCCTGACATGCGACTATTGGTCCTACCACCTCCTATCTCAAGTTACTCACAAAAGTCCGGGTTAGAACTTTATCTCATCACAGAGGAACCATCGAGCACAAAAAGAAAAAGAAAAAGAAAATAAACAAACAAAGCACACAACAATATATACAAATAAAACACACAGATAAACAAAAATAGGCTTAACACACTTAAAACTGGGACCCCAGTGAAGTCGCCATTTTTCTGTAGCGGGGAAAATCTGAGATCAGAGCCATAGGATTGACTCGACTCAATATTTCAGTGAAAGTCGCCACCGCGCTTTATTGTTTCCAAAGGAAAAGGGAAAAGAACGAATAAAACCCAAAGTTTGTTTTTAAAACAAAAAAGAAGAGATCTTAGGTACGGGTGTTGTTTATACAAGGGGAAGGTTTTAAGCACCCCTCATATCTGTGGTACTCCACAGGAACCTTTTTGAAAATCTGTGTCGTGTGTGCTAAAAAAGGGTTTGTTTTATTTTTAAAATAAGCTCGGCAAAGCGCTAAGCTTTGTGCCTACATACCTCCTCGGTGCAATGGAGAAGTCAGAGCTAATGTAGTTCCGCTTAAAAGGGAAAAACGTTTTAAAAACGAATAAACACTTTATCGTCGTTGGAGAGAAATACTCAGCCATTGATCTTGAGCATGAGAACAAATGAGTTCTTTGCATCGCAAATGAAAGAAGGGCTCCAACTCGGATAAAATCAACGAGTATGCCACTAGCTCTCTCACGCGGAAAAGATCTCATTATATCAATCAATTTCAAAATCGTGGGGTATAACCACTCGTTTCGACAATTAACGGTGTCTAAACTTTTTGAAGAAAAAGGCCACTAAGGGCAAAAGATGTTTTTAAAAGAAAAGGTTTTTGAAAAGGTTTGTAAACATAAGAAGGTTTTTGAAAAAGGGAGAAGATTTTGAAAATTAAAGAAGGGGAGGAGATGAAGAGGCTATCCTATTGCGTAAAATAAATGCTAATGAAAGAAACGGTCTAACCGAAGAAGAAGCCAACACTTGACATTATGAGTCAAGGTAGATTTCCCATCCTTTGGAGTTATCAATACCAAACCAACACATTATCACTTGGGGATCCAGATGAACTTATTATCTTAGCACCACTTTGCATTAAGCGCATTAAAATTCTGACGAAAATCGGGCAGAGTAACGGCTGTTTTCGGGTAAAATCCTTATCTCAATGCCTTGGAATTAACCATCAAGGGCTTTCAAGGAAATACCTGCAAACACAAACAGACAACAATCCAATGCCAGACAGACAGAACAATCACAGAGTAATAACAGAATAAGGGTCCAGAGGTCCTAAGTCCATAAGTCCGAATCTCCAAAATGCCCGGGATAGTAACCAATAGTCCAAAAGAGAACCTTAGGTGTTTTTTTAGATTTTTGTTATTTATTAGTGTTTTGGCATAAAACTAAAGTATGGTCCAAGTGGACAAAAAGAAAATAGCGGAAACATAAACATAGCGTCCAAATGGACAAAGAGAAAATAGCGGAATATAAACGTCCAAATGGACAAAGAGAAAATAGCGGAAACATAAACATGATGAAATGATAAAATAAAGCAATAAGGCGAGAAATATAATAAAATGCGAAAATTAAAGTCAATTGTTAGATGTTAAAGATAACCATCTTGAAACTTGTCAAGTATGTTATCAAAGTTAGTAATAAAGATCGATGGTGAGTGAAGAATGTTCTCGGATTTAAATTCAATGGACATTTATCAGAAGCTTGATAAAATCAAAGCGACTACACGATAAATCTCCATAAGTCTTAAATCAACCGCATACAATTCTCTTCCATATTTGATCTTTTTTGAATCGGGACACGAAATATTGCGCTATGTTAAGCAGATCGCCAAGTGATTTATGTAGAAATCACCCTACAACGAGGCCGGTCAAAACTTTATGTGCTAATGCATGCGAGAGAAGCGATATGTAGATCACTCTCCGAAAGCAATACCGCACGAAAAGAAAATAGGGAGCGATCTCGTCTTTACCAAGAATCCATAAGAATTCTCAAAGTATTAAGACTTTCATCGATCAAAATAAAGAGAAGCAAAGATGGAACCACATTAAAAGCTCCTTTCATCCATAATTTCAATCACTTAATATTGCGGATTTGGATTCTCATCCTATCGACGCCCTAAGTCCATTGAAATTAGAGAGAAATTAGGCCTCTAATTTGTGATTCAAAGAAAATATCAAAAGAAAGGAGTAGAAGAAGAGTTAGAACCAAAAACAAGTCAAAAATAGCAAAAACAAGCATTCTGCCTCACTGGAAATCGATTTACCTCTGTAGGAAATCGATTTCCTGCCTGCAGAATTCAGATCTGGAGCAAAAAATAGAGTGGAAATCGATTTCCCTCTGTAGGAAATCGATTTCCTGCGCACAGTTTTCAAAAAAGCAGCATTATGAACTTTGAAACTTGATTTAGGCAAACATACAAACACCTTATGATCACATATCCATTGGAGCACGAATTTTCCATCAAATCACCATCAAATAGGACAAATATAGCATCAAAGATGCATTGAACAAAAGCAACGAAGAATCACATTTGGTAGATGGAAAAGGATGATGAAAATTACCAATTCTCGAGCAAAACTTAGATCCACTTCAACAATCACCAACACAAATCTTGATCTCTCAACAATTGAAGAAAAAAAAGTGAAATGGATGGTGGTTTAGCTCAAAGTTTGTGAGGTTCAAGGTGTGACTCACAAACTTTTATGAAAGAATAAAGAGCTTTGGTGAATTTGGTAGGGATGAGGAGAGAAATTGCAAGGGGTTTGTTGGCTCTCAAAGCTTGAGAAATGAGAGAGTAGAGGTCTCTATTTATAGAATTGGAGCAAGAGTAGTGGCAAATTGGTCTTTTTGTATTTGGTAATTAATTTGTGGTTAATTGGTAATTAAAGTGGGATTCAAATGGCAAAATGATGTTTAAGTGGGTTTAATGAAGGAGTTAATTTTGATGAGGTGGAAAATTGATAAAATGATCAAATAAAAAGGTGCCAAAATGATGTCAAGCTTCCCTCCTTATTTTTTTTTTTGAATTTTGCATACAGGAAATCGATTTCCCACAGGGGTAAATCGATTTCCACCTTCAAATTTTCAAAAATTGTTTTCTTGCACTGTTTTGACTTTTACCCGATCTTTCACCTGTAAAATATAAACAAAAGAGACAAAACACATATTTTTTTGATTTTAGGTTAGCACTAAACAAATAAAAATCTAAAAGTGTTTGATGATTCCCCTCAGAGACAATCACAGTATCAAAGACAAAGCCTCACAATGGTGCTTTTGATTGATGATTGAATGCAATTGATGTATGATCTTAGGGTCAAAAATTGGGGTATGACAGGTACCACAACCAGGCGAGGTTCTTTCATGGAAAATTGTGTCTAGCATGTTTGTTGCCTCAAACACATTGTACCCCATGGGAATCATTAACCATGGTGACCATTAGGGACCACTTGTCCATGTCTAGACTACATACCTGTGAGATTGGGATGGGACAGGAAACCTTGGCTCCTACATACCATTGGTTTTTCATATTTGAGGTCAGGCCTTTATTTGGTCTATTCTCATGGTGCTTGATATTCTGGTATTCCAAAAGGCGTCGAACCTTTGATCCTGCAACATTTGACTTATACAGAGTTTTCACATCAGTTATTCAGAGGATTGCACAATGCTTACTAAGATTATGTGGACCTTTTATCCCTTGCTATTGCATTCATAACATCATTATGCACATCATTTCCAAGGAATCCTAAAAGTCTGCTTTTTCTAAATGTGTTGGACACCAAAATCAAAGGTGGCTTGTTATGACAACTCGTGTTTCAAGACATGTTATGTTATTTATTTCAAAAAGTGTGTGAAAGGACTTGAGGATCCCTTTGAAATGAAACATTGCATTCATACCATCATGCATTTCATAGTTCTCTCAAAAGCTTACAGAATCCCTTCCTACTCAAACATCGACTTCAGCAACAAAGTTGACTTCTCACCGCTATGTGCCTGAAAGTTAACATTAGAACAACTCCGTGGGTTGACTAAGATAAGAACGGAAATGGGGGCTGACATGAATCAGTGTATGGAGTTTATTCAAGCCTTTTCTCTTTGACAAGAAGAATCGAGACAGGTTCCTCAGAGGCCAAATTTAAATGTTAATCTCACCTCAAGAGAAGATCGTATGAATCAGAATGTCCGAAATAATGTTGAGATTCCTATTCTTGGTAAGGAGAATTCACATCATTGAAGCTTTCAGGTTCTCGATCGAGGAAAAGGAGATAACGTTCCACCTCTTGGAAGAAAGGTTAAAATCCATAGAAGCTGACTCCATTGATTTAGACGTTGATGGTTTATTCCTAGTGCCCGATGTTAAGAAACTGCAAGGGTTATTTGCGCTCACTTCGGATGGTTTGGATATGAAAGCCAAAGTGGCAATCACCTCTTGTACATATGTGGAAGTTGCTTGGGGCTCCCGACCGAGGGATAAGCAAGACGTATTCTTATCTTAAGCTTTACATCATTTTCATTGCTCGAATCCCTTAAGGCATTACAAATTCTTGGGTGACATTTCCAGAATCTTCTGTCAGGCGGTAATCAAGAGGTTCTACAGAGAAGTTTCTCACTCTCAAGGTTCTACTTCATATCTCAGTTGCCTTTTCTCAGAATTTCCTTCTCAGTGGCTTTCGCTTGTTAACAGAGACAAAAAGAATATGAGAAACAAATTGATGTGATTCTATTGCCTTGTGCCCATTCGCTTCCATGTTTGTCGGAATTTCAGTTGGTTAAGATTCGTGTTTTGGGTCTTCTTCGCCACATATAGATCTCTTAAGTTTGATGACCATACAAGTTTCTTCCATTTATGATGGTGATTACTACTCTAGCAACTATACTTGGGGCTCCCGACTGAGGGATAAGTAAGAGGTGGTCTATCTTGAAGATTGCACCATTTGCATTGCTCGAACACTAAAGTAAGGCAAACATACAACTCTTAGGCGACTTCGTTGGAGTTTTCTTCTGGGAAGTAATCTAAAGTTTTATGCAAGAACCGATGATAATGCTAGGTGCCTACCATGCTGGAGCACCAGCTCATTCGATTGAAGATCATAAGACATTCAGAGACAAAAATTCAAAGATCTCATTGATTCTAGAGCAATCACATTCACTCCAAGAGCTTCATGCATAAATTGAAGTCTCGAAAGGGTATCAAAATTGCAGAAAGTATTCAAGAGCAATAACTCCAAACGGAGTCAAGTTTCCTCAACAATGGCATTCATTTAGTTCTTTACTGCATTCTCATTTGTAACATTTCATTGTTTGTTTAAGCATTGATTGCATGTAAAAACTTGTTAATATTTGAGTGAAAATTGTTGATGTTTTTATTGGCTAATTGGCATTTATGTTTGGCTAAAATATAATAGCAGCAAAATGTAATACAATGTATAAGTCTTACAAATATAAAATAACAAAACATGAACAAGCAAGATGTTATATGGAATGTCATGACATTAACTCATGATATCGCGCCTGCAGAACTGGAATGAAGATTCAGTCTAATACTTAACAGATACAAAATATTCTATGGAATATTATGTAATCCTATGTGGCGCAGATTTAAAGGTTAATAGAATCAAGTCAGAATATTGAAGAATCAAATCATAATATTGAAGATTCAGTAGTTTCTAATTTAGGAGATAAATTAGGAAACTTGTGATTGAAGACCTTTCTTATAGCATAAGATATCTGCAGATTTATAACAGGCAGTAGTGCTGCGATTTGTAAGCCCAAGTCCAATTGGGAATAGGTTATAAATAGAAACCTTTGTAACCTATTTTTAATATAGAAAACCTTGTTTAGAAAAGATGTAGTCATTAGGGTTTCTATAGGTAGACCACCCAGGTTGTGGGATGGCTGCCATGTCCTTCTCGAAACCTGTAGGTAAGAGAAGTGATTGTTCTCACTTGAAACCTATAGGTAAGAGTTGAGTATTATGTTCTTGATTGAAGCTATGAATCAAGATCAAGTTAGTGTTCATTGTTAATTGTTTAAATAGTCGTTGCAGGGTTGTAACAGTTTGGTATCACTAGGGAGTGAGCAGAGGTTCTCTTGTCTTAGATGGAGTTCTAAGATAAAGGTTGCATTGGGTAATGACTAGGTAAACCAGAGGTTGTTATCTGTAAACCAGAGGTTTTTTACATAAAATAGTAATACTGATAGTGAAATCTTCTTCCTTGCTTGGTAGGCCTCAGAGTAGGTAGTTAAACCGAACTGGGTTAACAATTAACTGTGTTTTTATCTTCTGCATTGTATTTTTTGTTCAATCTGGATGTTGTAACATCGTGAATAACATATGGTTCAAGTTTGATAGCTTGTCCAATTACAGAACCAATAAAGTTGACAATCTGGTTATGTTGACTGAACGAACATGATCCCAGTACTCAATGGACTCCGTCTTCTTAGGGGTAATCAAAAATTGGGGATCTTTCTGTTCTGCCTTTGCTAAGTTGTTAACAGATCATATGTCTTGACATCATGATTGACATCGTGAGTTTGTCATACCAGAATTTCGATTTGTATCAGAGCAGGCATCCTGTCTGTTTCTAGATGAGATCTATGAGGGATACTTTCTGGTTATGCTAACGGTAGAAGATTGTTTGAACAAGAAGTGTTCATATTGTATGGTCCCTTGAAGTGGAGGATGTACCTATATGTGGAGGATTAGACCAACCTGACCAGAGCTATTGATGCTGGATCAAGAAGAGCTAAATCCAAAGGCTTCATGCGGGAGTGAAGAAGTTGAATTGAACTGTTCAGCCTGTATCTGTGTACAGAGAAGAAAAGTATCAAAACCTTCATGCGGGAGTGAAGATGTAGATAAGGTGTCCTCTGTACCTATGTGGTTTTATCAGGTCAGGAATTTGGTTTGGTCTAGTCTGTTGCTTGGTGGAGAAGTAAGCATTGTGCAGGGTTGAGTTGAAGTTAATCCTTGGATGTCATGCTTACAATTGATTCATGGAGTAAGCATTGTGTAAGTTATGTTGATATATAGCTATTTTACGCTGCATAGCCTCTGATGCAACCCCTATTGCAAAAAAGAAAAATTCTAGGGTTATTTATTTTCAACAGAATGTATGGCAGAACCTTACAGCTGTAATTAAAGTGTCAACGATACTTGAGTAATCTCTCAAGTCCACTCATAATGACATGGTTTATTAGAGCTGATGAATGTCAACTAATCAATGATATTCATAATCATCTGCAAGTGTGAACCTTGAAGAATTTCAAGGCTGGAGTGTTCCTAGAAGGAGGAACAGATGTCCTACCGGATGTTGGGATATTAGCGCTGGTATGCAGCTACCAGCTAAAGAACATATGTTCTGGTGCTAAACTAATGTAGTGTGAGAACATTGGTTTGGAACCTACTCCTCGTCTGGAAGATGAGACATCTGATTATAAGTTGTTCAGGACACGTTCGACATGTACTTCAACTCCAAATCTTATTTTATGGAGTTTTGAAGTAAAAGCTCAGTGCTAAAGAAAACTCGTGAAGGTATTCCTTTCTGATCCTTTATGTTTAAATCAAGATGAGCTTACATCTGGTATTTTCCTCTGATCAAAGGAACCAGATATGTGAATTTTCATTCATAACCATAGAGCAGTTGTTGGAGCTGAATATTGTGTCTCAACCACAATGAAATATGGTCACGAATGCTGACTGCCCTAATTGTTATCCAGAAGGGGTAGTGTTTTTTTCAAGGAACTCAGGTGGCTCAGAAGAATCTGACTAATTCAGTGTTATGCCATGACTGAGTCTATTCCAGAAACCTAAGTGGGGGAATCTCATCTATAGGTACAAACTATGTCATCCATCATCTCAAAATCAGAATGAAAGTCTTAAGAAAAGCTTATTGAGATGCTAGCTATTCTATTCCTTGATATGTCTGGATGTTGCTGATAATTGCACTATTTTGTTTCAACCCCAAGTGCTATGAATTAGATATTAAGAATGTTAACCAAGAACCATGAATGATGATGTCATATCAGATGTTACAACATCATCTCAAGATCTTCAGTTTCTTTTTGTTGTTTTTGCCAAGAGAAAAATATATAAGCGTGAAGAGGTAATCAGTCATAATGATCTAGTGTGAGTAGTAAATTCTAACTGACTAACTGGTAAGTACTTTGATGGGAGACTTAGTACTTATTAGGTGTAGAACCTGGATGTAAGACTGAGAAGAAGAAAACAGTCAAGATGAACTAGTGTGAGTAGTAAATCTTACTGAGTAACTAATAAGTACTTTGATGGGAGACTTAGTACCTATTGGATGAGATGTCCTTCACAAGTTTAGAAGTATGGCAATGGTATCTGGTGAAGCACACTGATTCTGTTAAATATCTTGATAGGAGCTGGATATTTTGCAATGTCTGTATGGAAAGCTCACACTTATTTGCTGAAGACTGATTTATGGTTACACAATTATAGTTTCTTCTACTTCAAGTTGCAGAGTGTGGCAATCTGATTCTTGTATAGCAAGCAAACTGAAGATTCTAAATTTGGAAACCGTGACAAATTCCAAATGAAGGGTGCTTCAAGAACGAACATCAAAGATGTCCTAAATTTGTATACCTCAGGGGGAGTAAGAGAATATGAAGATCAGCAAGGACAATGTTATTCTGCTTCTTATCAAATGGAAAGTCTCTCAAAGACTAATCTTTAAGCCAGAAAAACAATGTCACACAAGATGTCAAAACATAACTCAGGACATGTTCATTCTTAAAGACCAGCAAGGATTATTCTTGTATTATCATCTAAAAACATGTATCGATGGTGTGTATCACTTGTTCTGACTTAGTGCATGTTCCAACCTATGCACAAGTCCACCTGATACAGTTCTTCTTCAAATAACATCTCTTGATCAAGACTTTTGTAAAAGTCCAAGTATGTTGTTTAAATTGCTCAGGTTTCTAGAGTCTTTTCCGTTTCATTCTTTTGAGTCTCTCGTGTTCTTCTTTCGGATATGAGTAAAGTCTAGAGTCTAGGTTATGTTTGTCAAATTGTGACAAGTATATGGTATAAGGGTAGTGTTCAAACATTGTTAAATCTGAGGTCATTCTCTACAATTGTTTTGTAAAGAGTAGAGTCTTGTTTCGAGTCATGAACATAAATTGTTTCTTGTGTTCTAAGTCATTCTATAGAGAATTGTTATCTCTATGGATAGTCAGAGTATTTGATTTTCTTTTGGTCTGGTAAACTTATGTCTTGGGTGATGTCAACATCACATTGTGTTGTTATCCTGGAAGAAGGTCTAGGACTGTGCATGAGAAGTTTGAAAAAGCAACATTAATGTCTAAAGTGGCAGTTCTGAATTAATGTGTATTAGAATGGGCAGGTTCTGATCTTGATGTTAGTAATATGATCCGCCAATACACAATTACTCTCATAATGAAAACTTCACTAAGTTAGTGTGACTATGAAGATAGAAGTTTAGTGATCTAATCAACATAGCTGAAGATAAGGAGGATCCGTCTTGTTCAAATAAGAAAGAGTGTTAATCATTGTGTAACATTGAGAAACACCATATCAAGAGGGATTTCAAATTGTCTTGGCAGACCATGATCTGATATAAACATGGTAAGATTATGCTCAGCAAAGTACAAGAAGTGGCAGTTCTTTATGTTGAGATTGTGGCAACCTCTATGTGTGTGCATCTAGTATCAAGAGGTCATCAATTGATCACTTCAGGTGGAGATAAGTTAGTAGGCTAGGATCTGTTGAAAGCACACTCTGACGAGATAGTGTTTAACTAACTCCCAATGAAGCGTGACACATCTATGTTGGTATCGTATGCTTGCTTTATCTTCCATATGCAAAAATCGAGGTTGTCTCAACTAGTGACCCATTCACAAGAGGTCGCAACCTCAATTCAATAAAAAGTTTCTTTAAACTTCAAGACTAACATACGCTTTGCATTAGAATTATCATTCTTAGCATTAGCATTTTTCTGCATGCAAAACATTTGCTTAACATCAAGGAAATTTTTAGTGAAGAGCTTGATCATGTCAAAGTAACGAGACTTGAGAACTCTGTGGAGTAAAAAGCCAATCTTTTCAGAAACTGATTATCAAGGGGTATGTTGCCTGAGAGCTCCGTTGAGCATGAACAGTTGATAATTTCGTTAATTGACGACCCTGAGGAGAAAGGCTTGAATATTCTGTTGAGCAAATACAGTTTGATTGATTATCATGAGGGAAAAGGTTGGACGTTTCATTGAGCGTGATAAAGTTGCTTCCATATGTTGCTTGATTGTAGTGGAACTTGAGGATTCAAATAAGATGTCTAATCTGGGGCAATCACGTTGATAAATCTCTCTTGAATTCCATCAACTTGGGGCAATCACGTCGATAATTCTCTCTTGAGTCCATCAATCTGGGGCAATCATGTCGATAAATCTCTTGAGTTCCATCAATCTGTGGCAATCAAGTCGAGGAATATCTCTCAAGTTCAGTCAATCAGGGGCAGTTACATCGAGATTCGACAAATCTCTTCAAGGATCCATTGATCAGGATGGACTACTTCAAACGCTTGAACATACTGGGGAAAATTATCTCGAGTATTTGTGGTGCAAGGACCCTTTGAGGAGAATTCCTCCGTAGGTCATGAAGCTTGGGACACAATCTTCTGAGTTGTATTGTTCTCTCCCCAATCATTGGAGTTTATTTCTCATGGAAATTTGGTCTCTCCCCAAGCACAGGAGTTTATTTCTCCTAGGAGTTGTTTCACTTCCCCAACATGGTCTCCTTATTTGGATTTCTCATCCCCAACATGGTGATACGAGGGAATCTCCTCAAGCTCACAATCCCCAAGCAGTTCAAGATGTGGGGAAAGTCAGGCCAAGTCACTTCCTCCCTAACAAAGTTGCATCTCAACCCTCAACACAGTTGCCAGTGATCTTTGGTATAGTAGGGTTTCCCACACTAATCCATATTAGTAGCTCAAGGCATCAAGCAACGGACCCCAATGATCCTGCTTCTCTATCAAGGCCTTCATTTCGCTCCTTGCATATAGTACTCATTGCATATAAATCCTCAAAAGCAAAGCATATCTGTCAAAGCAGATCATTACGCCATAGAAAAATTCAAACATGCATACGAAGCATAAGCTAGATAATCCGAACCAATGCTCAATCATGACAATGATACATCCCCACAGAGAATGTTATCCTTAGAAACCTTAATGATATCTGTTATCACATTACCAACCTTCTCAAGCCACGATACCAATACCTGGTATTCTCAATCCCTAGTGTTGATGTATATTATCCCTTCACCGACCTTAGTGTCGATGCCAATCATCATTTCCAACCTCAATGTTGATGTCTATCGTTTCTCGCTCCAACCTCAGTGTTAATGTCCTCCAACCTCAATGTTGATGTCTGTCAAATCCATTCTGCAACCTCAGTGTTGATGTCTACCATATTTTTTCTCAACAACAGTGTTGAAGTCGACCACTTCTTATTCCCAATCCCCGGTGATTCCATTTTTTAAGCATCTCATTATTTGCAGCTTTCCAAAACACTCATCCGTGTTAATCCTTATGATACTCGTCCGTATCTCCCCTCAATACTCGTCCGTATTGATTCAAACACTCGTACGTGTTAATCCTTTTGCTACTCGTCCGTATCTTCCTTCAATACCCGTCCGTATTGATCTAAACACTCGTACATGTTAACCCTTTTGATACACGTCCGTATCTTCCTTCAATACCCGTCCGTATTGATTTAAACACTTGTATATGTTAATTCTTCTGATACTCGTCCATATCTCCCTTAAATACTCGTCCGTATTGATCCAAACACTCGTCCGTGTTAATCCTCGATACTTGTTTGTACTTTCCTTCAGTACTCGTCCGTACCTTCCTTCAATACTCGTCCGTATTGATCCAAACACTCGTACGTGTTAACCCCTTTGATACTCGTTCGTATTGATACAAACACTCGTCCGTGTTAATCCCATTGATACTCGTCTGTATCTTGCTTCAATACTCGTCCGTATTGATCCAAACATCCTTTAGATAGAAACAATCATTGGTGGATACCATCGAGTACGATGGGCGTGAGGGGTGCTAATACCTTCCCCTTGCGTAACCGAATCTTGTACCTAGTTCTCTAGTCGAAAGACCTTGTTCTGATTTGTTTTAGGTTTGCTGGCGTTCCTTTACTTTTAGGATAGATATGTTAGTGGCGAATTTGTTGTTTATTTTTCGCAAGCGTGCGACAGGTACATCCATCTCATATATGCTGGTCCACACAATTGTGTCTCTTTCACAAGATAAACGACTAGATGAACCATGATGTCAAAAAATGAGGGAGGGAAATACATTTCAAGATCACATAAAGTAACAAATATCTCTTTTTGTAATGCTAGTAAGATCGTAGGATCGATCATCTTACTGCAAATTGACTTGAAGAAAAAACACAGTTTAGTTATTGCGCTTCTTACTTTTTTCTGGCAGAATAGAATATATACCTATTGGTAGAAAATATTCCATTATAGCATGGCAATCACGCGTCTTTAAACTCTTTAACTTGAGGTCTTTCATGGACACAAGTCTTCTAATATCTTATGAGTAGCCTTCTGGAACTTTAACTTCACTGAGGAACTTACACAATATTTTCTTCTCCTTTCTAGATAAAGTGTAAACAGTGTTAGAACAAGATTTGTTCTGATCAATATTCTATGTTTTGATGATAACATTATATATGAATTTTGTATTAGACAATGTGGTACTCTAATCCTTTGCATTTTCCATTTCAGGAAATACATAAAGAGTATGCACAATTCAGCGCTCAGAAGCACTGACTCAGAAGGTTCTGGATGGCTACATCAGAACATGCTCTGGCAAGACATCAGAAGATGGTCAAGCAGAATTAGAACATGTACTATGAAGCATCAAAAGAACATAAAGTCAGAAGCAGAAGCACTAAAGTTCTGAATGGTATCACGCTCAAGCTCTTCAAAGTCAGAAGACAAGAAGATGCTCTGCACCAAGCTGATTGACTATGATATTCAAACGTTGTATCTACAAATCTGAGTTCAGAAGCAAGTACAAGATGACATGCTATCAAGTCTAATCTCTGACTGACAAAAGTAACGTTAGAAGCTACAAAAGACAAAGTCAGTAAAAGCAGGAAAAGCATGGCTCAAGGTAGTTGACAAAAGTGTGAAACATTAAATGCAAAGCTGTACTATTCACCCAAAGAATTTAATGCAACCCAACGGTCATCTTCTCTCCAATGCCTATATATAGAAGTTCTTATTAGAAGCAGCTAGAGAACTCTTGCGCAAAATACCAAAACGCTGTCAAATTCAAAGCTCACGAACTTCATCTTCAACCTCACAAACTCTTGTAATATTTAGTGAGTGTTATGCTTAGAACTTAAGAGAAATATCACTATTGTGATTATATCTTTATAAGAAGCAATCTATACTCTTGTAAACATTATTTTTACATTGATTGTAAAAGGTTCCTAGAGTGATCAGTGTGATCAGTAGACTCTGGAAGACTTAGAAGTTTTCTAAGTGGTGATTTCCTAGAGTGATCAAGTTGTGACCTGTATACTCTAGAAGACTTAGAAGTTTTCTAATTGGATAACCATTGTAATCAGTTGGATTAGTGGATTACATCCTCAGTTGAGGTAAATCACTCTAAGGGGGTGGACTGGAGTAGTTTCGTTAACAACGAACCAGGATAAAAATAATTGTGTTCATTGTTTTTATCTTACAAGTTTTTAAAGTCACACTTTTTCAAACCCCCCTTTCTAAGTGTTTTTCTATCCTTCAATTGGCATCAGAGCGCCGATTCTAGGTGCAAGCACTTAATCGTGTTAGATAAAAGATTCAGGGAGAAAAACACAAAGTCAATATTGTTGAAACAACTACATCTACTCCTACACCTGAACAAAACAACAATGGTAATGGAAGCAGTAGCTTCAATGGCTATAATAGACCACCAATGTTTGATGGTGAAAATTTGAATATTGGAAAGATAGAGTCGAAAGTTACTTTCTTTGTCAAGATGGTGACTTATGGGATCTAGTCTTGGATGGTTACAGACATACTGTAAATGCTCGTGGAGTAAAGATGTCAAGACAAGAAATGAGTGATGACCAAAAGAAACAATTCAAAAATCATCACAAGTCAAGGACTATTTTGCTGAATGCTATTTCTCATGCTGAATATGAGAAAAAACAAACAGAGAAACTGCCTATGACATCTTTGAATCCCTGAAGATGACTCATGAAGGTAATGCCCAAGTCAAGGAGACAAAAACTCTTGCTTTAATCCAGAAGTATGAAGCTTTCAAGATGGAGGAAGATGAAAACATTGAAGCAACGTTCTCAAGATTCCAGACTCTGACTGTTGGATTAAGAGTGCTTGACAAGGGATGCACAAAGGCTGATCATGTCAAGAAGATCATCAGAAGTTTGCCTAGAAGATGGGGCCCAATGGTGACTGCATTCAAGATTGCTAAGAATCTGAATGAAGTTTCTCTTGAAGAGCTGATCAGTGCCCTGAGGATTCATGAAATAGAGCTGGATGCAAATGAACCTCAGAAGAAAGGTAAGTCAATTGCATTAAAATCTAATAATAAAAAATGCACTAACGCTTTTCAGGCTGAAGAAGAAGATTCTGAAGAGTCAGAATCAAAAGAAGAAAAAGATGAACTTTCCATGATCTCCGGAAGAGTAAATCAACTCTGGAAGAGTAAGCAAAGAAAGTTCAAGAACTTCAGAAGTTCCAAAAGGCCTGAAAGAGGAGAATCTTCTAGACACAAAAGATCTGACAAAAAGAAGGTGACGTGCTATGAATGCAAGGAACCTGGACATTACAAGAATGAGTGTCCAAAGCTTCAGAGGGAAAAGCCCAAGAAGAAGTTTGAAAAGAAGAAAGGCCTTATGGCTACTTGGGATGACTCAGACTCTTCTGATCAAGAGTCAGACTCTGAAGATGAGCAGGCAAATATAGCGCTGATGGCCACTGTTGATGATGAATCATAATCTACATCAGACTCAGATTCTGAAGAGGTATTTTCTGAACTTTCTAGAGAAGAGTTAGTTTCTAGTCTAACTGAACTTCTGGAAATCAAGGCTCAACTTAGTATCAAATACAAGAAGCTGAAGAAGCTCTTTGCATTTGAAACTAAGAAGCTTGTATTAGAAAATTCTGAACTTAAGGAAAAAGTTTTAAAACCATCTAAAGATGGTGAATCATCTTCTAGTTCAGAAAAGTCTATTCCAAGCATGAACAATATTCTCAAGGAATATGACTCGAGTTTCAGGAAGTTTTTATCTAGAGGTATTGGCAGAAGTCAGCTAGCCTCTATGATATATGCAGTTAGTGGAAACAAGAGAGTTGGCATAGGCTATGAGGGTGAAACCCCATATAAACTTGAAGTTGTTGATGAGATGAAAATCACATACAAACCTCTGTATGATCAATTCAAGTATGGCCACTCCCATGATATTAGGCTCACATCACATGCTAAGAGTTTCCACATTACACACACCAAGAAGCATGTAGCACACACTAGAAAATATCATGCTACTCAGAATAGGGAATATCATGCTGTACCTCCTGTTAATTTTCATGCTAAACCCAAGTTCAATCAGAACTTGAGGAGAACTAACCCAAAAGGACCCAGGAAAATATGGGTACCTAAGGAAAAGATAATTCTTGTTGCAGATATCCTTGGCAGCCAAGAAGACAAAGGAAAACATGTCATGGTACCTGGACTCTAGGTGCTCGCGGCACATGACGGGAAAAAGTTCTATGTTCCAAGACCTGGTGCTTAAGTCTGCTGGAGAAGTAAAGTTTGGAGGGAACCAGAAGGGCAAGATCATTGGCTCTATAACTATAAACATTAGTAACTCTCCCTCTATAACTAATGTTCTGCTAGTAGATGGATTAGCTCATAACTTATTGTCCATAAGTCAATTAAGTGACAATGGTTATGACATAATCTTCAATCAAAAGTCTTGTAAAGCTATTAGTCAGAAGGATGGCTCAATCCTATTTACAGGCAAGAGAAAGAACAACATTTACAAGATTGATCTTAAAGATCTTAAGAATCAGAAGGTTACTTGCCTTATGTCTGTTAGTGAAGAGCAGTGGGTCTGGCACAGAAGATTAGGTCATGTTAGTTTGAGAAAGATTTCTCAGATTAACAAACTTAATCTGGTCAGAGGACTCCCTAATCTGAAATACAAATCAGATGCTCTTTGCAAAGCATGTCAGAAAGGGAAGTTTTCAAAACCTGCATTCAAGTCTAAGAATGTTGTCTCTTCCTCTAGGCCGCTAGAACTTATGCACATTGATCTTTTTGGCCCATTCAAAACAGCATCAATCAGAGGGAAGAAATATGGATTAGTCATCGTGGATGACTATAGAAGATGGACATGGGTAAAGTTCTTGAAACACAAGGATGAGTCACATACAGTGTTCTTTGATTTCTGCACTCAGATCCAATCTGAGAAAGAACGTAAAATCATAAAGGTCGGAAGTGATCATGGTGGTGAATTTGAGAACAGATTCTTTGAGATTTATTTCAAAGAAAATGGTATTGCTCATGATTTCTCTTGTCCTATAACTCCACAGCAAAATGGGGTTGTAGAACGAAAGAATAGGACTCTACAAGAAATGGCCAGAACCATGATCAATGAAACCAATATGGCTAAGCATTTCTGGGCAGAAGCAATTAACACTGCATGTTATATTCAGAATAGAATCTCTATAAGACTTATTCTTAATAAGACTCCTTATGAATTGTGGAAGAACAGAAAGCCCAACATTTCTTATTTCCATCCATTTGGATGTGTATGTTATATTCTGAACACTAAAGATCATCTGCATAAGTTTGATTCTAAGGCACAAAAGTGTTTCCCTCTTGGATATTTTGAACGCTCTAAAGGCTACAGAGTATACAATACTGAAACATTGGTTGTTGAAGAATCAATCAATTTCAGACTGGTTGCTCAGGGCTATAGTCAGCAAGAAGGTATTGACTATACTGAAACCTTTGCACCAGTGACTAGGTTAGAATCTATTCGTCTTCTAATTTCTTTTGCCACTCAACACAACATCACTCTGTATCAGATGGATGTTAAGAGTGCCTTCTTAAATGGTTATATATATGAGGAAGTATATGTCCACCAACCTCCTGGTTTTGAAGACTCTAAGTCTCCAGTACATGTTTTCAAATTAAAGAAATCATTATATGGCCTGAAGCAAGCTCCCAGAGCTTGGTATGAAATATTAAGTTCTTTCCTTCTGGATAATGGTTTCACTAGAGGACAAGTGGATACAACTCTCTTCTGTAAAACCTTTAAAAAGGATATTTTAATTTGCCAAATATATGTTGATGATAACATCTTTGGAACATCTAATGCTACACTTGGAAAGGAGTTTGCTAAGTCTATGCAGGTTGAGTTTGAAATGAGCATGATGGGAGAACTCAAGTATTTCCTTGGGATCCAAATCAATCAAACTTCTGAAGGAACTTATGTTCATCAGACCAAGTATATGAAAGAACTTCTGAAGAAGTTTAATCTTTCAGAAAGCAAAGAAGCAAAGACTCCTATGCATCCAACGTGTGTTCTAGGTAAGGATGAGGTAAGTAAGAAGGTAGATCAGAAGCTCTACAAAGAAGATCTGAAGAATACAACTTGGTAGGATTTTGTGATGCTGACTATGCTAGAGATAGAGTTGAAAGGAAAAGTACTTCTGGAAGTTGTCAATTTCTTGGAAGTCATCTGATCTCTTGGTACAACAAGAAGCAAGCTACAATTGCCATCTCTACAACAAAAGTAGAATATGTTGCTGCTGCTGGATGTAGTACACAGATGCTCTAGATGAAGAGTCAACTAGAAGATTATCAGATATATGAGAGTAACATTCCTATATTCTGTGATAATACTTCTGCTATTTGTTTATCTAAGAATCCAATTCTTCATTCTAATGCTAAACATATTGAGATTAAACATCATTTCATTAGGGACTATGTTCAGAAGGGTGTTCTATCTTTAAACTTTCTTGATACAGACCATCAATGGGCTGATATCTTTACAAAACCCCTTGCTGAAGATAGGTTTAAGTTCATTCTGAAGAATATCAGTATGGATTTATGCCCAGAGTGAAAGGATGAGAAGTTCTGATATATGGATTAGAATTGAAATGATCATTTATTTTCTTATCATAAGTTCTAAAAATGTTGATCAATTAGATATTCAGATTCTATTATTGCTAACGTTTCATTTGTCTAAGTCAATTCAAAATCTCTTTTAAAGCAAAACAGCTGTCACCAGCTATTCCAGAAGATGGACACGTGTTCACTCTGAAGGGACAAGCATGCGTGCAGTTGATGAGACGCTGCCCTAGGTAACTGTGCAAATCATTTCAAATATCACGTTTTACCCTAACGTCACTCAACATTAAATGCTAACTTATTCAAACTCTGTAATTTCTTTCATTCAGAATCATATTGCATATCATTTCAAACCCGTGCCTACATAAACACATCTCTATATCCTTTCATCTCTTTCCATTCATCCTCATTATTCATTGTCTGTGTTTGTTCGTCTCTCTCTCTCTCTCTCTCTCTCTCTCTTTTCATAAACCCTAGTTACTAAACCCAGTAATCTCAGTGTGAATCTATGGATTCTTCATCAAATGTTCAACGCAAGGTCTCATCCTCAAACCAAGTTCAACAAAAGAAATCTGCAAACACTCCTTTGAAGACTTGTTTGATTCCTTATGACGAACTGGAGGTTCTCTGCGAAACTATGGTGGATTTTGAAAATCCTATGGCTCATGATTTCAAAATCAAAACTGGAATGCTAGTACAAGGATGGACAAACTTCTTTGAAAGGTTGATTGGACCAGTTTACCCTATTTTGGTTAAGGAATTCTGGACACATGCCACTATTACTTCTACTGCTATCATCTCCTTCGTGTTAGGGCATGAAGTTGTTGTGACTGAGAAGATGATAAGGAAAATGTACAGTCTTGATGGTATAGGTGGAATTACTGGAGCTCTCCCAGGAAGAACTAATTGGGATAAAATTGACCCTGAGTTGTTTACTTCTGGTGTTGCCTCTCCCTACACTACTGACTTGAAGCCTTCCTACAGAGTATGGGAAAAGATCATTCTGGGATCTACCTATCACATAAAACCAACAAACTCTGCTACCTACATCAATCAAGATCAGAAGTATGTTTTGTTCTGCATCGAAAAAGGCATGAGAGTCAATCTCCCACACATTCTATTTCAACATCTAAAGACAAATGTTGAAGAATCAAGAGAAGAAGAACGTCCGAAGAATCCCAAGCTTAAGAAGAATACTATTCCTTTTGGAAGAATGATATCAGATATTCTGACTGAGAGTGGTTTGATAGATACTCTGAGAGCAGCTAGCTCTTCTCAGAACTTGACTGCTATTCGTGGGAGTATTCTAAATGCTCAGTCTCTAAGAAGGATGCACTTGATTGAAAAGGTAACCACTCCTCCAAAAGTGTTTCCAGATATTCTGACTAGAAGAACTCCTGTTGTGAGTTTCACTCATATGTTCAAAGAAGAGCTAGACAAATCTGTTAAACGCTATCTGAAATCTTGTGTTAAAGCACAATCTACTGTTGATCCTGCATGGATTGTGGAAGAAGTCTTCCATATTTGGATGAGTTAAGGAAGAAGGATAAGAAGAAGAAAGAGAAGAAGCTGAAGAGAAAGGTCACAGAAGCAGGACCTGATGCTAAGAAAGCAAAGAAGCAGAAGAAACCTTCAGGTATTGCAATCTCTGACTTTGTACCTGCTACTAATTCTGAATGTGTATCAACAGAGTCTCTCAAAGTACCTAGAACTTCTGAACAGTTTCAGAAGCTCATAGAAGATGCTTTCAAAGAAGACTCTCCTAGCTCTCAATCTACTTCTTCTCTTCCCCCTCAGAAAAAGCCACCTCCTTCTGAAATTCCATCCTCTTCCACCACATCTAATGGACTCCATTCTCTACCAACTCTTGACCCCCAACCTTTAAACGTTGTTTTTCCTCAAATTCCTTCTGAAAATATATTCTCTACCACATCCATTCCTTCTGCAATCTCACCTTTAATTGGTCATTCAACCACCTCCACCGCAGATTCTTCATCCTCTTTATCCTCTTCTTTCACCCCTGCTTTGTTCTCAAGAGAATCTGAACCCTACTTCTTTCTTAACCCAGACTCTTCAACCACCAAATTCCAAACCAAACCTTCTGTTGGTGTTCGTTTTGAATTTGTTAAGCTTAAGATACAGGCAGGTTTAGATGCACTGAAGGTTGCACATAATGCCAACATGGATTATGTTGCTTCTAGGAATCTCTGGAGAGCTTTCAGAAGAGAGATTCAATCTGACCTTCTGAAGCTTCAAGAAGCTTGTATGGCTGATGCTCCTGGTCCTTCTGGATTTCTTAGGGTCTTTGAAGAAAGCTACTTCTATCCCATCACCTGCTAGAAATCTCTTTAAGAGAAGGAATCCGTTGATGAGCTCGAAGAAGTGCATCCTTTGGCTATGGTCGTGTGGAAGCCTCAATACAACGTTTTGACTGGAGACTTTCAGTCCATATTCAACTGGCTTAGGGAGAATCCCTTTGTTAAAGCACCAAATATGGTATATCCAGAAGTTGAATACCCATCAGAACTTGTTGCTCCAACACCTCTAGAGAATCTGGCTGACATTCTTCTGGCTCTTGAAAATCCAGATGCTGAGATCCCTGCTCATGTTTATTCTGAAGATGCTTTTGTATCAGAAGCTGATGCTGATAATCATCCTGCTGAAAAAACTCCTTCTGAGGAAAATCAAGATGATGTTCTCATGGTTGAAGCAAATGCTAAGAATCCTTATGTTATGGACAATTACATTGATGCTTCTCCTGCTGGACCTTCTACCTCTGTTCTCTTGAACACGATGAAGGCTCTTCAACAGAATCAAGCTGATTTGGCTACCCGTCTGGACAAGCACGAGGATACTCATGATGAGTTCAGATCATTCATGAAGAATCAGAAGGAAGACACTACTGAGATAAGAACCTTCTGGCCATCTTACCTTCTAGGCTTGGCCCTTCAAAGTCTGTCTTTGGTCTTAGTTTGTTTTCTTTGTTTCTATGCATCTGCTTGACTTGCATATGTTTCTATATTTTGTATCTTCTGTATTAATCAATGAAATTTTATCTTCTTCACTCTGTGTGTCTTTTATCATCTGAATCTTTTATGTTTTTTGATGTTATGACAAAAAGGGGGAGAAACATGATAATTGAATTGTTTTATTATATCAGTTGCTGGGATTAAGTCTCAACATTTCCTAACATTATTTGCAAGTTCTATGTCTTTGAGATTTTTTGCAGGATTGAAGATATTCTGAAAAAGCTCAACATGAGAAGCAAATACATGAGAAAAGCAATTCTATAAAGAAGCATGTTCTTAAAGATTTGAAGCAAGCTTAGTGCTGTGAAGCTTCAAGATCAGAAGGAAGAAAAATGCTCCGACACATTCATGCCCTGATATCTTTTTTAAGAATGCTCTGATACTATCAAACATGCTCTGATACATTCCAGAATATAAGAATGCTCTGATACATTCAAGAATGTTCTGATACAATCAAGCAACGTATGATTCAATTGATTACAAGGGAGAAATTCAAAGCTCTGAAGTTGTCCTATGGAAGCAAGAAGCAGAAGCTCTGAATATTTTGAAGTTCTATTCAAAGTGAAAGTCTCAACAGAAATGGAAAAATACTCAGGGAAGTCTTTTATTTATAAATTCTTCTAGTATTAATTTCAGGGGGAGATTGTTAATCTCAGGGGGAGACATATTCACGCACCCGGATTATATGCTTATGCTATATCTGTGTAATTGTCTTTTGTCATCTGATATTCCGGTTATAAATTCATATCAATTATATATGTTTTTGTCATCATCAAAAAGGGGGAGATTATTAGAACAAGATTTGTTCTGATCAATATTCTATGTTTTGATGATAACATTATATATGAATTTTGTATAAGACAATATGGTAGTCTAATCCTTTGCATTTTCCATTTCAAGAAATACATAAAGAGTATGCACAATTCAGCGCTGAGAAGCACTGACTCAGAAGGTTCTGGATGGCTACATTAGAACATGCTCTGGCAAGACATCAGAAGATGGTCAAGCAGAATCAGAACATGGACTATGAAGCATCAGAAGAACATAAAGTCAGAAGCAGAAGCACTGAAGTTCTGAATGGTATCACGCTCAAGCTCTTCAAAGTCAGAAGACAAGAAGATGCTCTGCATCAAGCTGATTGACTCTGATATTCAAACGTTGTATCTACAAATCTGAGTTCAGAAGCAAGTACAAGATGACAGGCTATCAAGTCTAATCTCTGACTGACAAAAGTAACGTTAGAAGCTACAAAAGGCAAAGTCAATAAAAGCAGGAAAAGCATGGCTCGAGGTAGTTGACAAAAGTGTGAAACATTAAATGCAAAGTTGTACTATTCACGCAAAGCATTAAATGCAACCCAACGGTCATCTTCTCTCCAACGCCTATATATAGAAGTTCTGATCAGAAGCAGCTAGAGAACTCTTGCGCAAAAAACCAAAACGCTGTCAAATTCAAAGCTCACGAACTTCATCTTCAACCTCACAAACTCTTGTAATATTTAGTGAGTGTTAAGCTTAGAACTTAATAGAAATATCACTGTTGTGATTTTAGCTTTATAAGAAGCAATCTATACTCTTGTAAACATTATTTTTACATTGATTGTAAAAGGTTCCTAGAGTGATCAGTGTGATCAGTAGACTCTAGAAGACTTAGAAGTTTTTTAAGTGGTGATTTCCTAGAGTGATCAAGTTGTGATTTGTATACTCTAGAAGACTTAAAATTTTTCTAAGTGGATAACCATTGTAATCAGTTGGATTAGTGGATTAAATCCTCAGTTGAGGTAAATCACTCTAAGGGAGTGGACTGGAGTTGTTTCGTTAACAACGAACCAGGATAAAAATAATTGTGTTCATTGTTTTTATCTTACAAGTTTTTAAAGTCACACTTATTCAACCCCCCTTTTCTAAGTGTTTTTCTATCCTTCAAACAGCAGGTGGTAGATATGTTCGTCTTCCTTTCGTCACGGGTCCCAATTCAGTTCTCATACCCATGTTTACCATGTCCTTCCTTATTTTAAGGCCATCCTTAGACTTTCCTTGTATATTGAGTAACGTACCAATAACACTGTCAAATACATTTTTTTCAATATGCATAACATCGAGGAAATGTCTCACGTGCAACGACTTCCAATATGGAAGTTCGAAAAAAATTGACCTCTTCTTCCACCCACTCTTGACAAGTATATGTGCAAAAGGCTTGCCAAACTGAGTACTCACATCTTTCACCTTTTCAAAAAATTGACCACCTGTCAATATAGGTGGAGCTCTACGTTGTTCGGTGTCTCCATTGAATGCTTTTCTCCACCCACGATATTGATGATTAGAATTTAAGAATATACGATGAACGAGAAAGACATTCTTCTGACAAAGTTCCACTTGTGTTGTATCGGTTCCATCTTCACAAACAGGACACGCTTTTTGACCTTTATTGCTGTACCCTGATAGATTTCCGTATGTTGGAAAATCATTAATTGTTCCAAACAACATTGCCTTCAAGTTGAAACTTTCTTTCCTATACCCATCATAAACCTCCACACAGTTCTCTCACAAAAACTTTAAATCTTCGATTAAGGGTGCCTAGTATACATCTAAGTCATTCCCTGGTTGTTTAGGCCCAGAAATTAACATAGATAACATCATGTACTTACGCTTCATACATAGCCACGGAGGTAGGTTATAAATCATAAGAATCACAGGCCATGTGCTATGCGAGATACTTAGAATACTGTGCGGGTTCATTCCATCAGTAGACAATGACAAGCGAAGGTTTCTTGCTTCTTTTCCAAATTCAAGATAATCATTATCAACTTTCATCCACTGTGGTGATTCTGCTGGATGTCGCAACTTTCCATCAATAATTCTTTCATCTGCATGCCAAGTCAAGTGTCTTGAATCGGTTTCACTATGATACATGCGTCTAAATCTTGGAATTATAGAAAAATACCATAAGTCTTTTGTCGGAGAAAACTTTTTCTTATATCGAGGGGCACCGCACTTAGGCACTCATTTAATGTTGCATACTCGTTTCAAAATAAAACGCAATCTTTTGGACAGGCATGTATCTTATCATAGCTCATGACAATAGAGCACAACATCTTTTTGGCCTCATATGTTCGATTGGGAAGAAGATTATCCTCTGGTAGCATATCTTTCATAAGGGCTAATAACTCTATGAAACTTTTATCCGACCATCCATCGCCCGCCTTTAAGTTGTATAACTTTAACACCGCAAACAATCTTGTGAATTTTGTACAACTATCATACAACGGTTTCTTTGCATCGCTTACCAACCTCTCGAACATTTTGGGATAATCCTCGAGATCTTCTTCAAGCGCTTCTACAACATCTTCGACTCGGTCATAACCGTATGTGTCTGTGCAATCGTCCTTTGAAGCAGACTTCGTATTATACCTCAATTCAACATTCTCGTTACTTTTCTCACCATGAAAATTCCAACATGTATAACTTCTATCAATTCCATGCCTCTTTAAATGCGATGCCAACTGAACCGCATCAACCCGACTCCCATAAGAGCAACCCAAGCAAGGACACGTCACTCGACTCGGGTCTTCGGCGTGCGCAACCGCAAACTTAACGAATTCCAATATAGCTTTTTAGTACTCTTTCGACAATCGATTTGAATGCATCCATGTCTTATCCATGTCTTAATTAAGCTAAACAAAAATAACTAATTAAGGCACAACTAATTTAAGTGGAAACGATCCATCATAGCAGTTCATTCAAACACAACTAATTAATTTGGCGAGAGAGAACAATTAATTACCTGTATAGAAGTAAGCAACTTCTAGACCCACACAATGTAAGATTCTTGAAAACGATCAAACTTTCACTCTTCACAAGTAACCCCTATAGCAAATTCACAAAGTTAGTAAGATCATCACTTAATGATTAACAAAATTGACATCAAGAATAATAACTATGGTGTCGTTTTTTTACCTCCCCGTTTCACTTGGGAGGACGGCACACTAGACCCTTCATGCGGAATTTGGAAAGAGGGAAGCGCCCGTTGCGGGATGAATTTTGTTTCAGTTCTTCCCACGATTGCACATGAACTTTTTAATTATCCTACGAAAGAGGAAGGGGAAAAAGATCTCAAATAAACCCTAGGAGTTTGCTAAGTGTGGGGATTCACCTAGACTAGAAATTATGGAGTCCGGGAGGTCGGTTATACATAGGGAAGGTTTTAAGCACCTTACATATCCGTAGTACTCTACGGGAACCTTCTCTGTGTCTATGTGTTTGGTTTGCTGCTAATGATTGGGAAAGTTTCTCCCTTGTGTTAGGAGAGAGAATTGAACTGTTTTAAAAAAGACAGACAGACTAACTATTTTTGTTTTTTGATTAGCTCTCTGAGATTCGTTGTGAACCTCATGCCTACGTATCCCTAATGGAAGTCAGAGCTTTTTGTAGTTTAGGGAACTAATTAGGGAAATTAATTGTTATTGGTGCCTTGCTTGAAGCTCAAGGTTGAAGCTTGAATTAAATCTCTGTTTACAGTAAAGAGACATGAAGTCATCTTTACAGAGAGGTATTTCTACTATTCCACCACAAACATTAAAAGTGACAGAAAAGCTGAGTTCATTTCATTAAGAGAGGGACCTTACTTGTATGTGTGCAAGTATGCCAGTCGCGTGTCTCTTGAATGCCTCCGAGCATGCCTTTCAAAGTCCTAAATGGGAGAATGATTAAAATTTAAATTGAAATGTTTGTTTGTTCGAATGTGGTGAGATAGGAGAAATATCTCTCTATAGAGATAAGCTATGTCTATCCACTGTTTGAAAGATTTGATTTTAGCTGGCTTGTATGAGGCCCAAGCTTGAGGCTTTTTAATTGATTTTATTGACTCCGAGAGATGACTCCACTAGGAATTAACTTAAACTAAGAAATTTTGTGTTCTGTACATTGCCCAGAATTGAGGCTGACTCTAGCTGGAGAGTGTTTATTTTGTTTTATGATTGAAAGGTTTATTTAGTGTTCTGTACAAAGCCCAGAATTGTGGCTGACTCTACCTAGGGAGACTCTATTTTATGCCTTGTATGAAGCCCAAAGTTGTGGCTGAGTCTTAGCTAGGGAAGTTATTATTTTCTGCCTTGTATGAAGCCCAAGGTTGTGGCTGACTGTTGAGGAAACTGAGTATGGATGACTCTATGGGGAAAAGATCCTAAAGGTTAGGAATCTTTTGACAAAGGAAAATGTGGTTTTATCTGCCTTGTACAAAGCCCAAGGTTGTGGCTACTTGATGGAGGAGGACTCACTGGGGAGACTCTATTATCTACCGTGTACAAAGCCCAAGGTTGTGGCTAACTCTAGATAGGGGAATACCTATGAGTAGGGTTTTGAATCTAAGGAGGAGTATGTGCCTTGTATAAAGCCCAAGGTTGAGGCTGACTTTTAAAATGGGAAAAGATCTACCAGTGTGGGATCTTTTGACTCAGAGGGGATTTTTGACTCTGTTGAGGATTATCCTATTGTTTAGAGACTAAAGGTTGACCCTTCTGGGGATTATGCTTTTGTTAAGTAGGAATTGATGAATGAAAGACCCAAGTTTGAAGATTGACTCTATTGGGGAGTTTGTTTGAGTGATTGACCTAGACTCTATTGAGGAGTTTTGAAGGTTTAAAAAGATGATTTTGGAAGCTAACCCTTTTCATGGAATTGGGATTTGAAGGATTGATTTTGGAGGCTGACCCTTTCCAGGGGTTTACTCTGCTGGAGAGTTTATCTTTTAAAAGCTTAATTTTTGGAGGCTGACCCTTTCCAGGGGTTTTTGTTAAAATGAAGAAATGATGTGGAGGCTAACCCTTTCCAGGGGATTTTTGAATGATGGAAGAGTGATTAACTATTTGAGACTTCTTGTTTAAAGCCTAAGATTAAGGCTGACTCTAACTGAGGATAGACAGATGTGGAACCTAGACTCTGCTAAGGAGGAAAATTATTGAAGTTTGAGAATAAAGGTGATAGAGACTGCCCATGTCTCTCATTCTAAAAGGTGAACTCAATATGAGATTGAGACTTTCATAGCTTGTTTAAAGTCTGGTTTGAAGAGTAGAAGAAACTCACCAGGGTAGGCTAAAAGGTGACTAAAGATCTGTTCCTATGTTTATAAGAAACCTGATGGGTCCTTGTATACAAGCTCAAGAGAAAGCTGGGAATGCTTTTAAGAAGCCTGTGGGTCCTTGTACAAAGCCCAAGAGGAGGCTAATCGAGGGTCATCGAGGGTCCTTGTTATAGCACAAGAGAAAGCTATGTTGGTTTTGAACTTATTTTGGCTCTAAGCAAATGGGTAAGAGGTTTCACCGGGAATAATTCCTCTTGGGTGGATGTATCCTATTTTTGTTCTAAGGCTTTTTTAAGATGTTTCACCGGGAATAATTCATCTTGAGGTTTGAACTAAAGATCTCTAATTAGGAAAGAGCCTTCACCGGGAAGACATTATCAATCCTAGGCCATAGTCCTATAATATATATATAGTTTATTTGTCCTAAGGTTGTACTCAGACGTAGTTCTAAACAATATATATATAGTTTATATTTGACAGTAATTTAAATGAAAGCTTGTAAATGGAAAGTTATAAAGCCTAACCTGGATGGAGTGGAGGGCTTTGAAGATGTATGTACAAAGCCTTACCATTAGCTTTATTGTTTATTGATAACAGTTGAATGATTTATTGAAAACAGTTGAATGTTTATTTTTGAAAACAGAAGAAGTGAAGATGGACACTAGGTCACATAGGTATCTGAAGAGTTTCACCGGGAATAATGCCCTTCAAATACCAGAAGAATGTTTTGAAAACAAATGAGAAGATTTTGAAAATACAGTCTTTGAAAATTGACAAAAGTCAACTTAATTAGGGTATAGACAAAGTCTATACCTAATTAAGACCTAAATAATTAGGGTTTTATCACAAAAAACTTCACAAGAGATTAGGTTTTGAAAATCAAGTAAAAATTGTATTTTTTTAAAGTATTAAGACATACTAAAATATGTGATTTTAAACCTAATTAAAACATGTTAAAATAATTTTTTTTTTATTACGATTTTTGGATATTCATAAAATAGATATATTAAATGAGAAGTGTGTGAAAAATCAAGTGGAAATGATTTAATTTGATAGGTTAAATAATTATGTGAAGTTTGTGAAGAAAATGAAAGAAAATAGTGGTAAAAAATATGGTTTGGTCTTGCAAAGGGTTGAACTCACGCCCTCTTGGTTATCAAACAAAACAATTACCAACTGAGCCACGCGCGTGGACTGATTAGCAAAGGTGCCCATGTGATTTTATGTGAAAGCAAATAATTAAAGTGATTTGGAAAATAAAATGAACAAAAGGTCTGAGGGGGGGATCGAACCCAAGACCTAAGGCAAGGCAAGAGTTTGGACGCGCGCTGTAACCATTGGGACACTACGATGAATTCGTAGATAACACACCTACCATTCAGAATAAAATAAACTTGTTCCTGGGAAATTTGAAAAATCGCGCCACCATCTTCATCTTCAACCTCAAGCTTCCATAACTTTTGAATTTGCTATCTCACTCGTTTCTCAACCAAACTCTAAGATGTAAACATGGATTTTGCTCGTTTTTTGAACAAGGATGATGATGGTATCCTTTGATTTCATTTATTTTCAGTGTAATTCAAAATTCGCACGCATGGACACTAAGAACCCTAAAACTGAAAATTAACATGAAATACTCTATATGCATGATATGATGCAATTGATTGAGGGTTAATGATCCTCAAAGATGCAGAAACCGACTGGTAACTTCATTTTTAATTTATCATGCGTGAATTATGGAGTTTGAAGTTCATGAAACTTACCTCAAAAATGGAGATTGAGCTCTGATCAAAGTGTGCTACAGAGTTGTTGCACTGATCCAGATAGCTTCAGTGATCCCCCAGGAAGGTGTTAAGATGCTTGGCTTGGGTTGAAACTCCCCAGAACTTCTTGCTCGACCCCAACTGATGTAGCTCCAAGTGAGAGGTGAAGATGATGATTCTCCACGTACAGAAGTGTTCCAGGTGTTTGGATCACTTCTAAATACCCCCTTGTGGTGTTTGAATACTTACTTTCAAAGGAAGAGCTCTGGTTTGAAGAATCCGATTCTTCTTGCCAAAGAGCCTTTGAAAAACCTAAGCATGGAGGAAGAAGAGAGAAAGCAAGAATTCTGTTGCTTTGGTGTGGTTTATTACTGAGGTATGCTCTCTTATTTATAGGTAAAAGGTTCAGAGCAGTTGGAGATAGTAAGGTTGCTTAGTGAGGGAGTTTTGGTTTCTTGGTCATGAAGAAATTCAAGGAATCTCCAAAATGCAATGATTGCAAATTCGAGCTAGCTCCCCATCCATTGATCTCTTCTGATCTTAGGGGACAATTCTGATGTAGAGAAGAGTCCTAATTGTTTGGGAAGAGATGCCTTTGATGATTCACCACTTGGCCATAAATTTCCCAAATGTAATCAGTACATAATCACATGCTCTTGTTTTGGGAATATTCTCTAATCCTTATGCCATGGTGAAAATGAATGTATGGTATCTCTAGTGATATGTTATGGGTCATGTAGCATCAATTAGTAGTGTCATTTGCACAAATTTGCAAAGTTTCAAAATGGTACATGACCTATAATTTTACTTCATGAGCCCAACTTTGAACCATCATAACTCCTAGTTCAAAATGAATTTGGAGAAGGTTGAGCACAATTTGGAAAGCCTTAAACATGTACTTCAATTAATTAGTTTGGAGTTTCTTCAAAATCACTTGGGAAAATTGTGTAAAATAGGCCCAAAGTTTGAAGAAAACTAGGTTAAAAAACACTTAGAATTTTTTCTAAGTTTTTATGACCTATAACTTCCAAAGCTCATATCTCTTAAATGATTAATCTCTTGAAAAAAGTTCTATTGTGAGAAGTTGTTTTATTTTGTGAGATCTACAACTTTCATGTTGGAAGTTTTTTGAGTTGAGTAGGTGAAATTTTGAGATTCATGCACTAGGTCAAAATGCACTAGTTTGACTTTTTGTTGACTTTTTTATCCTTGATGAATTTTCTTGATTTTTCTTGCTCAAATGAATTCAATAATCATTTATTGATGATATTGATCCTTAAAAGTCATGGTTTGATCCAAAACCCTAAAAGTCAAAGGGGATCTTGTACAGTTGACTTTTTCCAAATGGTGTGAAATCTTGGACTTTTGTGATGAATCAAGTTCTCCTCCTCAAATGAGTGATATGAATGGATTATATTGAGGTAATAGAAGTTCTTGAGCCATTTTTTGAGTTGTGGATCCATGTCCTGATTAAAAGTCAACTGTCCAAGTGAATTAGGTCTAAAACCCTAATTGTCGACCAGATGAAATTGATGGTTGTAGATCTTGAATTGAGGTACAATGCCCAGTGGATATTGTTATATGGATCATTTGAATATGATTGAATCCTTTGAGTGATTCCCTGGAGCTTTTTAGGGTTTCCCAAATGTGGTCCCTGATCTTAGTCCTTGATGGGCCCAAAACCCTAGTCTGGTGATCTGAGCAAACCCGAGCCCTGATGACTGATGTCTAATCAACATAGGTGGATAAATGAATCATTTGAGACCCATGATTGTATTAGAGGTTATTCTCATATTGATTGTGAAGGATAGAAAAACACTTAGAAAGGGGGGGTTTGAATAAGTGTAGTTTAAAAACTTGAATGATAAAAATAATTTGCACAGTTATTTTTATCCTGGTTCGTTGTTAACTAAACTACTCCAGTCCACCCCCACGGAGTGATTTACCTCACCTGAGGATTTAATCCACTAATCGCAACAGATTACAATGGTTTTCCACTTAGTCCGCGACTAAGTCTTCTAGAGTATCCTGATCACAACCTGATCACTCTAGGAACAAATGCTTAGACACAAGCTAAGACTTGCTTAGAGTATCCTGACCACCACGTGATCACTCTAATTACAACTGCTTAGACACAAGCTAAGACTTCCTAGAGTATCCTGATCAACACTTGATCACTCTAGTTACTTACAAATTAATGTAATCAATTCTAAGAGTATTACAATGCTTCTGAAAAAGCTATAATCACAACAGTGATATTTCTCTTAATGTTTAAGCTTAATCTCACTAATATATTACAACAGCAATGTAGTGAGCTTTGATGAAGATGAAGTTTCTTAGCTTTGAATTTGAACAGCGTTTTAGCAAGTTAATTGGAATAATTTCATTCAAGATTGGTAACCTTGCTTCTCATCAGAACTTCATATTTATAGGCACTTTGAGAAGATGACCGTTGGGCGCATTTAATGCTTTGCGTATTCCGTGCAGCATTGCATTTAATGTTTCTCGCTTTTGTCAACTACCTCGAGCCTTGTTCACGCTGTGTCTACTGACGTTGCCTTTAATAGCTTTCAACGTTCCTTTTGTCAGTCAGCGTAGCCTGCCACCTGTACTTTCTTCTGATCTGATGTTTGTGAATAAAATATTTGAATATCATCAGAGTCAAACAGCTTGGTGCATAGCATCTTCTTGTCTTCTGACCTTGAAGTGCTTCTGAGCGTGATACCATGAGAACTTCAGTGCTTCTGCTTCTGATCTCAAGTTCTTCTGATGCTTCCATAGACCCATGTTCTGATTCTGCCTTGACCATCTTCTGATGTCTTGCCAGACCATGTTCTGATGTTGCATGCTGAACCTTCTGAGACGAAGCTTCTGAGCGCTGATTTGTGCATACTCTTTATATATTTCCTGAAAGGGAAATTGCAATGTATTAGAGTACCACATTATCTCACACAAAATTCATATCCTTGTTATCATCAAAACTAAGAATATTGATCAGAACAAATCTTGTTCTAACAATCTCCCCCTTTTTGATGATGACAAAAACATATATAAATGATATGAATTTGCGATCAGAAAGAGCAGACGGCTAAAGACAAATTACACAGATATAGCATAAGCATGTGAATATGTCTCCCCCTGAGATTAACAATCTCCCCCTGAGATGAATAATCTCCCCCTGAAATTAATACTAGAAGAATTTTAATAATAAAAGACTTCCCTGATTATTTCGGTAGAGACGTTCACAGTGCTTGATCTTCAGAACATTCATTACTTCTGATTTCTGCTTCCATAGGACAGCTTCAGAACATTGAATTTCTTTAGATCCTCAGAACATTCACAGCTTCTGACTTTTGCTTCCATCGGACAGCTTCAGAACTTGAATTTCTTTTATCTTCAGAACATTAACAACTTCTGACTTTTGCTTCCATCGGACAGCTTCAGAACTTGAATTTCTTTGATCTTCAGAACATTCACAGCTTCTGATTCTTGCTTCCATCGGGACAGCTTCAGAGCTTGAATTTCTTCTTACATCACTTCATGCTAGATTGTATCAGAACATTGTTGAATGTACCAGAGCTTCATCAGAGCATCTCTACATCCTGAAATGTTACAGAACAAAACTGAACGACAAAAGTCAGCATGAATGAATCAGAACATAAAATATGTTTCAGAACACATAATATGTATCAGAGCCATATAAGCCATATAGAATGTATCAGAACAAATAGACATTCAGAATCAGATCATATTCTATCGACAGAATATCTGAACATTCTTCCTTCTTGCTTCTGATTCTGAAGCTTCATAGCACTCAGCTTGCTTCAAGAATCCAAGGGCTTGACTCATCTTGTTGCTTCTTATGTTGATCTTTAAAGAGAATCTTCAATTCTTGCAACAACACAACTTAAAAACATAGAACTTTGCAAGTTCTGTTAGAAATGTGGGGTCTTTTTACCCGGTAACTGATAATATTAATTAGATCATTTATCATATATTTTCTCCCCCTTTTTGTCATATCATCAAAAACATAAAAGATTCAGATAAAAACAAAAAGAACCACACGGAAGAAAAAAGGATGATTTTCATTGAAGATCAAACAGACAAGTACAAAAGTACACGAAGAGAAGGAAGACAAGATGCACAAAACAGATGCAGCAAAAGCAAAAACAAAAAACAACAAAGACTCAATCTAAGACGACCCTAGCCTTGACAAGATCTTGGCCAGCATCTCTTGAACCCCATTGTTGTGCTCATTCTGCTTCTCTATAAAAGCTCTAAACTCAGCATTGACTGAGCTTTGCTCTTCCTGGTTCTTCTGAAGAACTTCCAGATTCCTTGCAAGACGGGAAGGTTCATCAAAGGAAGCTTCACAGCTTCTATCCACAGGGGTGGCATTCTGATCCGTGGCTTCCATAGTTAGATCATTTACAGGACTTTCCTCAACAGGAATGGTTTCATCAACATGATCTTCAGCATCTGCTTCTTGCATAGAAGCATCTCCATAATCTGCAGCTGGAATCTCAGAGTCTCCATTCTCAAGTGCCTGAAGAATGGCAGCTAGATTCTTGGGAGCAGAAGGACCTTCAACTTCTGGTGGGTCAACAACTTCTGGAATGACCAAGCTTGGGTCTTCCTTAGAAGGGTTTTCCCTCAGAAAGTCAAAGAGGGTCTTGAAATCCCCGAGCAGAACTGGATATTGAGGTATCCAGACCACAATCTCCCTGCAAGGGTTGGCTTCCAATGCAGCAGCCAATCTTGCTACTTCCAATTCATCCACAAACTGCTTCTCCTCAGCAGCAACACAATTTCTGAGAGGATGGTAGTATATACCATTATCACCCTCCAGAAGGTAACCAGGGTAACCAGGGGTAGCAGCCACTAGTCTTTTCTATACTCCCATTGCTTCTACTTCAAAATCCTTGCGAAATCTTCTCCATAGATTTCTTGTAGAAACATCATCCAGACCATTTAGAAATGCATCCTTCAGAAGGTCTGGACTGCTAATCACCTCATGTCTGAAAAGTTCCAGGTAGGTATAGGGTTCAGGTTCAGGCGGATTGAAGGTGAATTTGTAGTCAGGGTAGAGAAGACAGTAGGGTTTGGATTTTTTGGTAGGTAAGGGATGGGATATAGAAGGTGGAGGTGCGGTGGATGAGGAATAAGGGATATCTGAGAGAATGATTGATGAGGATGGAATATCAGAAAGGATAGGTTGAGAAGAGCATGGAGTATTTGTAAAGGGAATTGGTGAAAAATATTTATCAGAAGGAGTTGGGGGAAGAATACTTAGAGGAGTGGGGTTTAGAATGGGAGAGGAGAAAGATGATGGAGAAGGATTTGGTAAAGTGAAGTTTACTTTTGGTTCAGATGGAGGTGATTGGAGATATGGTTTAGGGACAGAAGGAGGTGGAGTAAAAACCTGCCTGGAGATTTGTACAGAAGAAGAAGATCTGGTTCTGCGAAAAGAATCTCTGATCCTTTTATCCCTTCGTTCTTCAGAGTCCACCTTGTCAGGATCATAGGTGACTCTCAACTTCTTGGCTTTCTTAGCCTCATCTTCTCGGGCTTTTCTTTTTAGCCTAGCCTTTAGTTCCTTCTGATCCTTCTTCAGAAGATCAGCCTTGGACGGAAGTACTCTGCCACGGATCCAAGCAGGATCAATATCTGATTGCTTCCTAACACAATCTTCCAGGTAAAGCTTGACAACCTGATGCAGTTCTTTTTGAAACAAAGAGGCAAAACCTTCAACAACAACTCTTCTTGACAGGATGTCAGGAAAGCTTGTGCACACAGAACGTACATTTTGAATGAGTTCCAGTCTGAACAAATCCACACCATTGAAAATGGGACCTTGAACTACTCCAAGAAAATGGGACGCATTGAGTTTTCTGATGGAGTCCAGCACTTTGCTTTCAATCAGAATGTCTGAAATCATTCTTCCAAAAGGAATAGTCGTTCTTGGAATATGAGGGTACTTCGCCCTTTCGTCTTCTCTTGATTCAAAGATAGAAGTCTTCAGATTCTCAAACAGAATATGAGAGATGTTGATCTCAGTCTTTTTGCCAATGCAGAAAAGAGTATACTTGTGATCCGGACTGATGTAGGAGGAGGAGAGCATCCTCTTTCTATAGTGAAGGGAACCCAGAATAATCTCAGCCCATACTTTATAGAACGGCCTTAAGGTGCCTGTGTTATTAGAGTCAATTCCAAAAGTCTGAGAGATTTGTTGTTCAACTTTAGACCAATCAACTGATGCATGTCGAAAACCAGACCAACCTTCTTCATCATTCAGATTGTACAGCTTCCTGATGAGCTTTTCAGTGATAACCACTTCATGCCCTAGCACGAATGAAATGATGGCAGTTGGGGTAACCGTTGCATGTACCCAGAAATCCTTCACAAGTTCAGGATAAATTGGACCAACCAATCTATCAAGATATTTAGACCATCCTTGCTCAAAGATTCTTGCATCACACTTAAAGCCATTTGCTTTTAGGTTGTTAATGTCCACAGCAGATTCACATAGAATTTCCAGTTCTTTCGTGGGTATTAAGCATGTTTTCAATGGAGCATACTCATATTTGCGTAGAAGGATCTGTGTAGAAGTGAGCCTTTCTTTTGAATTTGATGAACAAGAAGATTAGTTCATGATGATTAAGCTTTGAGATCAAATCAAAAACTAGGGTTTGAAAAAGAAATGCAACGAAGGGGATGCACAAAAGAGAGAGAAAGAGAGAAAAAGAGGAAATGAAGATGAAGCGGGTTATTTAAATGATTTGAAAATAAAGAAATCACTATGCATTTAATGAGAAATGACATTAGGAGAGAGAACACAGTAAATGAAATGATTTAACACAGTTACCTAGGTCAGCGTCTTTTCAACTGCACGCTTTGTACTAACCGTACATACACGTGTTCACTATCATATAATAGATGACAGCTGTAATTTTCCTGAATAGACTGTACGCCTTCTGATTCTGATCACTGCTTCTGATTGTCATTCTTTAGAAATGATCTTGTTCTGATAGGATCATCTTTCTTCCCAAGAATCACATCTTCTGAATGAGCTGATGCAAGTCTAGGTGATCTTTTGACTGTTGGTTCTTCAGAGATTCTCAGATTCTCTAAAGATGCAGCAACTTGATCTTCTGATCCATTGCTTCTGAGACTGCCAGCTTCTGCAGCTTTGCTTCTTGGTTCTACTGCTTCTGATATATCAATATCAAAATCTGCAAAATTCTCAAACTGCTTTGGTTTTTCAAGACCAAGCTTATCATCAAACCTGATATTGATTGATTCTTCTACAATCAATGTTTCAGTATTGTATACTCTGTAGCCTTTAGAGCGTTCAGAATATCCAAGAAGGAAACACTTTTGTGCTTTAGAATCAAACTTACCAAGATGATCTTTAGTATTCAGAATAAAACATGCACATCCAAAAGGATGGAAATATGAAATGTTGGGCTTTATGTTCTTCCACAATTCATAAGGAGTCTTATTTAGAATAGTTCTTATAGAGATTCTATTCTGAATATAACATGCAGTGTTTATTGCTTCTGCCCAGAAATGCTTAGCCATATTGGTTTCATTGATCATGGTTCTGGCCATTTCTTGTAGAGTCCTATTCTTTCTCTCTACAACTCCATTTTGCTGTGGAGTTCTAGGACAAGAGAAATCATGGGCAATACCATTTTCTTTGAAGAACTCCTCAAAGAATTTGTTCTCAAATTCACCACCATGATCACTTTTGACCTTTATGATCTTGCACTCCTTCTCAGATTGGATCTGAGTGCAGAATTCAAAGAACACTGAATGAGACTCATCCTTGTGTTTCAAGAACTTTACCCATGTCCAGCGGCTATAATCATCAACAATGACTAATCCATATTTCTTACCTCTGACAGATGCTGTTTTGACTGGGCCAAACAGATCAATGTGCAAGAGTTCTAACGGCCTTGAGGTAGAAACAACATTCTTAGACTTGAATGCAGGTCTGGAGAACTTGCCCTTCTGACATGCTTCACAAGGAGCATCTGATTTGTATTTCAGATTTGGGAGTCCTCTAACCAGATTTAGTTTGTTAATCTGAGAAATCTTTCTCAAACTAGCATGTCCTAATCTTCTGTGGCAGACCCATTGCTCTTCAGAAACAGACATAAGACAAGTCACCTTCTGCTTCTCAAGATCAGAAAGATCAATCTTATAAATGTTGTTCTTCCTCTTGCCTGTAAATAGGATTGAGCCATCCTTCTGACTTACAGCCTTGCAAGACTTTTGATTGAAGATTATATCATAACCATTGTCACTTAATTGACTTATGGACAATAAGTTATGCGTCAATCCTTCTACAAGAAGTACATTAGTTATGGAAGGAGAGTTACCAAGACTTATGGTTCCAGAGCCAATGATTTTTCCCTTCTGATCTCCTCCAAACTTAACTTCTCCACCTGGTTTAAGCACCAGGTCGTGGAATGTAGACCTTCTTCCCGTCATGTGTCGCGAGCACCCAGAGTCCAGGTACCATGACATTTTGCTTTCTGTCCTCTTTGCCGCCAAGGATATCTGCAACAGAAATTATCTTCTCCTTAGGTACCCACAATTTCTTGGGTCCTTTCTTGTTAGTTCTCCTCAAGTTCTGATTGAACTTGGGTTTAGCAAAATATTTAACAGGAGGAACAGCATGATATTCTTTATGTTTGTCAGCATGATATTTCTTAGGATGTGTCACAAGCTTCTTGGTGTGAACAGTGTTAAACTTCTGTGCATGTGAAGTGAGCCTAATATCATGTGTATGGCCATATTTGAACTGATCATACAATGGCTTGTATGTGATCTTCAGATCATCAATAGGTTCAAATTTATGTGAGGTATCACCCTCATAGCCAAAACCAAACCTTCTGTTTCCAGAAACACCATATATCATAGAAGCAAGATGACTTCTGCCAATACTTCTAGATAAGAACTTTCTGAAGCTCGAGTCATATTCTTTCAGAATATGATTCATGCTGGGAATGGATTTTTCTGTTTCAGAAGGAGATCCACTATCTTTGGATAGATTTAAAACTTTTTCCTTCAGTTCAGAATTTTCCAGTTCCAGCTTCTTAGTTTTAAATTCAAACTGCTTTTTCAGCTTTTTATATTTGATACTAAGATGAGCCTTGAGTTCCAGAAGTTCTGTTAAACTGGAAACTAACTCTTCTCTAGATAGTTCAGAAAATACCTCTTCAGAATCTGATTCTGATGTAGATTCTGATCCATCATCTTCTGTAGCCATCAGCGCAAAGTTAGCTTGCTCTCCTTCAGAGTCTGATTTTGATTCTGATTCAGAATCATCCCATGTTGCCATAAGACCTTTCTTCTTATGAAACTTTTTCTTGGGATTCTCCTTCTAAAGTTTTGGACACTCGTTCTTGTAATGTCCAGGCTCATTGCACTCATAGCAGACAGCCTTCTTCTTATCAGATCTTCTGTCACCAGAAGATTCTCCTCGTTCAAATCTCTTTGAACTTCTGAAGCCTCTGAACTTCCTTTGCTTGCTCTTCCAGAGTTGGTTTACCCTTCTGGAGATCATGGACAGTTCATCTTCTTCTTCAGATTCTGATTCTTCAGGATCTTCTTCTCTAGTCTGAAAAGCGTTAGTGCATTTTTTAACATTAGATTTTAATGCAATAGACTTACCTTTCTTCTGAGGCTCGTTTGCGTCCAGCTCTATTTCATGGCTTCTCAAGGCACTGATAAGCTCTTCCAAAGAAACTTCATTCAGATTCTTGGCAATCTTGAATGCAGTCACCATTGGACCCCATCTTCTGGGTAAGCTTCTGATAATCTTCTTTACATGATCAGCCTTGGTGTAGCCTTTATCCAGAACTCTCAATCCAGCAATTAGAGTTTGAAATCTTGAAAACTTCTTCTCAATATCTTCATCATCCTCCATCTTGAAGGCTTCATATTTCTGGATTAGAGCAAGAGCTTTAGTCTCCTTGACTTGAGCATTTCCTTCATGAGTCATTTTCAAGGACTCATATATGTCATGGGCCGTTTCCCTGTTAGATATCTTCTCATACTCAGCATGAGAGATAGCATTCAGCAAAACAGTCCTGCATTTGTGATGATTTTTGAAATCTTTCTTTTGATCATCAGTCATTTCGCTTCTCGTGAGCCTTACACCAGTAGCTTTAACAGGATGCTTGTAACCATCCAACAGAAGATCCCATAGATCAGCATCTAGACCAAGAAAGTAACTTTCCAGTATTCAAAGTTTTCACCATCAAATACTGGTGGTCTAGTATAACCATTGTTACCGTTGTATTGCTCAGCAGAGCCAGATGTAGATGTAGTTGGATTTGTTTGAGTTTCACCAGCCATCTTTTACTGAAGCGTTTTTCTCTTCCTGAATCTTTTTAAACACGGTTAAGTGCTTGCACCTTAGAACCGGCGCTCTGATGCCAATTGAAGGATAGAAAAACACTTAGAAAGGGGGGGTTTGAATAAGTGTAGTTTAAAAACTTGAATGATAAAAACAATTTGCACAATTATTTTTATCCTGGTTCGTTGTTAACTAAACTACTCCAGTCCACCCCCACGGAGTGATTTACCTCACCTGAGGATTTAATCCACTAATCGCAACAGATTACAATGGTTTTCCATTTAGTCCGCGACTAAGTCTTCTAGAGTATCCTGATCACAACGTGATCACTCTAGGAACAAATGCTTAGACACAAGCTAAGACTTTCTTAGAGTATCCTGACCACCACGTGATCACTCTAATTACAACTGCTTAGACACAAGCTAAGACTTCCTAGAGTATCCTGATCAACACTTGATCACTCTAGTTACTTACAAATTAATGTAATCAATTCTAAGAGAATTACAATGCTTCTGAAAAAGCTATAATCACAACAGTGATATTTCTCTTAACGTTTAAGCTTAATCTCACTAATATATTACAACAGCAATGTAGTGAGCTTTGATGAAGATGAAGTTTCTTAGCTTTGAATTTGAACAGCGTTTTAGCAAGTTAATTGGAATAATTTCATTCAAGATTGGTAACCTTGCTTCTCATAAGAACTTCATATTTATAGGCACTTTGAGAAGATGACCTTTGGGCGCATTTAATGCTTTGCGTATTCCGTACAGCATTGCATTTAATGTTTCTCGCTTTTGTCAACTACCTCGAGCCTTGTTCACGCTGTGTCTACTGACGTTGCCTTTAATAGCTTTCAACGTTCCTTTTGTCAGTCAGCGTAGCCTGCCACCTGTACTTTCTTCTGATCTGATGTTTGTGAATAAAATATTTGAATATCATCAGAGTCAAACAGCTTGGTGCATAGCATCTTCTTGTCTTCTGACCTTGAAGTGCTTCTGAGCGTGATACCATGAGAACTTCAGTGCTTCTGCTTCTGATCTCAAGTTCTTCTGATGCTTCCATAGACCCATGTTCTGATTCTGCCTTGACCACCTTCTGATGTCTTGCCAGACCATGTTCTGATGTTGCATGCTGAACCTTCTGAGACAAAGCTTCTGAGCGTTGATTTGTGCATACTCTTTATATATTTCCTGAAAGGGAAATTGCAATGTATTAGAGTACCACATTATCTCACACAAAATTCATATCCTTGTTATCATCAAAACTAAGAATATTGATCAGAACAAATCTTGTTCTAACAGATTGATCCTTTGTCTGAACTCCTTTGTCCTTGAGCACCCTCGATTGGGTATTAGGCAAACAAGCGAATGCTCTGAGTACTTGTCTTGAGTTTGATGAGATGTTTGGAGGTGTGACATCTCAGGGGTGTCAAAATTAGGGTATGACAGATGCCCCTATTTAAGTTTCTTTTATCTGGAGGGAGAAAGATTGATATTTTGATCTCTTCTGAGTGAAAGAGACTTAAATATCAAAGAATGCCCGAATTTTGGGCGTTCCTGAGATGTCGCGGCGATGATGAAATGCTCGTGCATTACTTGATCCCGTTGTCGCACTTGGCGGGGGATAGGGAGACAAACTCCTGTGCTATGCGAATTTTGGTGAATGGATGGCAATGTAGAATGCGTGATCCATCTTCTTCGACTAAGTGTTGATACTTAGAAAAAGGTAAACAACCTCCCCTTGTTTCGGATGTCTGACCGCGAAACTGGTCTCAGTTGTAATCTTGGACGATATCTCAGATAAAGAGAAAATCTCCAAGGGCTTGTTTCCTCATCAAACTTCTCACCAGTGTTTGTTGGAGAGATGCCATTTGATGGTTGATAAGAAACTTTATCATACTTTCCTTCAATGTGATGTCTTCGAAGGAATTCCATATGATGTTGCGTCCTTTTGAGGAGCTAATGACTTTGCTTGAAAGCGGACGAACTGTCTCCGGGATGAAAACTGCCATTCATCGACTTATGCTGGGGAGTCAACAAACTGTTTTCTAGGAGGAAAACTGCCATTTGTCAACTCTGCTGAGGAATCTAAACTATCTTCTTGAAGAAGACCGCCATTCATTGACTCCGCTGGGGAGTTAACAAATTGTTTTCTAGGAGAAAAACTGCCATTTGTCAACTCTGATGGGGATGAAACATCCTGGAAGCAGACAAACTGTTTGTTGCAAAGAAACTGCCATTTGCCGATTCCTTGGGTATTAAACAGACAAACTGTCTTTCTTGAGAAGGACTGCCATTTGTCAACTACTAGGGGAACAAACTGTCTTCTTGAGGGAGACTACCATTTGTTGACCCTGCCGGGGAGTTAATAAACTGTTCTCCAGGAGGAAAACTGCCATTTGTCAACTTTACCGAGGAATCCTTAAGCGGAACGAACTGTCTTCTTGAAGAAGGCTGCCATTAGTTATCTTCGCTCGGAGAAAAAAGTGTACAAACTGTCTTCCTTGAAAGAGACTGCCATTTGTCAACTTTACTGAGGAATCCTTAAGCGGAACGAACTGTCTTCTTGAAGAAGACTACCATCCGTTATCTTCGCTTGGAGAAAAGTGAACAAACTGTCTTCCTTGAAAGAGACTGCCATTTGTCAACTTTACTGAGGAATTCTTAAGCGGAACGAACTTTCTTTTTGGAGAAGACTGCCATTCGTTATCTTCGCTTGGAGAAAAAGTGAGCAAACTGTCTTCCTTGAAAGAGACTGCCATTTGTCAACTTTACTGAGGAATCCTTAAGCGGAACGAATTGTCTTCTTGAAGAAGACTGCCATTCGTTATTTTCGCTTGGAGAAAAAGTGAACAAACTGTCTTCTATGAAAGAGACTGCCATTTGTCAACTTTACTGAGGAATCCTTAAGCGGAGTGAACTGTCTTCTTGAAGAAGACTGCCGTTCGTTATCTTCGCTTGGGAGTTGATAAACTGTTTTCCAGGAGGAAGACTGCCATTTGTCAACTCTTTGGGATCAAAGAGACAACCTGTCTTCCGGAGGAAAACTGTCATTTATTGACTCTAGCTGAGGAATTCTTGGCCGTGAACAAACTATCTTCTGGAGGAAGATTTCCATTTGCCGACTCCGTATGGAAATCCGAAAATGGATAAACTGTATCCTTGTAGAAGATTGCCGAGTGTCGATCTGGTGGAGAATCATAGTTGGAAAATCCTAAAAGTGAATAAACTATCTTCTGGAGGAAGATTGCCATTTGTCGGCTTGCTGGGGATTACCAAAAGTAAACAAACTATCTTCCTAAGGAAGACTGTTATTTGTTAACCTATTTGGGAAGATCTTGGCGTATGAATTGTCTTTTAGGGAAAAGACTGCCCTTCCATGACTCGCAGGGGAAACTCGAGTTGAGGTCCACGTGACTTGGGCAATAGCATGATCAAGGCCTAACTAGACAATATTGACTATGCAGACATATAATATGATGCGTGAAGCATGCATGAGTGTTATAATAGCTATAAAATGTGAAGCGAATGTGAAATAGAATTGTCCCGGATTTGAAATCCTGGGGTACAACTTGAATTTCGTTGATCAGAAGATGAATTCTTCTTGAAATATGTAGTTTTCACTCCGTTGGGGATACTTGGTTACCGGTTGTCCGCTATTTGAAGTGAGTGAAATGATTTGAAGTGAAGATCCATCGTCGGGAGATGTTCGCAAAGCGACCTCTTGGGGAAATTTGTTCCCAGAGTCTCAACCGTTCTTGGAGCAACTTTTTGCATTCTTCCTATTGTCTGTAAACCTTAGAAAGAAATTTCACCTTTATTTTGCAAGTAAATTCATTTTATTTCTGAAAACGTTTGTTTCAAGAAAATGACTGTCAGACTTAAAAAAAATGTATTTTAAGAAACTGAATAAGACTCGATTGCAAAGAAAATGCACAAGGCTCGAATTGTTATTTATGGAATGGTAATCAGCCAAAGGCTGGATCCATGGAGTATTTACAAAGTTTGAAATTGGTAATTTTCGGGAAAAGGACTATGCTGAAACGTGACGACCGTTATCTTTCCCTTTCACTCTGAGTTGCGCTATATTCGTGCTTCGTAGAAGATGACCTACTGACGATGAATAATCCGCTATGGATTTTCTGAATGATCAAGTTTGTCCTGAACGCAGTTACTTGCCATATATCCCTAACTTTTGCGTAAACTATCCCTTCCGGGTTTTAAGTCTACCGGGATTGATTATATTTTTTTTATGTCTCTAACTTTTTCCTGAATCGCCCTTTCGGGTTTTCGATTCACCGAGACGCTCTTTTTTGCCTAAGTCGCTCTTTGCGAATTTTCAATTTAGCGAGCTGTTCTTTTGATTATTTAGGCGAAGTATTTCTTGACTGCGTCGACGTTCACAGGACGGGTGAATTCTTCTCCATCCATAGTCGTGAGTATTAAGGCTTTTCCCGAGAAAGCTCTCTTGACCACGTATGGGCCGTAATAATTAGGAGTCCATTTTCCCCTAGAATCTGTGAGAAAAGATTGAATCTTTTTGAGCACAAGGTCGCCTTCTTTGATTGTGCGAGGTCGAACCTTTTAGTCGAAAGCTTTCTTCATTATTTGTTGATATAGTTGCCCGTGGCATAAAGCTGTCATGCGCTTTTCTTCGATTAAGTTCAACTCATCAAATCTGCTTTGACACCACTCGACTTCTGTTAATTTTTCCTCCATCAAGACTCTCATTGATGGGATCTCAACCTCTATGGGTAGGACTGCCTCCATGCCATATACAAGGGAGAAAGGAGTTGCTCCAGTCGAAGTACGTACAGATGTACGATAACCGTGAAGAGCAAACTGGAGCATTTCATGCCAATCTTTGTAAATGATTACCATCTTCTGAATGATCTTTTTGATGTTTTTGTTAGCTGCTTCTACGGCTCCATTCATCTTTGGTTTGTAAGGAGACGAGTTGTGATGTTCAATTTTGAATTCTTCACAAAGTTCCTTCATCATTTTGTTGTTCAAATTCGATCCATTGTCAGTGATTATCTTTCTAGGAATTCCGTAGTGGCAGATGATGTGAATCTTGATAAACCTGACGACAACTTGTCTTGTGACGTTTGCATATGAAGCTGCTTCGACCCACTTGGTGAAATAGTCTATGGCTACCAAGATGAAGCGATGTCCGTTGGAAGCTTTTGGCTCGATCATTCCAATCATGTCGATTCCCCACATGAAGAAAGGCCACGGGGAAGAGACTATGTTGAGAAGAGATGGTGGCACATGAATTCTATCGGCGTAGATCTGACATTTGTGACACCTCTTTGCATACTGGTAGCAATCTGACTCCATTGCCAGCCAATAATATCCTGCTCTCAGTATTTTCCTTGTCATGGTGTGTCCATTGGTGTGAGTACCAAAGGAACCTTTATGTATTTCTCTCATGAGTGTTTTTGCTTCTTTCTTGTCAACGCATCTGAGCAGAACCATGTCGAAATTTCTCTTGTACAGAACATCTTCATTCAGGAAGAATCTGCCAGCTAACTTTCTCAAAGTCTTTCTATCTTTCTTTGATGCCCCAAGAAGGTACTCTTGCCTTTGAAGAAAGTTTTTGATGTCGTGATACCACAGTTTGTCGTCGATGATTGCTTCTACTGTGAAAACATGAGCGGGCCTATCTAGGCGCATAACATCAATTCCGGGAATGTGGAATGTGATGAAAATCTACCCTGTCGAAGAATGGTAACAATCTTCTCACGTAGTCTTTGTAAGGGATTAGCCCAGGTTGGCGTGTTTCCCATTCTCCTTTAATTTTATTGATGACCAAAGCAGAATCTCTGTATACATCCAAGTGTTTGATTCTTAGATCCACGGCTTCTTCGAGACCCATGATGCAAGCTTCATATTCGGCCTCATTGTTTGTGCATTTGAAAGTTAATCTGGCGGTAAATGGAATATGGGTACCTCGAGGGGTAACAATGATTTCCCCAATTCCTCGTCCATAAGCATTGACAGCTCCGTCAAAGATTAAGCCCCATTGGGATCCTATCTCAGGTCCTTCGTCTAGTAGTGGCTCGTCGTAATCTTTCATTATGAGGTACATGACGTCCTCATCCGGAAAGTCAAATCCAATTGATTCATGATCATTGAGTGGGTGGTGAGCCAGGTGCTCAGCTAGGATGCTTCCTTTCACGGCTTTCTAAGCGTGTTACTCAATGTCGTAATCTGATAGCAGCATCTGCCAACGGGCAATTCTCCCGGTTAAGGCAGGCTTTTCAAAGATGTACTTGATTGGATCCATCTTGGAGATCAAACAAGTAGTATGTCGAATCATGCACTAGCGGAGACGCTTGGCAGCCCAGGCCAAAGCACAACAGGTTTTCTCGAGCATGGAGTAACGGGATTCAAAGTCAATAAATTTCTTGCTCAGGTAGTAGATGGCATGCTCTTTTCTCTTTGTCTCGTCTTGCTGTCCGAGGACACAGCCCATGGAATCTTCTAAGACGGTTAAGTACATTATCAAAGGTCTTCCTTCCACTGGAGGAGACAGGACAGGTGGTTCGAGCAGATATTCCTTAATGCTGTCTAACGCTTTCTGACAATCGTCTGTCCAGACGCAACTTTGATTTTTCCGTAGAAGTTTGAAAATTGGAGCATAAGTTGCAGTCATGAGATATATGAATCTCGAGATATAATTGAGACGTCCAAGAAATCCTCTAACTTGTTTCTTGGTTCTGGGCGAAGGCATTTCTTGAATTGCCTTAACTTTGTATGTGTCGCGGGCGAAAAATCGTTTTGTTCCTCCTTTTTTGTGGGATGAGACACCTGATGCCTTCTTTGGGCTCGAGTGCTCATTAAAAATGATTTTTCTTTTGTTCCGACCAAACTTTTTATTATTTCCAAAGGAGGAAAAGGAAAAAAGCTGCAATAACCTAAAAGTGGGGGGAGAGATCTTGGGTAAGAGGGTTGGTTATACGAAGGGAAGGTATTAGCACCCAACGTATCTATAGTACTCTATAGGTTTCTTTGCTTTGTTTTTCATTCCATATTGTTGAGAGGTTCTGTTGTGAGAAAAGAGGTGGGACCTAAGGTGTTTGTTTGATTATGCTCGCAAAGATCATCGCGATCCTCTGCATACATATCCCTTAAAGGGAATCAGAGCATCTGTAGCTCGGGGTCTACGGGTGCTAAGGTTTGAATGGTTTTTTTTGTTTTGTTTTGCTCGCCAAGGATCGACCTTGTGCCTACGTATTCTCAAAGGGATGTTGAGAAAGTTAGAGCAATCGTAGTTCCCACTTATGCTAGTGGAAGCAAAGGAAAATAGACAAATGTCGTCTAAATGCTAGATGTATCTAATCTATATCATCACATACATCTATTTAATTTTTGTTTGTTTGTTTAACCAGCCTTGTGGCAAAAACTTTCAATGAAGTCAGCCTTGTGACAAAAAGTTTTGATTAATCAGCCAGCCTCGTGGCAAAAGTTTCAATGAAGTCAGCCTTGTGACAAAAACTTTGATTAATCATCCAGTACGGTGGTAAAACAGTTTGATTGATTAGCCAGCCTTGTGGCAAAAAAGTTTGATTGATTGATTGTTTGTGATGATATATAAGAGATACTCCTAGCATAGAGATGAAAAATGTCTAATCTCCTAGGGTACTTGATTTGGATATTGGGGATGCTTATAAGAAGCCCGTGGGTCCTTGTACGAAGCCCAAGAGGAGGCTATCCGAGGGTCCTTGCATTGTAAGCCCAAGAGGAGGCTATGGGAGGGACAATCCAGGGTCCTTGCATTGTAAGCCCAAGAGGAGGCTATGGGAGGGTCACTCGTTTGTACAAAGCCCAAGGGGAGGCATGGTATAGTTGGTTTGAGCTCTTAGAGCGATTTCACCGGGAAACCATACTCTATGTCCTAACCTAAACTAGAGAGATTCTTTGCACGAAGCCCAATAGGAGGCTATGGGGAACCTAGTGTTGTACTAAGTTGAATAAGCATATAACACAATCACAAGTATGAACAAGTACAAACAAATATGCACAAGTACATGAACAAATATGAACAGTTATATATATATAACAAAGTGTGTGTATATAATGGAGTTTATGAAGGAAATATACCTGTAAGCATGATCCATTTGTATACACGGGGGCTCGGGACTTATACTCGAGGAGAGGTCCACTGAGTTTATTCAACAGCTATGTAAACAGGTATTCACAAAGGGGCTTGGGACTTATACCTACATGGAGGCCCATGGTATTTTTGGGAAGATTTAAAGAAAACCTTCATTTTTGGTTTGTTATTCAAAGTTAAAAAGTCAAACTGATCGAGGTATGTACAAAAGGCGTACAATGAAATACCTAATTTCATGTACTAGAGTGGGTATGTACAAAAGGGCTTGGGACTTATACCTACGTGGAGGCCCATGGTATATTTGAAAAGTTTTGTTTCTTTGAAGTTTTGTTGTTTTGAAAATGATTTGAAAACTGTTTTGAAAATTGTTTTGAAAAGATTTTTGTTTTGAAGTTTTATTGTTTTGAAAACTGTACAAAAAGAAAAGAAATGGGACTTACACTCTCTAATATTCGAGAGGCCCCACATCGTTTTGAAAATCAATTGATCAATTAAAAAGATTTAATCAATAGTTTCAAAAAGAAATGGTTTATTGTTTTTGAAAAGAATCGCGATCGCTCGTTTTAAAACAATTTGAATTTTGAAAGAAGTCAATTTAATCAAAAGATCATCCTCAATTAACACTTAGATGATTAGGGTTTGCTTCAAAAAATATTTACAAGTTACTAAGTTTGAAAATCAAATGAAAAATAGTACTTAAAAGTATTAAAATTACTTAAAAACAAGTCATTTTAAAACTAATTAAAAATGTATCAAATAAATATTTTTTGATGATTTTTTTTGATATTCTTAAAATATATATATTAAATGAGAGGTGTGTGAAAAATGAATGAAAAATGAATTGATTTGGTTAGTTAAATAATTAATTGAAGTTTTGTTAAAAAAAATGAAAGAAAAATAGTTGTAAAAAAAATTGTTTTGGTCCCTAGAGGTGTTGAACCCACGCCCTTGTGTTTACCAGCCAAAACACTTGCCAACCCAGCTGCGCGCGCAGCTTGTTATTATAACAACTTCATTTAATTATATTTGAAAACTGATATTTGAAATTTATGAACAGAAAATGGCGCCAAGAACACCATCCCCAATTGATTTTGAAAATTCTTGAAACCGAACCAAATTGATCAAGTGAAGGGTCTATCTTGCTCGGTTTTGGACGAGGAACATGATGATAGCATTTAATTTCATTTATTTTCACTCTAAGATCATTAATTTTCTGGAAATCGTGAAGAACCCTAATTCTATGATTCAATCTGAAATCGTGTAGGTGCAAGTTATGATGCAATTGATTGAGGGTTAATGATCCTCATAGGTGCAGAAACAAGATGGTATATCAATATTTAGTTTATGATGCATGTATGTATGAGTTTGAAGTTCAAGAGAGCTTACCTTAAAAATGGCAAAACTGGAAATCGAATTCTGCAAATGAGGGATTCCAGATGTTGTTTCTTGATCTGAACACCTTCAGTGGACCTTATGGAACATGTTTGGATGTCTGGAACAATTTGAAAACCCCTTGATCAATCCATGGTACTCGATCTGCAGTATGGTTCAAGTGAGGATCAAGCTTAGTGATTTTGGAGTTACAGGTCAGGGATGATGATTGGGATAGCTCACATATGGTATATAGGATGTGTTAGAAGCATTAGTTTGGACAGAAATGAGCTTGTGTGGATTTTGGCATGATAAGGTTCTTTATATGCATATATGGAGGTGAGATGATGATTCTGAGTTTGAGGTGTTTTTGGAAGGTTTCAAAGGTTCAAACAACTTCCATATGGTATTTGGGAAGTGTTAGAAGCATCACTTTGCTTAGAACTTCAAAGGTTTAGAGGTTGAGAATTTTACCTCTTTTGAAAACCATGAAACTTGCATTCTAAGAAAGGAAGAGAAAACCTATGTTTATGAGGTTTTGGTGTGATTTGAAGAGTGATTTGAACCTCTATTTATAGGCCAAGGATTCTGAATGAAGAGCTTTGCAAGTTGATCAAAGAAGTGATGATTTGGCTTAAGAGATAAAATGGAATCTTTCACATTAAATGCAAATGGTTAAAAGTGACTTAACCATGGTTATTTCTCAAGCTTCTTATCCTCTTCCATTCTGATCTCAAATCAGCAAATATCTACCAATTATTGCATCTATGCATCATTACTTGGATCATTTGGCAAAATGGTTCATAACTTTGGCAAAATGACTTGAAATTTCAAGTGAAAAGTTCACTAATGTCAAAATTCAAAACCATGGCTACACTCCATATTTTTTCATGCTCTTTGACATTTTGGAAAGCCCATATTACATACTTCAAAACCCTAGTTGAAAGTTTCTTCAAACTCTTTAAGGAAATGGGTGAAAAAGATCCATGAACTTTGAGAAAAATGAAGTTTTAAGTGAAGTTTTCAAAAAGTACCAACTTTGAAGCTCCATATCTCTTAAATGGTTGATCTTATGGAAAAAAATTATATGTGTCAAAGTTGTTTATTGGATCAAAATCTACAACTTTCATGTTGGAAGTTTTTTTCAGTTTGTAGGTGAAATTTTGAGAAATTCCCTTTCAAAGTTTGGAAAAAACCATGAAAAACACTTAGAAATTTTTCTAAGTATGAAAAGTCAAACTTTTGACTTTTTGATTCTTGATTGATTTTCTTGATTTTTCTTGATCAAATGACTTCATATATCACATATTGATGATTCAAAACTTCAAAAGTCATGGTTGACCAAAATTCCCCAAAAGTCAATGGTGATCTTGTACTGTTGACTTTTTCAGTCGAATCGCGTTTCTGGAGATTTCAAATGAAACAGGCTACCCTCACCAAATGAATGGTATGAATGAATCATGTTGAAGCATTAGAGGATATTGAGCCATGGTTTGAGTTGTGGCACCATGTCCTGATTAAAAAGTCAGTGGTTCAGTGAATTAGGTCAAAAACCCTAATTGTCGACCTGATGAAATTGATGACTGTGGATCTTGAATTGAGATGTAATTTCCATTGTATATTGTCATAGGGATTATTTGAAAATGATTGAAACCTTTGATTGACTTCCTGGGGATTTTTAGGGTTTCCCAAATGTGATCCCTGATTTTAGTCCCTGATAGTTCAAAACCCTAATCTGATGATTTGAAATTTCTCTGTTGATCAATCCTTGTGTAGGAGATGTTATGAGCCAATGGATTAGGTCAAAATGATGCACTTGAGGTCTTGATATCATGTCCCAAGTCATTAGGTCAAACCCCTGAGCAAAAGTCAGGAGTATGCTAACTTCAGTCAAAACCCTAATCTGGTTGGTTCAGAGCCTTTGAACTTGTTGAAATGAATCTCTGAGGACCAAATGTTGATTGTTGATGAAGATGGTTCATTTGAGATGAAGGGAGAACAAAACCCTAAATGATTGTTACTTGTACTGATGAGTGATTTCCTGATTAAATCCTGCTGAGTCACAAGTAGCAAACACAAGCTATGCAATTTGTTAGAGATGCAAATGATGCATATGCAATGATATGAGGTGGTATCTTAGGTCAAAAATTGGGGTATGACAGATGCCCCTATTTAAGTTTCTTCAACCTGAGACATGAAGATTGAAAATCTTCGTTTTGATAGGGTGGAAGAGACTTAAATATCAGAAGACGCGAATTTTGGACCTAAGATACCAAAATTGCGAATGATGCAAGGATATCTTTACCGAGGGAATATCAAGAACTGACTCCGCTGGGGAAAAGAGATTGGGAGGGATGTCTCAATCCGTTTTAGGAAGAGAATCCGTTTTTCTTTTCGGGAAAGCAAGTGTATGCTTCACCGGGGAATGATAGCTTTGTAAGAAAAGCTTACCTATCGACATTATCGACTATCAGCATGGGGATAGACTTGTTTAATAATGCGAAGGTGAAAGGTATGAAACTGTGTTACCGACTACCAGCATGGTGATAGACTTGACAAGGTAAAAAGAGTTTCAAAGGTTCGGTTAATATTACCGACTATCAGCCTTGTGATAGACATGTTGAATAATATAACCAGAACAAAAGGTTACCGACTACCAACCTTGTGATAGTGGTTTTGAAGACATGATCAATTATCAGCCAAGTGACAAAATGATCCTGGAGACTTTGCTAGGGGAATTACTGGTTATTCAGCCTTGTGAACAGTAATAAGGCCCTGATTTGTCAAATGGTCTTCATGATTGATTTCCTTGAGAGGAAAAGCTTTTGAAAGAGACATAAGCTGCTCGGATGATGAGGCTATTGCTTATTGTCTATTTTTTCACGACTCTGTTTGGGGAATCGGAATTTGAATCTGGTAAAGACAAAGTTCTAACCAAGAATGAATTGGAAAGAGACAGTCAAACAAGACTTTGTACCCATGAGGGATGAACTCAACTGGGGATTTTCTTCTTTGTTTTGAGAGGAGAAACTAAAGCAACCTTCTTCCACGAGGAATGATCTCAGTGGGGAACTGGAGAAAGAAGATGTTCTTTCTGCTTATGGGTGACAACCTACTTGGAGAGATGACACGCCCGTATCTGTTTCTTTTTCTTTCTTTTTTTCTTTTTTTTTTCTCTTCTTTTTTTCTTTTTTCTCTACTTTTTTGGGATAGATATATCCTGAACAAGCGATTATTGAAAAATGCAAGAATGCATAAATGATGCAAATATGTATGAATGATGAATGTCATGAATGTAGCATGCATGCTGACGATACTGACAGACAAAGAAGTATGTACTGGAGAAGGACCGACGTCGCAATACAACCAGATACTTGGCAAATGTTTTTCAACACGTTGTAGATAGCACGGGTGATGAATGGTGTTGCGTGCTTTAAACTTCTCTGGGGAAGATGAGCATCTTTTCTTATTGAGATGAAAGAAATTCTTCACTGGAGATGGAAAATCTTCGTTACTGGGGATAGAAGAGCTTCTTCACTGGGGATAGAAGAGCTTCTTTACCTCGAGGGGTAATTGCTTCAGGAATTCTTTTCTGGGACCAGAATACCGTTGTCTCAACAATTTTTCAGGGAGAATCCTTTTGTTCATCCTATGGAGACGACTGCTGATGTTCCTTCCGTTGTTCACAACTCAAAGGAAAATTTTGCTTTTATTTTGAAAAAGAAAAGTGAAGTAAATTCATTTAAAACTTATTTTTTCTTTTTTGTTTCAAAAGCGAATAACACAATTAAAGCGTCATTTTGCAAGCTGAAAGAAATTAAGAATTGCAAACAAATGGGCACAAGGCTCAAATTTATTTAATAGGATGGAAATCAGCTAAAGGCGTGATTCCATGGAGTATTTACAAAAGTTGGAAATGGTAATTATGCGGAAAAGGCTACATTGAAAGCAATAACCACTATTTCCCTCAACAACTTTGAGTTCCAACTGTGCTTGTCGCTTCAGATTGGCAATGATTTGTTTGAAGATCCTTTGATGAAGTACAGACTCTTCAGGTGACGAAGTACGGACTGATGCAGTTACTTTGTCATAAATCCCTAATTTTTGCCTAGATTGCCCTTTCAGGTTTTCAATCTACCAGGATGAATTTTTCTGTTTATTGTCTCTAATTTTTGCCTGGACCGCCCTTTCAGGTTTTCAGTCCACCGAGACGCTCATTTTTGCCTAAGTCGCCCTTTGCGGGTTTTCGACTTACCGAGCTGTTCTTTTGTAATTTTTAGACAAAGTATTTCTTGACTGCATCAGCATTTACAGGATGTGGGAGTTCATCACCATCCATGGTTGCAAGAGTCATGGCGCCGCCAGAAAATGTTCTTTTGACAACATACGGGCCTTCGTAATTAGGAGACCATTTGCCCCTAGAATCTGGTTGAAAAGACAAGATCTTTTTAAGCACGAGGTCGCCTTCTTGAAATTCACGAGGTCGAACCTTTTTGTTGAAGGCTTGTTTCATTCTTGCTTGGTATAACTGTCCATGGCATAGAGCAGTCATACGTTTTTCTTCGATTAAGTTCAACTGATCGTATCTGCTTTGACACCATTCAGCCTCTGATAACTTAGTCTCCATGAGGACTCTCATTGATGGGATTTCAACTTCTACGGGGAGCACAGCTTCCATGCCGTATACTAGAGAAAAGGGAGTTGCCCCTGTCGAAGTACGCACTGAAGTACGGTACCCATGTAAAGCAAATGGCAGCATTTCATGCCAGTCTTTGTAAGTGACGACCATTTTCTGGACGATCTTCTTAATGTTCTTGTTGGCGGCTTCCACGGCGCCGTTCATTTTCGGTCTGTAAGGAGAAGAGTTATGATGCTCAATCTTGAATTCCTCACACAGTTCTTTCATCATCTTGTTGTTCAAGTTTGAACCATTATCAGTAATGATCTTGCTGGGAATACCATATCGGCAAATGATGTTATTCTTGATAAACCTCACAACCACTTGTCTTGTAACGTTGGCGTAAGATGCTGCTTCGACCCATTTGGTGAAGTAATCAATAGCTACCAAGATGAAACGATGACCGTTTGAAGCTTTCGGTTCGATCATTCCAATCATGTCGATACCCCACATGGAGAAAGGCCATGGAGATGAGAGAACGTTGAGTAGAGTCGGTGGCACATGGATCTTATCTGCGTAGATCTGGCACTTGTGACATCTTTTCACGTGTTTATAGCAGTCAGATTCCATTGTCAACCAATAGTAACCTGCTCTTAAGATCTTTTTGGATATTGCATGCCCATTTGAATGAGTTCCAAAGGACCCTTCATGCACTTCATGCATTAACATGTCTGCTTCGTGTCTGTCCACGCATCTGAGCAAAAACATGTCGAACTTTCTTTTGTATAGCACATCTCCGTTCAGGAAGAAACTGCCAGAAAGTCTCCTTAGAGTTTTCTTATCTTTGTTTGATGCCCCAAGCGGGTACTCTTGAGTTTGAAGGAAGCGTTTGATGTCGTGAAACCACGGTTTATCATCAATGACGGCTTCGGTTGCAAACACATAGGCGGGCCTTTCAAGGCGCGTGATTCTGACTGTAGGCATATCATTCCAGTGATTGACTTTGAACATGGAAGATAGAGTAGCTAAAGCGTCTGCCATTCGATTCTGATCTCGAGGTATATGATGCAATTCAACCTTGTTGAAGAAAGTCAACAGACGTCTTGCATAATCTCTGTAAGGAATCAAGCCGGGGTGGTAAGTTTCCCATTTGTCTTTGATTTGGTTGTTCACGAGGGCTGAATCTCCATATATGTCTAGGATCTTGATCCTTAAATCAATGGCTTCTTCGAGACCCATGATACAAGCTTCATATTCTGCGATGTTGTTGGTACAATCAAATAGCAGTCTGGCGGAGAATGGGATATGAGTACCCTTGGGAGTGATGATGATTGCCCCAATTCCATTGCCAAAAGCGTTTACTGCTCCATCAAAAATTAGGCCCCATCTTGATCCAGGCTCAGGACCTTCTTCAGGTAACGGTTCGTCACAATCTTTCATCTTCAAGTACAAGACATCTTCATCAGGAAAGTCAAACTTGAGAGATTGATATTCATTGATTGGTTGATGCGCCAAGTGATCGGCGAGAATGCTTCCTTTGACCGCTTTTTGAGCACGGTATTCAATGTCATATTCGGATAACAGCATTTGCCATCGGGCAATCCTTCCTTTTAAGGCAGGCTTTTCAAAGACATACTTGATCGGATCCATTTTGGAGATTAACCAAGTAGTATTGTTGATCATTTATTGGCGGAGACGTTTTGAAGCCCAAGCCAAAGCACAACATGTTTTTTCGAGCATGGAGTAACGAGACTCACAATCTGTGAATTTCTTACTCAGGTAATAGATGGCATGCTCCTTCTTACCGGTTTCATCTTGCTGTCCAAGCATACAACCCATGGATTCTTCTAACACAGTAAGGTACATGATTAATGGTCTTCCTTCAACTGGAGGAATCAATATTGGTG